>NC_142063.1:22229131-22538863 GCF_059756535.1 Pantherophis guttatus | reverse complement strand
ATGCCTTTTATTTATCAATTCCAGTCCATTTTTAATCTTCATCATATATTCATTTTTCCTTAGTTTCATTTCCAGTCCCCAACCCCCAAAATAGTACATGATCTAAACTAGAATTAGCACAGATCCTGTTTTTGCTGACAAAATAGAAATTTTCCATCTCTGCTCACAGAGTATATAGACAGTTTGATTTTGGTCTTGTGCAACTGATGATGTCTGTGTACAGATGCATCTTTTAGATTGTTGGGAAAAGGTGTTGTTGTTAGTTGCAAAGTCATGTCCAACCCATCGCGACCCGATGGACAACTTTCCTCCAGGCCTTCCTGTCCTCTACCATCCCCGGGAGCTCACACCAACTGCTTCACTGACTCCATCCAGCCACCTCGTTCTCTGTCGTCCCCTTCTTCTTTTGCCCTCAATCTTTCCCAGCATTAGGCTCTTCTCCAGTGAGTCCTTCCTTCTCATTAGGTGGCCAAAGTATTTGAGTTTCATCTTCAGGATCTGGCCTTCTAAAGAGCAGTCAGGGTTGATCTCCTGTTCTGCCCCAGCTACGGAACCCAAGAAATGTAGCACACACAAAACTCCGAACAACTCCGTTTACTACAAACACAGTCTTTTTCAAATGCAGGCTATTACTAAAAATGTCCTTAACAGCCTGCCAGAAATTCCAAAGATTAGATAAAGGCTTACAATAGTTGGCAATTAGCCCAGAAACCAGGTTTGCAAGGAAAATTCACTCTCAAATGCTCAACGAACGACCAGACGAACACACGTTGTTTCCTGCAACGTTTGCCAGCTGTGTGCAAACTTAAATAGGTTAAGGGAGTGACCAATTAGCCCCAAGCCTTACACTCGAGGAGACCTTCTCCTGAGTAACCACTCCTGTCTTTTAGCAGTTCTGCGTGCTCGTGCATTGAGAAGAGGCTCCTCCACTTCAGTCTCTTCACTTGAAGGAGCCTCTGGAGGATCTGAAGGCCCTGGCTGAATCTCTGCCTCTGGCACCACATCTTCTTCAGCCTCCTCACTGTCTGACTCGAGCGCCAGCTGCACAGGCTGCTGGTGCAACACCACACCAGCCTCCTCGTCATCAGGATCAGCCACAATCCGTGTAGGCCACTGGCGGGCCACAACATCTCCTACATCTCCTCTAGGACTGACTGGTTTGATCACCTTGCAGTCCAAGGGACTCGCAGGAGTCTTCTCCAGCATCATAGTTCAAAGGCCTCAAAGGCCTGGGAAAAGGTATTTGCCTTCAAAAATTTGAATTTCCCCAATCTGATGGCCTTTGGAAAATATTTGAAAACCTGGTTCTGCCATCTTGCTTGAAGCTCACAGCGGAGCACACAGCTGTAGAGCTAGTTAGTGCCCTGAAAGCCATTCCCTTGCCTTTTAATTAATTTTAATATCACTGTTTCTAACTGTTCTTGCCCCATTTTAAATGTTTACATTCAGTTTTTTATGTTTTTAACATGTTATATGCTTTTAACACTATATTTGTACACTGCCCAGGGTCCCTCTGTGTGGGAGATGGGCGGTTTCTAAATTAATAGAGATAGATAGATAGATAGATAGATGGATGGATGGATGGATGGATGGATTGGATGGATGGATGGATGGATGGATGGATGGATGGATGGGATGGATGGATGGATGGATGGATGGATGAATAGACGGACAGACAGACATAGAGATAGATACGGTAGGTAGGTAGGTAGGTAGGTGGGTGGGTGGGTGGGTGGGTGGATGGATGGATGGATGGATAGATGAAGAGAGAGGGAGGTGAGGGAAAGAGGGAGGGCTGGATGACTTTGGGCAGTGACTCTCAGTCCAACTCATCTCACAGGCTTGTTGTTGTGGAGAAAATAAGAGGAGGAGGAAGACGGGTTAGATATGTTCACTGCCTGGAGTTATTTATAAAAATAATAAAGGTGGGAAATAAAGATAGATAGATAAATAGATAGATAGATAGATAGATAGATAGATAGATAGATAGATAGACAGATAGATGAGACAGATAGATAGAAAGAGAGATCTTCTGCTTTGCTTCCTACTCTACAGTTAAATTTCCCAGTTATACCAGATGTTTTTACTTTCAACTTGAGAATGAGGATCTTGTTTTTCTCCGCCGTTGAGTTGCCTTTGCTGGGCCCCATTTCCTGGCACCATTTGCTCTGCTGACAGTTGTTTCAGTGCCTGGCAATGTCACTAAGGCTGCTGGGTGACTCACCCATTCGGGTGTGCGGTTGTGCTCTGTGTTTCTGGGGATGAAACAGCAGTGATGATCACTGAGATGCTTTGTTCTCGCTTTGCACCTGCAGAGATCAAAGCATCTTTGTAGGACCCTTCAGCTTGACACCCATCCCAAGAACAGACCTCTCTCTGTCCAACCCAACCTATAGCTCCTGGAACATTGCTCCTTCCTTGGTTGAGAGGTTGGTTTCTACTGATGAATAGCAAAAAACACTCAGTTGTGTCAACTAGGACAGGGTTCTTCAACCTTGGCAACTTTAAGCCTGGAGGACTTCAACTCCCAGAATTCCCCAGCCAGGGAAGGAGAGAGACAGAAATGTGACTTGGGGCTCTTTGAAGATTATAAATGGAGGGTTTTTTTTTGGTAAATCTGTTTCTAATTGTGTGTTTTTAATAAATGTCTAAACACACATCAAATACTGTATTTAAGAAAAGCTTGCATACTTTCCACAGACATACATAATGAATGATGTCTTCTGTTAGCAATATTGCATGTAATAGGAGCAGAAGTCGGAGAACTCCGAAGTAATTTGTGTTATATGCATTTATTTTTTTTAAAAAAATGAATGACCGTAAGTAAAAAGCAAACGGGGAAAAAAAACAAATAGAAGGAGGAAAAGAACAAAATATATAGAAATAATTATATGTATATACATCCTGGTCTCGTTGCTAATTTATCTATGTTATTCTTGATCTTTCAAAAAATGAATTAGTATTGCTATTGCTGTGGCCTAAGTTTTCCACGGAGGTGGGTGGAAGCGGACATTGAGAAGATGAGATTTAATATAATATTAAGATTTTTAAAATGTGTCTGAAAGGGGGAAAAACCCTTTTATTCTTGTTTCTTTCTCCTTTCTTTTCTTTAACCATTAATTGCTGCTTCAGTATTTTTTAGTAAGGTTTAAACTTCAATGATTGTTACTCATTTCTGTTTAGATTGTTTTATTTTTGATAAAACAGTTTCTTTTTTCTTCAAACACCCAATTCTATGTGTTTTAATTGGCCTGGCTGGATGATATGTTAAATTTAAAAGAATTTGCTTGAATTTGGTTAGACTTCTGTTATGAATATTTTAATATCCTCTAGTTTTGGCTTTCCAAACACATACACTCTGCAAGATTTATCTTCTCCTGTGTTGTGCCAGATTGATTCTTGCCATTGTTAGTGTGTTAGTATGATTGTGACAGTCCACAGCTGTGTTTAAACTGGATGAATTAGAAATGCAATTTAATCAAGTACAAATAGCCCTCAACTTACAGCCCTTCATTTAGTGACCATTCAAATTCATAACACCACTGGAAAAAATGACTTACGACTGTTTTTCCCACTTACAACCATTGCAGCATCCCCATGGTCACATGATCAACATTTGGATGCTTGGCAACTGACTCATACTTATGACGGTTGCAGTGTCCCGGGGTCATGCGTTCTCTTTTGCGACCTTCTGGCAAGCAAAGTCAATGGGGAAGCCAGATTCACTTAATAACTGTGTGACTAACTTAACAGCTGCAGTGATTCATTTAACAACTGTGGCAAGAAATGTTGTAAAACAGGACAAAATTCACTTAACAAATGTTTTGCTTAGCAACAAATCTTTTGGGCTCAATTGTAGTTATAAGTTGAAGATGACCTGTAATTCTCTTTCAATTCAATTGAAATTGGTAGCCTTGGTAGAAGAGCCTTGGTAGTACAGTGGTCTAAGGCACCCTGTTATTAAGCTGGTTATTAAGACCAGCTGCCTGCAATTACTGCAGGTTCGAATCTCGCCAAGGCTCAAGGTTGACTCAGCCTTCCATCCTTTCTAAGGTAGGTAAATTGAGGACCCAGTTTGTGGGAGCAATAAGCTGACTTTGTATAAATATACAAAAGGATGAAGGCTATTGCTGAGCACATTGTAAGCCGCCCTGAGTCTCCGGAGAAGGGCGGCATATAAATCAAATTAAAAAAAAAAATCAATTGTAATTCACTTTCAATTCAATTATTTCACGCTTAGGTAATTAGGTAAAAAAACCGCCCTTCTCCCAAAGGACTCAGTTGACGAAGTTGAGGACTACCTGTAACAGTCAGTGCTAAATTGGCAAGGACTCTAAGCTGATGACATATTTAATTCCGCCCCCAGCTCTGCCTTCTCCTACATCAGTGGTGGTATTCAGCCGGTTCTATCCGGTTTGAGTGAATCAGTAGCGGCGGTGGCGGGAGGCTCTGCCCACCCACCCGGACATAACCACGTCCCGTTTTTGACGCTCTGCATATGCGCTCACATTTGCGAACCAGTAGCAAAGGTAAGTGAATACCACCCCTGTCCTACACATATAAATTTAATAAATAAATAAAAATTAGCTACCCAAAACTGCTTGATAGTGAGATGGGTGGCATATAAATTTAATCAATAATAAATTAATATATTAATAAATAAGGTGTGCCATTGTCTGATATAGTCTCTTGCAGTTCCAGTTGGCCAATATCTCCTCCCCACCTAACATGCAAGTGAATAAACTGGTTTTAGACAGGAACATGTGAGAAAATCTGACTCGCCTAAGTTACTCACCACACTTCTGACCTAGTTAAGGCTTTCTGCAAAGTTTGATATATTCAAAGGATGTGGCTTTCTACCCACAACAAGGTGGGGCTTCCCCCCACTCGTGAAAAAAACACTAGCACAGAATGAGATGTTTTCCTTGGTTTTAACCAAAGGAAAACATTGATTATTACAGGAATCTTTCTTCTGCTTTCTGAAAAGATAACACAGAGAACATATAGCAATAGCAATAGCACTTAGACTTATATACTGCTTCACAGTGCTTTATAGCCCACTCTAAGCGGTGTTACAGAGTCAGCATATTGCCCCCAACAAAATGGATCCTCATTTTACCCACCTTAGAAGGATGGAAGGCTGAGTCAACCTTGAGCCTAGTGAGATTCGAACTGCCAAATTGCAGGCAGCCAGCAGTCAGCAGAAATAGCCTGCAGTACTGCACTCTAACCACTGCACCACCGTAGCTCAATAATTTAGAATTTATTATAACCACGTTTTTTTCACAGAGTACCCTTTGTTTTATCCTCCAGATAGTTCAAGATTAATCTGGTATATAAACAAGATTGAGGAAGAGAAGATTATAAGAGTGCCGTTGATATTTACAATATGTTTAACCAGACCTTGTAAAGAACTGCCTAGTTTATTAGCACATGACTGGCTTGATTAGTCTTTTTGTGGCTTAGCCTGTTGTGTGTACCTTTGGTTAATGGTTCCATCATGTCTTCCATAATTCAGCAACCAGGCAAAGTATATGTTGCGACTGCAATTTACAAACCATGAAGATGAATTATTAATCTTAACCTTCCACCAAACGATGGTTGTTAACACCATTGCATGCATCTGCTAAAGGGGATCATAATTCAAAACCTGCACGCAAATCTGATTCCAGTTTGTTAAATCTCTTGCCATATTACATTTTTAAGCTTTTTTTTTTAAAAAAAACCCTTAGTTTTAAAAATACCCGTGGGCCACAGATATGCAGGCTAAGACATCGGTGAAGTCAGTGAATGATATGATTACTGAATGAAACCTCACAACTCAGAAGTTGTCTACATCAAGCTCAAAGAGAATGGGAGTTGTTCTAGATCTCACACTTGAAGGTTTTTCTTGTGAGAAAGAAGAAGCGGAGCTGTTCCTGCAAACTAGGCACACAGATATGGGGCACGCATGTGTTTGTGTGTGCTGCTGAGTCAATAGGTTCTGTGGTCAGCGCTTCGTTGAAAGCAAAGTGAAAGAGAAAAACAGGATAACGTGCACAGCTTTCTTGAAAGTGCCTCGAGCGGCGAGGCCATTGAGTTGAATCAGCTCCTCCTGGTCAAATCAGGTGTACCTGCCTTCCATTAGGAGCAAAGGGGCAGACTTCTCTGCAAGCAATGATAGATCCTGCAATAACCAGCACCTTTAGGAAGAGAAAAGCACCCATCACTCAAGGTGGAAGAAACTGAAGATGGTACAAGTTGCTGTTGCAGTGATGATGCTAGTGTGGTTGGTTGCACCGGAGCTCTTGAGTGGTAAGTTTATCTCGTCTGAGGGAAGACCAGGAAGCGATAAAGCCAGCCATGCCGACACAAAAACCAGAGCTTCCTATGCTTTCAAACGCTCTTCCTTACTCTGCCATCAGTTATGAAATAGAAATGGAGGAGAGCTGGACTGTATATAAATAAATTTAGAATCACTTTCTCACCTGCTGGGGAGTTTTCTTTAAAAAGAAAGTAGAGTGGAGGAACAAGGAGAATGCAACACCTTGATTTATGAAGTCTCACCATCTTATTCATTTGTTTTTCAGTCTATCAATGTGGCCATCCATCTTAACCAAATAAATCTGGGCAGGTAACATGGCACAAAATCCCAAACACATAACCATAGAAACAGCAGAAATTGAGTAAACTTTCTATTAATTTAGTAAAAGTCAGTTTATAATATGACATTATGGTTTCTGTTTGCTGTAGATATTATCTTTAACTTTAGCTCTCTTTAGTGCTTTGGTGTGTGTTTGTGTGTGTGTTAACATAGTTTTAGTTTGCGTTTTTTGCGCATGTTGTTTGACAATTGGCCAAAATGAGACGCATTCTATGGGAAAAGCAGGATAGGGGTTGCCCTAAATAAGTAAACATCTTACATTACTATTTCCTAATTCCAGGGTTTCCAGGAATATCATTCTTTGTCTTATGTTTGCAGATCCCAGCAATTGTGCTCCCCGAAATCTGATTTGCTACAAGCCCTGCTGTGAAGCAGCCTTCCTCTGTCTTATGAACTGCTCCTGGGAGGCTGGATGTAAAGAAGATGTCAACCATATCCTCCACTTAAGGTGAATGCTGGCCCAAGCATGTTGATGCCTCTGTTATAAAAATCTCTCTCTGTGTCTTTCTCCTCATCCTATTTCTAAGCCATTAAGTGGCTAGTTTGATTTGGTTTAGTGTATACATTGAAAAGGAGTCTGATCTGGAGGGCATTGCTACAGATCCTAACAACAAATACTTTAATTATGCGCGGTGTTACAAAAAATGCTTCTATTGCTCCTCATTCCAGTCTATACTTGCTGATCTTGGATTCTTGGGGTGGGGGTGGGGATATATTTCTTTATTCACATTTTATATCTTTTTTTTCTCTCATTCCCCTTTGTCTTCTGAGGCTAAAGAGCCATAAACACTTTAAAGGCAGTGATAATGATGAGTACAGTACATTGCCACCATTAACCTGTATTTAATTAATCCTCCTTGTTTAAAATGTTTATTAGCTTACCAGAATACAAAATGCAAAGAAAATGTAAATAATGGGAAACTAGGCAAGGAAAAGGGGGAAAGTGTGGAGTATAAGGGGGGGAAAAAAAGACATTGATGCATTTAACTAATCTTTTGTAACTGCAACCAGAATTTTCACTTTCATCAGAAAGCGCAGCTGGTTTTCACGTGCTGGAATAGTGCAAAAGGCCCTTGTTTACATTAAATAAGCAGGAGTGGACTGGGAACATTTTGATGTTCACCAACGGTCCCATATAGAAGCTTAAAACTCACCTATCTTTATAACTAGTCTTTTTCTAGCACTCATTACAGAAATATGATGCTCTGGATGCCAGAAAGAAATTGGAGGCTGGGAGCTGAAAGTAAACTATTTCAAACTGAGAGCCAGTTTGGTTTGGTGCAGGGATCCCTAACCCCCAGGCCATGGCCTACTATTGGGCTGTGGGAGAGATTTTTATTTTTATTTTATTTTGTCGAGTACATATTAGATAATATATATAAGTATAAGCGTGAATTGAATACATAAAATGAATACAATTAAAGGGAACATTAGGACAAGGACGGTAGGCACACTGGTGCTCTTATGCACGCCCCTTAATTTTTTAAAAAAATATTAATAGTATTTATTTTTTGTTGTGGATTATTATGGTGATCAAACCTAATCCATTTGGTTAGTTTAAATTTCAATATATGTATATGTATGTATGTATGTATGTGTATATATATATATATATATATATATATATATATATATATATATATATATATGTTTTCTCAGGTTTTCGCGGGTGTTTGTATGTAGGTCTTTGGTTATTCGGGTCTTCTCCCACGTAAAATTGGAAGTGTCTTGGCGACGTTTCGACGAAGTCTCATTCGTCATCTTCAGGCTGGTGTTCTCGGCTTCGTGCTTCCAGGAAACGTCGCCAAGACACTTCCAATTTTACCTTCAGCCCTAGTTCTGTGAAATCTCATTCTGGGCTTTTTGTATCTTGCTGAAAAGCAACAACTCTGTGCTGCAGTTTGGGAGACAAATATATATACAGTATATATATTTGTTTTCTTCCCTTTTCATAGGTTTTATGTGTATTTCTCTCTGCAGCCCTACTTCAGCCCTAGGATTGTGATTTCACTGAACTAGGGCTGCATAAAAATCTTGGCTTACGTAGGAAGAACCTGGCTAAAGAGAAATACATATACATACATACATACATACATACATACATACATACATACATATGCACATGAGTGCCCTCCGCACGTACAAGTGGAGCTGTATGCGCACACATGTGCCTGCCACTCACATGTACCCCCCCCCTGCACCAGGCCAGGCCGCCAAGCTGGAAAGCTTGGGGGACCACTGGTCTAGTAGTTAAGGCACCAGGCTGCAAAGTGGGAGACTGTGAATTCTAGTGCCACCTTAGCCACAAAAGCCAGCTAGGTGACCTTGGACCAGTCACTTTCTCTCAGCCCAACTCATCTCACAGGGTCGTTGTTGTGAAGAAAATAGGTTAAAGGACATATGTTGAATATGTTTGCCTCCTTGAGTTATTTATGAAAAAACATAAAGGTGAGATACAATTTTTTTAAAAAAATACATTCCAGGAGCAGACCAGCATGATGCAGAAAGAAATTCTAATTAGGAAGCTTTTTCTGCCACAATATAAGAGATTTTTTTATTCATTTATTTCATTTTGTTCATTTATTTAATTTTTTTTTAAATTTGACTTATATGCTGCCCTTCTCCGGAGACTCAGGGCAGCTTACAATGCGTTAAGCAGTAGCCTTCATACTTTTGTATATTTATACAAAGTCAGCTTATTGCCCCCACAAACTGGGTCCTTATTTTACCTACCTTAGAAAGGATGGAAGGCTGAGTCAACCTTGAACCTGGTGAGATTCTAACTTACAGTAGTTGCAGACAGCTGGTGTTAATCACAATGCTTTTAGTCTGCTGAGCCACCAGGCTCAAATAAACAAAATTTATTTCATTTTGTTACCAGATGGCCATTTTTCTAAGTATTCCTTTTGTTTGCTTTAATGCAGTGTTTCTCAACCTTGGCAACTTTAAGATTTGTGGACTTAAAGCATGCAGGACCTGCAGAATTCCAGGAGTTGAAGACCACACATCTTAAAATACCAATTGAAAAAAATATTTGTAGCTGTTGAACTGATGACATTACCTACTTTGGTAATGAAATGTCTGCAAGAAAACCACCAAACTAGGAAAACATTAAGGACCCCACATTTTAAAGTTGTCAAGGTTGAGAAACACGGCTTTAATAGCTAATCAAATTCCTTCCCCTTTCTCACCCGCAGGGATCAAACAGAAGGGGAATTAAATACATTTGAGGTTGGAGATCGGACCCACTTTATTTTTAACACCGACACAGTCTATGCTCGAAGAAATTATACTGTCTGGGTAGAAAGCGTGCCGAGGGACAGTTCTCCTCGGGTCTCAAAGAATCATACACTGTTGGTCAAGGAAGCCAGTAAGTTAAAAGAAGCTAAATACTTCCTATAGCATGAAGTATCTATCATTACAGTATTTCTCAACTGTGGCAGTTTAAAGATGTGTGGACTTCAACTCCCAGAATTCTCCAGCCAGCCTTACTGGTTGCAGAATTCTGGGAGTTGAAGTCAACACATCAAACTACCAAGGTTGAGAAACACTGTCCTACTGTATTCTAAAGATCTTGATTCTGTTCCTGGCTACATTTTGAGACAAACAGAAAGGGAAGATTTAGGTGTTTTCTGGGTGCATGTTGCAAGGTTAAGGGATTTCACCTATTAGGGAAAGTTTAGAATTTGGAATTTTGGAAATTCCATTTGTTGAGGAGTTGTTGTGGGCGTGCATTCCTAAAACTGTTGCAAACCACACAACTCCAGTTTACCAGAAGACAAACTGTTGAGATGGCTCCCTATTCAACTTTTCAGTTTATCATGGGTAATGCGGTTCCAAAGAAAGCAGCAAAGTTTCCCTTCCTTTCCTTTTCTAAGGATATCTAGGAGTTGAAAATAAGTAGGATTCTGCTTCATTTTGGAACAATGTTTATCATAGGTAGAGAAGATTGTACGTATTATGAATTCCACTTTACCAACAAACACATTTTCGAATGCCAAGCTCATACACAGCATCAGTACAATCTTAACCCATCAGTGGAAGCAGACTGGCTGATTTCCTCTGGGTGATATTCATAATTGTTATTCCTAAACCCTCAGTGAAAAGGATGGTGAAAATGAGCAGATGAGCCGAACTAAAAATCAAAAGGACCATAAAAGATTATGGGGAGGGGAGAGAAAAAATTAGTGTACAAAAATGAGTGAAGGGGCATATTATTATCTTGCATTTGTAGTCTTGCACATCTGTCTCTTACTCAGTAGCCTCAGCTGTTGTCTTTTCATTCCAGTAAAATTTAATCCACCATCAGCCAAGTCCATCAACATTTCTAGAGCGAAAGGTATCCTGACCTTGAAATGGCCTGGATCCAGCACATGTCGCTCTACACTAAGTGAAGTCAGGATGAGACAGTTCAACCATATAAACTGGACACTGGTAAGTTGCATGTAAACACTGGAAATGATGGCCATGTGTAATGGTTTCCACCAAGATTCTCTACCTAGGTAGGCAAGACTTGCTAGATAATTATTCATTGTCCAGCTTTGGATTCAACCACCTCTATTCTACCTGATGCTCTTGGGCTGCCTTGATAGTTTCTTCCACTTGAAAGGTTTAGGGCGGGGGTCTGCAACCTTAAACACTCAAAGAGCCATTTGGACCCATTTCCCACAGAAAAGAAAACACTGGGAGCCACAAAATCCTTCCGATGCCTGACTATTTCTTGAGCGGCCACAAAACTAGCATAAGTAGTTGAATTAAACGTTCTGTTTTCTTCTGAATGTCTTTTTTTCTTTGATTTATCCATGATTGGCCTACCGGGGGTTGAAAAGCTCAATAAATCGCGTGCTGGCAGGTGTCGCACATTGGTGGTTGTGACGCATATTTTGAGTGACAGGGAGCCATAGCAGAGGGGTGAAAGAGCCACATGTGGCTCCAGAGCCACAGGTTGCTGACCCCTGATTTAAGGAAATTTGGATGTTGAGCTCCTACATCTCGAAAAGGCTTCAGACTGGGGAAGGTAAAGTTGTTTAGTTTCACTACTGAGAAGAATGAATAAAAATGCCCAGCAGTTAAACAATCACAATCAGTCAGACAACAGTCACAAGGGCTTTGTTGAGATCAGGAGATTGCATTTATTGAAGCAACGATCATATGTATCACTGCTTCTCTCTGCTTCAAAGAGACAATTGTTTAAAACTCGCTACAGAGGAAATGAGAAAGGAAAAGGAGATGAATTTAATCAGATAGACAGATAGGCAGCTTATGTATATGTCTGTTGGGGTTGCTATCTATGAAACTCTCATCATAGATGATTGCCAGAGAATGAAATTCTGCAGATCATAGGGTTTTCTCCCCCTCCCCCATTAAAGATAGAGGCATTTCCACAACCCCTCCCTTTGGAATACACCCTCTTCTTGCTACTCTCAAACAGCTGTGTGAAATGTTACCCCTATGGAAAGACTTAGGAGCAGGAAGGTGCCTGGATGACACATCGCCCCATCGCCAGCTGCTCTCCAGCTGTCGCAAAATAAATCCCTCCATCTTTACCCCACTCTGGGACTTCCGCTGAGATGAGATAATTCTTCCAAATATAACAACATCAAGAGATTATGGGGAGGAAAATATTTGGTGAATAAGGGCAGGAATGTTTAAAGAATGACGATCTTAGTGCAGTTTGCAATGAAACTACATTTAGTGCCTTTCTGGATGCAACACAGTCACAGATCTAGAAGTTCCTAGGGTCCACAGTCATTGTGACTATCACTGATATGTATGTGTGCATTCATTTGTTTGTTTGTTTGTTCATTCGTTCGTTCATTCATTCGTTCATTTGTTCAATCAATCTATTTTGTACAGCCACACTTCTTACCAAGTTGCTCTGGGCGGTGAACAATGTTTTAAAATGGTCAGAGCTTGGTTCATGATGCCACATTGCCTGTTTCATTATTTAGTTTGTAATAGATGTTTCTGCAAGGATCAATACTCCCATGGCTGGCTCTAGATTTTTTGATGCCCTAGACCAGTGGTCCCCAACCCCCGGTCCGCGGACCGGTGCCGGGCCGTGGAGTACCTGGCACCGGGCCGCGCAGCGGCCGGGGGCAGGAACGCTGCAGCGCAAAGGCTCCTGGGCCGTGCGCAATGGGCCTGCGCAAAAGCT
Organism: Pantherophis guttatus; assembly: GCF_059756535.1. Taxonomy (NCBI): domain Eukaryota; kingdom Metazoa; phylum Chordata; class Lepidosauria; order Squamata; family Colubridae; genus Pantherophis; species Pantherophis guttatus. The sequence goes on along the minus strand of NC_142063.1, from coordinate 22,526,063 downwards.
CCTGGGCCGTGGCCCCACCCCTGCGTGCGCTCAGCGGGCCGCGGCGATAAAAAGGTTGGGGACCACTGCCCTAGACCAGTGATGGCTAACCTTTTTGTCATCACGTGCCAGGAGTGGGGGGCTGGGGAGGCATGCATGCACAGGCCCACACCCATAATTTTATGCATCCCGCCCCCACGCATGCACATGCGACCCCCCGCTTCCCCCCTCCTGGCACGCAATGGCCTGGTAGACCCGTTTTCTCTCTCACCTGGCTCCAGAGCCTCTCTAGGAGTCTGGGGAGGGCAAAAACTGCCTCCCCCCCCCCCGGAGGCCCGTTTGCCAACTTCTGGTGGGCCCAGAAGGCCTGAAAATCAGCTGGCCAGCACGCGCATGCACGCCAGAGTTGAGCTCACGTGCCCACTGATATGGCTACGCATGCCACCTGTGGCACGCGTGCCATAGGTTCGCCATCACGGCTCTATACAAAGCCATATTTAGTTTTTTTTATTTAATCTTCATAATTTTATTTAGTTATTTATTTGATAAGTTTGTCACCTATCTTGCTACTCTAGGTGGCTTAAACAATAAAAAAGAACCAGTATGGCCTAGTGGTTAAGGCATCAGTCTAGAAAGTGGGAACACCATGAGTTCTAATCTTGCCTTAGCCATGAAAGTGACTTCGGGGCAATCACCAGGAGACTAAGAGTTCTAGTTCTGCCTTAGGCATGAAAGCTGACAGAATAACTTTGGGCCAGTCACTTTGTTGTGGGGAAAATAGGAGGAGGAAAGTGTGTTGGATATGTTCAGTTTTTTAATAAAAAATAATAAAGGCAGGATACAAATAAATAAAAAAGGAAGAAATGAAAAGAGTATAAAAGGAACAGAGGTAAGATAATAGAACAATAAAATAAACAATAAAAAGAACACAAGAATACATCAATATGATAACCAAAAAATAAATTTTAATTTTGTTTTATATTATCTTTTTTACCTTTTGTTATCCTGTTAACAGTGAAATGGGCAGTGTATAAATTTAATAATAAATTTTAATAATTTAATAATTTATTAATACATTTAAAAATAATAAAATATTGGTGCCCCTATGATTCGGCTCATCTTCCAGTTTTGGTGGAAATCTCAAAAAAGTCACTTTCTTTTTCTTTTCTATTTTTTTCCCCTTTTTTCTCCTTCTTTCCTTCCTTCCTTCTTTTCTTTTTTTTTTTTTTCAGTTTTTACTCTTAAGATTTCAGCCCTGAACATTTTTTTTTCTTTTGTCAGACATTTTCACACTATTTACATTGTTTTAATTACATCTGTACCTATTGTGGTCAAATGGCAATTATTCTGCAGAATTATATTTAGACCTCGAGTGGGCATACTGGGTCACAGAGTGCATTGGTACCATCCATTACTTTTTATAAACTCTGTTCTTTTGGAAGTCTTTTCAATCTTGGCATCCCTAAAATGTTGTGTCCTAAGGCCGGTGCTGGCTCAGCCATAATTTAAAGCCAGCCCTGGATTGCCCATCCCCAGGGGTGAAATCCAGCAGGTTCTGACAGGTTCTGGAGAACTGGTAGTGGAAATTTTGAGTAGTTCAGAGAACTGGCAAATACCACCTCTGGCTGGCCCCAGAGTGGGGTGGGAATGGAGATTTTGCAATATCCTTCCCCCAGTAGTGGGGAGGGAATGGGGATTTTGCAATATCTTTCCCCTGTAGTGGGGTGGGAATGGAGATTTTGCAATATCCTTCCCCCAGTAGTGGGGAGGGAATGGGGATTTTGCAATATCTTTCCCCTGTAGTGGGGTGGGAATGGAGATTTTGCAGTACCCTTCCCCTGCCACGCCCACCAAGCCACACCACGCCCACCAAGCCACGCCCACAGAACCTGTAGTAAAAAAAATTGAATTTCACCACTGCCATCCCCCCACTTCGGCTCTGCCATTTCCCCCCATTCCTTGCTTTAGCTCCACCCGACGTGCAATCCCCAACAAATTATTGAGGGAATTCATTGTTCAGAAGAAGAAAAATTCTGATCCCCATTTAAAAGCAAATGCCTTTGGCTTCCGTTGAGCTAACAGTCAAGTTTAGGGCTGCAATGTTTTCCATCTGGAGGTGGGGGAAGGGCACTTTTAGTTTTAGCCATTTTTTATGGATTGTTGTGAGCCACCTAAAGTCGTTATATGAGATCGGCTACCATCTACATCTTGTAAATCAATCCATCAATCAATATTTTTTTCATCCTGCTCATGTGCAAGTGAGATGATGAGTATAAACAAAAAAACTTCAGCATAATCTATTTATTAGTCTTACCACATAAAACAGCTCAGATTTTCCGTTTTGTGTTTCTGAGAAGAATATGTTGTTTTTTTTTTGCTTAGTTTAGTCCTTTTATCATCAGCCTTCTCCTCATTCTGAATATTATCTGGGTTGCTTTCAGGGAAACTGTAGTTCTGATGACACCACGGAGGGATTAATAGGTAGGTTGATTCCATTTCTAATTCAGACTTTAAAATTTTAATAATTGTGTGCTTTTAATAATAGCTCTGACTACCAAAGATATGGGCCTGGTTGGTGTGATGGGGGTCTCCCTTTGCTTTGGGCAACTAATTTTTAACAGGGTTTAATAATTTTTGCCTTCTTAATTTTTTTTTTATAATTTTACAATTTTTACAATTTTTAACTTTAACTTTTTAATTTTATATACTTTGTCTTCTGATCTTTGGTATATTATTGTACACCTGCCAGAATCCCTCTAAGGAATATGGGAGGTTCGGAAAAGTGAAACATAAATAAATTAATACATGTACCGTTTACAGAAAATAAATGTTTCTGAATTCTTACTGTTTTAAAATAAGTGGCATTCACCCTCAAAGAACATGATGACGGATCTCTCATGATTTATTGCAAAAATTAAGCTCCAGCTATAAATGAAGGCTTCCTGGAGGACATTGTGGAGAGTAGGATGTTAGTCTAATAGGACCAAAATGATCATCACATCCATGACCCAGCTTGATGTAAATTGTGCCAATATGTCAACCCACTGCTGAGTCAACCTTGAGCCACTAGGAAAGAGTCTTGGTGGCGCAGTGATTAGAATGCAGTATTACAAGCTGACTCTGCTCACTGCCAGGAGTTCGATCCTGACCAGCTCAAGGCTGACTCAGCCTTCCATCCTTCCGAGATTGGTAAAATGAGGACCTAAATTGTTGGGAGAAATATGCTCACTCTGTCAACCGCTTAGAGAGGGCTGTAAAGCATTGTGAAGTGGTATATAAATCTAAGTGCTATTGCTAAAAAATATGTAACTATTAATTTACTGTAATGAATATACCCCTACATTCTCAAAAAGTCTTCTGGAGATATGTAGTGTAACCAAGAAAATAATAAATTCTATATATGTCATCAAATCTATAAACTATCTATTCACCTAGCAACTGATAAAGTCTAGACTTAGTAACATGTTTAAAGGATTAACCATCTACCATGTATTCATTTCTATTCTGATTTAATTATAACTGAATTATTAAGATAATACTGGAAATTTTTAAGAAGAGATTGGACAACCATTTGTCTGAAATGGTATAGGGCAGTGATGGCAAACCTTTTTGCTGTCGCGTGCCAAAAGTGGGGGGAGCACAGGGGGCTTGCGTATGCGTGGGCCCACACCCATAATACAATGCTCCCCACGCACACATATCCGTGCATGCGCGTGTGACCTCCCTGTGCTGCCCTGCCCCCTGTGCATGTGCACACGACCCACCCAACCCCCTGAGTCCCATTTTGGGCCTAGCAGGCCTCCCTGAAGTCTCCAGAGGCCGGAAATGGCCCATTTCCGGACTTCCGGTAGGCCCATTTTTCACCATTCCAGGGCCTCCACGCACTTATTTGGCATCCAAAACAGACTCCTGGGAAGGGCAGGGCAGCATGGGCATGCGTGCGCGTCTCCCGCATGCGTGACAGAGACCTGAAAATCAGCTGGCCAGTGGGAGGCGTGCCACACGTGCGGTGTAGCTGATCTAGGGCGACGGCTCGTGTGCCCCCAGAGATGACTCTGTGTGCCACCTGTGGCATGCGTGCCATAGGTTCGCCATCACGGGTATAGGGTTTACTGCCTGAGCAGGGGGTAGACTAGAAGACCTCCAAGACCTTGTAACTCTCTCATTCTGTTATTCTGTTACCTTCTTCTTCTTCCTAGCATATTCCTGCAAGTGTTGGGTCGGCTTTTCGGATCATTGAATGCCACTTTGCACGGTCAGCTGCGTCTCCAGGGCACAGGCCTGCAGCTTGCATATCTTTGTTGATGGTGTCTTGCCATCTCTGTTTTGGCTGCCTGCAAGGTTGCCGGCCATTGACTTCTAGTTGGTAGGCAGTCTTGGCAACAGTGGAAGGTTCTGCTCTCAGGACACTCCATACCAGCGGAGCTAGCCTGTTATTCTGTTATATGTCCTTCTATTATATTTTGGTTGCAAATTTCATCAAAAATAGAAGTTATTAATACACCAATGCAAAATAATAATTAATTTTTACAAAATGAAGGACCCCCTGTCTAGGTGAATGTCTGCAACTGTTACCTAATAATAATTACTCCTAAAGTTTTAGTGCACAGTTCAGCTGAGACTTTATTGTAATCACTTCACAGAATGAAGGGACCTTAAATTAGATTATGCTCATTTGCACTCTTTATATATATGCATCATGAAGGTCCTCGTGGTTTTCAAAACTCTGGGAGATGATATAGAAAGAGACACTTAGCACACTAATGAACAAACATTGAATCCAATGAAACATGAGCAAAATCTTTTATCAAGAGTTACAGTACCTTGTGTCAATAAGACTAACAAAACATAGCTATTTTTCTGTTCTTAACATGTCTGTAGGTTCTGCTCAGGATGACCCAATTTTGGGAAAAGAAGGGTGTCTGAGGAACATATGCAGAGCTGCTGTGAAAAATTGTCTAGGCATCTGTCAGATAAAATTAATCAGATCCACTCTAATTTGGATTTTAACTGAGGCACAGTTGCTTGAGGCACAGTCTTGCTCGTTATCTGGGACAAATGTGAGCTCCTTAGTCCTGCTGAAGTGGATTGAGTTCCTGGAGCTGTTAGCATGGTCACCTGTGAATTAAATCTATGTTCCTCCTGACTGGTTAAGGCCTCTATGCAGGGAACACATCTAGGTGATGATGAATGCATCCTTGAAGGAGAAGGTAGTTCTACTGGCTCTTAGTGAATCAGTTGTTGATCCCTTCCTCAGGAAGTCATCGCTATATCTGATGGTGTTAGACAGGGATGGGCTTCAGATCCTTTAGCAATAGGTTTGGTGCCCCGTTGCTGGGTGGGTGTGGCCATGGTGGGCATGGCCTAGTCGGCCGCACACACCATGGTGGTGGTGGGGATTTTTCGCCCTCCCCAGGCTCCAGAGCCTTTTCTCGAGCCTCCGGGGTGGCGAAAACTGCTTCCAAAGGGGTCCGGAGGCCCTTCGGAGGCCGGAAACAGGCCTGTTTCTGGACTTCTGGAACTTCCGGGAGGCCTGTTTTTCACCCTCCCCAAGCTCCAGAGACTTTCCTCGAGCCTCCAGGACGGCGAAAGCAGCTTTCCCCAGGGTCCAGAGGCCCTCTGGAGACCGGAAACAGACCCATTTCTGGACTTCTGGAATCTCCTATAGGCCCGTTTTTTGCCCTCCCAGACCCTCCGCACGGCCCCTGCACTTACCTGGAATGATGAACGGGCTGCATGGAGATTCCTGGAAGGGGTGGGGTAGGGCGGGGTGGGGTGGGGTGGGCATGGCCAGTCAGGGGTGGCAATTGGGGGTTCGCCAAACCATGGCAATCCTTGGCTAGAGGATCGCCCGAACCCTACCGAACCCCCAGGAGCCCACCTCTGGTGTTGGACAACATTTGTTCTAGCCCTAAATTTCTCTCTTTAGGAAAGGTAATCAGTTTAAGAGGATCTTGAAAGAACAGGGATTACCCAGACTCTATTTACTTTAATTTCAGACCAAGATTCAGTACTGAGATGGCATTGATTTCCCTTGTGCTGGGACTGGATGAGGGTAGTGCATTAATTCTGGCCCTCCTTGACCTAGTCATATTCCTTCAGATCAATTCACCTCACAAGACCCAGCATAAACCCTTGAAAACTTGGCATTTCTCCCGGGATTGAACCAGGATGGTAGATGAGTCTATCTGTAATGGGTGTTACTTAATGACTGGCCTTGATTTGTATCATGCTTTCTATTTTTTTTTTTTTATATGCTAGAATTGCATTGGTTTTAGTTCTACATTAGCCAGCCACTATTACAATTTGTTAGTCAAGCAGCCATATAGATTGAATGAATTTGATTAATTGAATGAAGGAGAATCCAATCCTGGAGATAACCTCTGCACCAAGTCATAAAGGATTTTATAGGTTAATACCAACACTGTGAATTGTAATCATGCTAGTACAATTGTCACAAATTTGCTCCTTCAGAGGAAGTGCTGGTTTGTTCAGAGGCATAATGAGCAGATCCTCATGCTGGTCTTTCTCCTTCCACCGTTATATTTCTTCCCAATCCCCTGACCTCATTCCAAGGTTACAAACTTGAGACTACTTTTGGATGCTATCCACTTAAAGAAAATACCCGCTTTAACACCAGTAAGCTAAGGATGACTTACACTGGCCTCATCCAAGGGCTGGGGATGAAATGAACATTATAGAAACATGGAGAAAGAAGATGTTGCCAAGGTGTGTTTGAGTCATAGAATACAACACCTTAAGCCAGGAGTGTCAAACTCAAGGCCTGGGGGCCATATCTGGCCTGTGAAGTGCTTAGATCTGGCCCGTGGGGCCACACTGAACCAGCCTGCGGTGTGTCTGCCAGTGAAAATGGAGCGTGCGGCCCTCCCGAGCTCCATTTTTGCTGGCAGACGACTGTAGGAGGCCGTTGCAGCCGAAAATGGAGCTCGGGAGCCTGTTTTTGCTGGCAGAGCGCTCGGGCCACCACATGCGTGATGTCGAGCTGGCCACGCCCACCCCAGCCCCCCGAGGTCAAACACAACCCTGATGTGCCCCTCAATGAAATTGAGTTTGACACCCCTGCCGTTAAACTGAATGATATAGAACAGGGATGGCTAACCTTTTCCGGACCGAGTGCCCAAAGGGTGTGTGTGTCCAAACCCCCAAAATACAATGTGTGCACCAGTGGTGGGTTCTTCCCGGTTCTGCCTGGTTCCGCCGAGCCGGTAGCGGTGACGATATGACGTCACCGAACCGGTTCTGGGCCCCCTGCCCCCCGCCCCCCCTGCATTATTCTTACCTTTTATTTGCCCCCATCCCCAATCTATTGCTGCCTCCTGAATCCCAGCTGATCGGCTAGAGGGGAAAAAACTATTTAAACTCTTGCCGCGGGGCTTTAAGGGGCCTCCCTACAACTGATCAATGTTATAAGAAAACAAATGAGTAGACCAGTGCCTGCAAAAACAAATGGGTAGACCGGTACAGCTGTGCAAGCAGTTAAAAGCCTGGTAGACCAGTACCTCTGCTAAATCCTAAAGAATTGTCACATGACCATCAAGCCAGACCCACAAAATAAGCCACACCCACAGAACCGGTAGTAAAAAATATTAGAACCCACCCCTGGTGTGCACGCCCCCATGCAACATTCCGCCCCCCCCGCGCATGCATCCCACCCATGCATGCACGGCCCCTGCATGCGTACCACCACCCCACACATGTGCACACCCTTGTGCACATGCCCCGCCCCCTGCACATGTGCCCCCCTGCGCATGCGCAGCGGAGACCTGAAGACCAGCTGGCCGGCGGGAGGCATACACACATGCACCGTGGATCTGAACTGGGTCGCTGCGTGCCACCTCTGACACGCGTGCCATTGGTTCACCATAATGGATATAGAATCATCATCTAATCCAACCTCCTGTCCAAGGCGGGAGTCCTTATACCATCCCAGACAAACAGTTGTCCAATCTTTTCTTGAAAACCACCCGTGATGGAGCACCCAAAACAGCGGGAGGCAAGCTGTTCCGTTGATATTTCTGAATCAAATCCACATGATAGATTGGACTCGCTGCCACCTTCATGCTTGAATAGTTAAATTCTGATCAGATTACAATGAAGGATGCGGGCTAGAAAAGAAAGTAGTTCTGTAGATAACCCCGCTTAACAGCTACTATAGTCTTCGTGTCTGCAGACAATTGAAGACTGATCCAGATATCCTTGCCTTTGTCTAGTAGCCACATGTCACCTGGAAAAAAATATTCGTTATGAAGTGCAGATTCGGTATCGAACTGATCACTGGAGCAGTCACTGGAGCAGCTGGAGTGAAATCCTCTTTGTTCCTTATGGTGAGATTTGTTTGTGTGTCTTTTTCTTGTCAGAACAGAACAGAACAGAACAGAACAGAACAGAGAATTCTTTATTGGCCAAGTGTGATTGGACACACAAAGAATTTGTCTCCGGTGTATAAAGAGGCTTGGGGGGAAATTAGCAAAGTTTCCAGACTCTAATAAATGCATTTTTTTCCTTCTAGAAATCCTCAGAAGTCCCACAGTAAATTATACTGTGGAGTCTCTAGGAAAGGAAGGCCAGAGGAACATAACTCTGCAATGGGCGGTAAGGGGAATGCTTTTATTCAGTCTTTGGGGCATCTGAATCCATCAGTCAAACATCCTGCGGCTCAGATTCCTAATCCACCCTGCATTTGGATTGCCTGCATTTCAAATATTAAAAATATTGTTTCTTAAGCAGGCAGAAGACAAGAAAAACATGCAGTGCGAATATTTAAGCTCCCATATGAATCTCCCATAAATATGAAAGTTATACGGGTAGTCCTTGACTTATGACCATAACTGAGCCCCAGATTTCTGTTGCTAAGTGACACATTTATTAAGTTATTTTTGCTCCATTTTTGAGACCTTTCTTGCCACAGTTGTTAAGTGAATCACTGCAATTATTAAGTTAGTAACATGGTTGTTAAGTGAATCTGGCTTTGCTTGCCAGAATTTTGCAAAAGGCAATCACATGACCCTCTGAGACACTCCAACCATCATAAATATGAGTCAGTTATCAAGCATCTGAATATTGATCACGTGACCATGGGGATGCTGCAACAGTCGTAAGTGTGAAAAACGGTCATAAGTCACTTTTCTCAATGCTGTTGTAACTTTTGAACAGTCACAAAACAAACTTTAGTAAGTTGAGGACTACCTGTATGTTCGGGGCTGATGCGTTCAGCTGGTGGTGGTGGTTGGAGGGCAGAAGTACCATTTGCAAATATACTCCTGGATTTCAGTCACCCGTTATTTTAATTTGCTAAAGATGTCTATAGGGCCAATGTAGGGCCCAGGGTGTACTTGTAAATCAGGGGAGTCAAACTGGATTTCTTCGAGGGCCAGATCAGCATCCGCAGTTGTCCTCCTCAGGCCAGACGAGTGGGGGGAGAGATGGGGTGGACCGCAGACAAGATGGATGCATCCTGCAGCACCTGCCAGCCAAAATGGGTTGTGGGAGGCCCCCGCACGCACTCACCCCACACCAGGGTTGAAATCTAAAATTTGTTACTACCGGTTCTGTGGGCGTGGCTTGGTGGAGGGTAATGTGACTGGGTGGGCGTGGCCAATTTTTTTTTTTTTAGTTTTAAAAGCATTTTTTCTACAACCTCTTCCGCCAAAGAGGTTGCAAAAAAAAAGCTTTTAGAAGCCTCTGACAATCAGGCAACTCAGCTGGGATCGCCAGAGGCTTTTAAAGGCATTTTTTTTCCTACAGCCTCTTCGGCCAAAAAGGTTGCAGGAAAAAATGCTTTTAAAAGCCTCTGACGATCCCAGCTGAGCCCTGTGATCATCAGAGGCTTTTTTTTTACTTTTAAAAGCATTTTTTCGTCGGAAGAGGTTGTAGGAAAAATGCTTTTAAAAGTTAAAAAAAACCAGCCTCTGATGATTGTGCGGCTCAACTGGGCATAAGGGGGTGGGCACAGGGATTTTTGCTACCGGTTCTCCGAACCACCCGCCGCCATCGCTACCAGATCAGGTGATCCGGTCCGAACCGAGAGCATTTCACCCCTGCCCCACACCCCATTTTTGGCTTGGACAGCCTCCTGCAGCACCCTGCCGCACCCTGTTTTTGTGCCCCCTCATACCCTGTTTTGGCCGGCCGGGTGTTGCAGGCCGAAAACGGGGGGCAGGGGTAGGGCGCACCGTCCCCCTGTGCCCCGTTTTCGCTAGCAGAGGCACTGCGGGCTTGTCCTTTGCTATTTCAAGGCCAGCCCCACAGGCCAGATCTTGAGTTTGACATCCCTGTTGTAAATGAAATTGGAATCTGTCATTTTATTTTACAAGGTGACAACCTTTCTTAATTCAAGAATCTAAAAAAGAAGAGGATTAGTGGGTCATGAGGCCTGATGCAAAGTCTCTGCAGATCTTTTAGTGCTGTCATGCAGACATCACCCAGCCTAGACTGGATAGTGCTCCCTAATGGTTTTCTCCCCAGAAAAGAAAGATAGAAATGGAAGCATTAGCTGGTGGCTTGGAAAATGCTTTCTATCCTCTCTTTTGTATTTTTGCAGAGACCCTCCGTGGAGCAAGGGGTGGTGAGCTATAATCTGACTTTCGTCATGCTGGCCTGCAAGCAGTGCTTTACTGGCTTCGAAAAGTACAGCATTACCGTACATAGTGCAACTTCGTGCCACACTGCTCTTTCTGCAGCTGAATATAACATTTCGCTGGTGGCATTTAACAAGGCGGGACCTTCTCCAGCTTATTCCTTTAAGTTACCACCAGAACAAAATGCAGGTTGGTATACAAAGAAACGGTCAGGCCCAGCCCAAGAGCAACATCGCATAATCCCAGGCAAAGTTCAATTCGTTATTTGTTTACACGATATAGACAGAATCTTGCCAGACTAAACATATACCACAGGTAGTCCTCGACTTACGATCACAGTTGAACCCCACATTTCCATTGCTAAGCGAGGCAATTAAGTGAATTTTGCCCCATTTTACGGACCTTTCTTGTTGTTAAGTGAATCACTGCATCATTGTTAAGTTAGTAACCCGGTTGTTAAGTGAATCTTGATTCCCCATTGATTTTGCTTGTCAGAAGGTCACAAGGTTGCAAAAACTGATCACATGATCCTGGGGGACTGTGGCCATCATAAAAGTCAATTGCCAACTGTCTGAATTTTGATCACATGAGGATGTGGCAATGATTGTGGGAAAAACAGTCATAAGTCACTTTTTTCAGTGCTGTTGAAACTTGGAAGAGTGACTAATTGAACTGTTGTAAATCAAGGACTACCTATACTCTAACCATAACGAATATACCCTGGGAGATTCTATGGAGCAGCTGTCCTAAATATCTTCCTCTTTCTTTGATCCAGCTCCAGGCTGTGTTGACTCTTGTCTCATCCCCGTCCTTGGAGCGTGATCTCCTCCTTTGTGGGAAACTGCTGCTTCACTGTTACCCATCACAACATCTTCCCCTTTGTAGATATAATCCATCACAGCAACCCATCTTCTAGTAATCTCATTTTGTATGGGGACCCTCTTCCACCATCAATTGCTCCTTTATATTTTATGTGGTATAAATTGAGTAAAATGACCAACCTAGTCCTAGAAAAATTTCTCTGGAGCATCTCTCCATCAGGTCACTCTCTGATTGCCATTGAACTGGTCAGTGGCACCAATCACTACAGAAAAGATGGACCTATTGAAAGTCTGCTCCAGACATTGGATGTATCCAGAAATTCCCAAGATCCTGGCAAGCTGTTCACCAAGGCTTTAGTTACCAGTTGGAACATAAGGTTGATGGCAACATGGATAGACTTGCTTTGAATGGCTTCCCTCTGTTTTACCAAGCCTGGTTTATTAGGAGCTTCAAGAAATGAAATAGCAGGAGAGAGAGAGAGAGAGAGAGAGAATGAAATTGGCAGAAGACAAAAAGTGAATTTGACCAATTAAGAGCTCAGGTTTGAGCATATATTCCATTTCAATAACAGTGGCATATTGTAAATATACTGTATATCTGATATTTTTAATTGCATTGCAAGATTGTTGCCCCATGGCCCTTCTTTTGTGAAATCTCAGGAAAAAGTAGGGCACGTATCTGTCAGAGATGCTCCACGGCTCATTCATTGACCACGGTTGGTCTAGACAGTGTTGCCTATTCTTAACAACTTTAAGAATGCGTAGACTTCAACTCCTAGAATTCTCCAGCTACCTCTAGATAGCCTTAATGTTAATTTCTAATACTATGATTCTACAGTCCTAGGTCTCAATTTTCTGAATGTCAATCTGTCCGGAAGGCATTACACTCTGGAGTGGGAAATGGATGAGGACATTGCTAACTTTTGCTTTGAAGCTCAGCCTCTTGGAGAAACCTTGCCTAAGAAAGACTGCATGGGACCTGAAGCTACTAACATGGTTACAGGTAACACTGAAAACTCTTCCTAAGGCCCACCCAGGTTCCTCCACTAGAATATCACTCTTTCCATCAGAGAAATTTTCAAAGTGGCATAGCTTGCTTGGCAGAAGCAGCGGGATCAAGAGAAAGTGCTCTTTGTTGCTGTGTCGCTTTCTAATTTTATCCCCTCCAGATTGGCCCAAGTGCATCTCTAGCTGGAGCTATACTTGGGTTGGGAAGGAGTTTGAAAACGGTGGTATTTCACTGGAAGGGATTAGTGAATAGCTTTGCCATTAATTTAAACCAACAAATCAGGGGCAGGAAGACTAGCTGAAATATACTATAAAATGGTTATTTTGCACGGTGCATCTGTCAATTCCTCTAGGATTGCTGAATTTTGATATTTTGTTAATAGTGCCATCTTGGAATCATAGAAGAAAGCTAAAGTGGGACATCCTGGGAACACACAGCTAGTACAATATAGGCTAAAGGAGGAAGCGGGAAGTAATTTGGTCCACCCCCTTTCTTTATATCATAGTTGAATAGACTTCAGACCTCAGGATCCTCTGAAGAAGCTGTGAAGGGACTTCAGGACAACTGTGATAAAGCACTTCTTTATACAATAAGAGTCTTGATTTGTTTAGACCTCTAGGATGAAATTGTAGGGATGGTCATCGACTTCAAAAGGAAATTAGAGAAATGGATGAAATGGATGAAATGGGTAAATGGATATTATTAGCAAGAGCTAATTGAAATAGTCATTTATGGAGTCAATCTAGCTTCATAACAGATGCTGGAGGGAAAACAGTTTCTGATGTTTATTGACTGGACCTTGAGAAATATCTAACTAATTACTGTTAGAAATATGATGGTGTGTAAGAGAAAGCTTTGGACTGATCCAACAAGTCTCTTCTAAGGTTTTGAAACCTGTGATTTTTGCTCCTCAATTCCAGGGGAAATTGAATCCAACAGGTGTTATCGCTTTGCAGTATACAAACATGACTTTAAAAAGTGGAAAACTTTTGGATATAGGTACCTTTTCCATAGAAATGGTGAGTATGACATGCTGACTTTCCACCCCCGCTTATCCTACCAGTCAGACCAACCAATAGCCCTAAATAGTTACTTCATGTCTGGACAGAGTTAAAAAAAAATGTTTCTGCCTGCTTCATTCACAGAATTTTGTAATCTAGATGTTGTCTTTTAATGATAAGCTTTTTGAACGTCTCCTTTATTACTTCTAGCTTTGTACTTACCAGAAAAAGATAGATAAGGACAGAATAGTTGCAGTTTTAAATTGGCAACCGTAACATTTCTGCCTCGAGCACTTTGAAGTTCTTAGATTCGACTCAACTTGCAATTTATCATCGCACAATCTTATCTTGCTAAACCCAGTCTTCCCCTTAGTCCCGCAACACTATCCTCATCTCATCCCCAACCCATGAGTGAAACCGCCTACTAGTCATTATTAAACAAACTGCTTAATGTAGTGTTTCCTTTTAAGCACCACAACTTCAAACATTTCCAATCTGTAATACTTTGTCACCCATTAGCCCTTTCTCATAACTAGGTTAAAGTGCATTACTTCAATCCTTGATTTGGCGGAATAATATGGTTCTCTCTCTTTTTTTTTTTAATTTGATTTATATGCCGCCCTTCTCCGGAGACTCAGGGCGGCTTACAGTGCGTTAAGCAATAGCCTTCATACTTTTGTATATTTTATACAAAGTCAGCTTATTGCCCCCACAAACTGGGTCCTCAATTTACCTACCTTAGAAAGGATGGAAGGCTGAGTCAACCTTGAGCCTGGCAAGATTCGAACTTACTTTAATTGCAGACAGCTGATGTTAAATTACAGTGCTTTAGTCTGCAGAGCTATCCAGGTTCCTCCTCCAGGCTCCTCCTCTTATTTTTCCCTCCCGCCCAATGTCACTAACCAGTTGGGAGGGGGGGACAGGACACCTCTAATAGCTCCTTAGCAGGACAGTCTGGGGCAGAATCTGGGGATAGAGCCTTTAGCCACCTTTCAAGTTGCTGGAACAATAGATCATTGGTATGGAATTGCTCTGTAACAGTAACCTGTCATTCAGGCAATTTCTGAAAAGGTGATGGACCTTGTCTACAAACAGCACAGGCAACAGATCAGTGGGGTGGAGGAAAGGGTGGAGGGAATTTCATGGTGCATTGGAAAGTCCATCAAGCTTCATCCCAGCTATATTTCACCCTTATTGACTTATTCTCCAAAGCATTGGGTGTGGGGGGGGAGGACAAGAAGTCATGGGTGGAAGTTGCTTAAAGAGAGATCCAATCAAGAAGTAAGGAAAAATTTTCTGACAGTGAGAACAATTAATCAGTGGGGTTATGGGTGCTCCATCCCTGGTGGTTTTCAGAAATAGACTGGACAACCATGTGACTGAGATGGTATAAGGCTTGTGTCTTGAGCAGGGGGTCAGATAGAAGACCTCCGAGGTCCTTTATTTTTTATTTATTTATTATTTGTTTAAATTTCTATACCGCCCTTCTCCAACATAGGACTCAGGGCGGTGAACAGCCAAAGTAAAAACAAGACATACATACAAAACATACAGAATCTAAAAACTGATTAAAATAATTAAATATTTTGGCCGTAATTAAAACAATTCCAATTTAAAATCAGTTTAAAATTTGACTCAAGCCAGCCCAGCTAGTTGAAATAAATGGGTTTTCAGGGCCCGACGAAAAATCCGGAGGTCTGTTATTGTACGTAACTCTGGGGGGAGGTTGTTCCAGAGGGTGGGCGCCACCACAGAGAAGGGTCTCCCCCTGGGGGTCGCCAGCCGACATTGTCTGGCGGACGGCACCCTGAGGAGGCCCACTCTGTGTGAGCGTACTGGCCGGTGGGAGGCTATTGGTGGCAGAAGGCGGTCTCGTAAGTACCCCGGCCCTAAGCCATGGAGCGCTTTAAAGGTGGTCACCAACACCTTGAAGCGCACCCGGAAGACCACCGGGAGCCAGTGCAGCTCGCGCAGGAGAGGTGTCACGTGGGAGCGCCTCGTCGCCCCCATAATCCCCCACGCGGCCGTGTTCTGGACCAGCTGGAGCCTCCGGGTGCACCCCAGGGGGAGCCCCATGTAGAGACTGTTGCAGTAGTCCAGGCGGGAAGTGACGAGTGCCTGAGTGACTGTGCGCAGCCCTATGACTCTATGATTCACTCTTCTAAGCTGTTCTAAAAGAGCCTTCTAGAGAGGTTTACCAGTCTTCCCTTCCCTTCAGCTTAATATGGGAGTCTCTTGTTAGTTTCAACCCCAACTCCCAAATATTCCAAATCAAGAAGGGTTGCAGGGGAACGGCAGTGCTGGCAGCAAGTGGCCAGAGCTAGCAATATCTAGAATTATCCCACCAGCCCCGCCCCCCAGGTGAGCAGAAGCAGTAGGAAACTTAATTCATTAATTTGAGCCAGAACCAGCAAGTTTTCTAGCCAAATGCAAATTCAGGTTGCTTTTATGAAATCTTGGGGATGAGACAGAGGCTGCATCTCATACCTCAAAAACAGATAATAGAGCAGGGGTACCAAGCCTTGGGCCGCCTACAGCCCACTATCGGGCCATGGCCTATTAGGAATTGGGCCGTGTGAGTGGCTCTCTGGAATGTGCACACACACAGCAAAACTTGGGTGAGCGGTGGGCCAGTGGGCAATCGCATGCATGCATGCTGCCCCGCCGCTCACCAGCCCACCCACTCATGCAAGGGCTTCATGTGTGCTTGCATGGCCCAGTTCCCATCTCCCCACTCCCCAGCCAGGTCCCAAAGATTGGGGACCACTGTAATAGAGCATCTATTATTATCACTGTGATTAGCAGGCCATCTAGAAAGCCCATTATCTTGAAAATACTGTAAGGTAACCTCTTGTAGGGGTTATCAAAGATGACTAAATAGAGAAATGCATGAGCATTTTCATACTCTACAACAGGGGTGAGCAAATATGGCTCTTTTACAACCTGTGGACTTCAACTCCCAGAATTCCTGAGACAGCCAAGCCACATTTGCCCACCCCTGCCCTACAGTATTTCACTGTACTTATCTAACAAAGAGAGCCAGTTTGGTATAATGGTTGAGATGCTGGCTTAGAAACCAGGAGTCTCTGAATTCTAGTCCTGTCTCAGGCCTAAAAGCCAATTGGGTGACCTTGGGCCAGACATTCTCAGCTCAACCCACCTCACAGGGTTCTTGTTGAGGGGGAAAGAGAAGGAGGAAGGAGTATGTGTATTTACTGCCATGAGTTATTTATAAAGAAATAAAGGCAGGATAAAAATCTAATTAAAAAATGCCATTTCTGTGGCAATATAAATTTATATTTTGTCTTGTGTAACAGGCAACAAGTGGTTTCTATAGTTCAGTGTTTAATACAGGTTAAGCAATTGTTAAAAGAATTGCATGGTTGTTAAGCAAATCTGGCTTCATTGACTTCGCTTGTTAGACGAGCCATTGGAGGGTCGCAAATGGAGATCACATGACCCAGGACTCTGTCACTGTCCTAAATACATGCCAGTTGCCAAATGCCCCAATTTTGATTATGCGACAGTTTTGCAGACAAATTTTGATAATTGTGACAGTTATAAGTGTGAGGATTGGTCACAAATAACTTTTTTCAGGGCCATCATAATTTGAATTGTTGTTAAACAAATTATTGTGAGTCAAGGACTACCTGTATCTGGAAATTCACTATAATATTGATTGTAATAATGCATGGAATGGAAGGAAAGAAGGTAAGATTTTTCGGGAAAGAAGGAAGAATGATAGCTTCTATGAGGGCCAGTGAAAAGTATTTCGGTTTTTCAGGAATAAACAAAGATCACCTAAACGAAGTTTTTCAAACTGTATTCCACAGAAGTCTAGAGTTCTGCAAGAACTTGATAGGCAGATGTCCACACAAAAGGTTCATTTCAACGTAGCCAATTTATCACCAAAGCTTCAACCAGAGGCTCTGAAATTCTTTTTTTAAAACAGCTTCTACAACTTGAGAACATTTCAAAACCTTGACCTTGACTACCCTTCTCTGGTAGCCTTGTCTGACTATCCTACACTGGTCAACAATTGACTGCAATCAGTGTTGGGTTGCTCCTGGTTCGGGCTGGTTCGGGCAAGCCGGTAGTAGTGATGATGTGACGTCACCGAACCGGTTCTCCTTGACTGGGAGCTGGGCCCTCCCGCCCACCCCCACGTTAAACTTACCTTTATTTCTCGTTTTTTAGCCCAGCTGATAGGCGCGACAGAGTAGATTGCCGCACCTCAGCTGGGCAGAAACCTAATGCGCTTGCGCGATCGCGCGCAAAGCACATGCACGAAGACAACTGGTGGTAACACCGGTTGGAACCACCACTGACTGCAATTCATCCTTAGCTCTATATTCAGGTTCTCAGGGAAGTGATGAGAGAACCTCCCAAAGATGGAAGAAATCAATGGAATTTATGGTCTTCAAGAGCCAATGATAACTGTCCTCTTTGGTCTGCAGCTTCTCTTGAAGATGCCATCCATGTAAATGTGTCTAACCAAACTGCGAATTCTGCTGTCATCCAGTGGAAGCCTCCCAGACCCCTCTCTGATTGCCCAGGTCTACTGAAGAAATATATCATATGTTGTCAAAAGGAGCAATACGGTAACTTAACATGTGAGTTTGGGGGTCTGACCTTCGTGTCTTGGGTCATACAATTTGGAAGGGAAGGTTAGTGTCCTGGCAAGGTTCCCCATTGGAATTTGGGCCAAAATCTTGGTTGCTGCTGCCATGGTGCTGTGGAAAATGCCAACCAAAGGGCTCTGATTACTGTCTTGTTCTTGTTCAGATTATGACGTCGACATGTCACAAACATGGTATATGATCCAGGACTTGCAGCCTGACACTGTCTATCTTGTTGGCATCTGGGTCTCCACAGCAAACAGCAAAGACAACTGCAAAGCTTTTTATCGATTTCTAACCAAAGCTCCAGGTATAACTTCTCTCCCCCCCGAGTTCTCCTTCTGAAATCCCAATAGTAGCAATAGCTTCTCATGTTTTTTTCTTCCTCTCTAGATCCCAAGCAGCTACCTCTGGTGCTTAGCTTTCTATTTTTGGGGATTTTTGGAGGCATCCTTTTTGTCACCATCATCTTCTGCCTTGGCAAAAAAAGGTAACTGTGATGAAGCCATGTGCAATAACTATTTCAAGGGCAGGAGAGAAGTGCCTGCTTTAAGACACAGGAAGCTTAGTCTATAGACTGGCTATGTAGCAATGATGAAGGGAGAGAATACAGGTAGACCTCAACTTACAATAGTTCATCTGGTGACCATTCAAAGTTACAATGGTACTGAAAAAAGGGCCTTATGGCCATTTTTCACACTTATGACCATGGCAGCATCCTCGTGGTCACGTGATCAAAATTCAGACACTTGGCAACTGACTGATATTTATGATGGTTGCAGTATCCCAGGGATCACGGGATCACCCTTTGTAACCCTCTGGCAAGCAAAGTCAATGGGGAAGCCAGATTCACTTAACAACCATGTTACTAATTTAACAACTGCAGTGATTCACCTGACAGCCATGACAAAAAGATCATAAAATGGGGCCAAATTCACTTAACAACAGTCTCACTTAGCAACAAAATTTTGGCCTGAATTGTGGTCGTAAGTCAAGGACCACTTGTACAACACATTTTATTACATTTACAACACACTTTATTACATTGACTCTTTGCATAGTATTCCAGCACTTGCTGTACAAGAAAAAGATTCCTGTTTTAATCAACTCTTTTTTTGTTGATGAATATTAATTTGTAAACTGAATTGGATGGCATAGGCTATATAAACTGACTGATATAAGGCAGCATTTTATGCTGAAATTACCTAAAGAATTGGTGTTAAGAAACATATAAAATTAACTCCTAAGCAGCTGCCGTGAGCAACTGTTATCTCCCTGGATAGTTGATTTCAAAGTCGTCAGCTAATTAATCATCTACTATGTGGCTTCAGTGAGTTGATGCAGTAAAGCAGCTGAGAACATGAGCTGGGGAATTGTCACTTGTTATCCCAGCTCTGATAGAAATTCTAGCAAAGGTATTGTCTTGCGTGCTGACAATAGTATTCCATATCTGTAATATGGGAAATCATGCTATCGGCCTATCTTTCAGGACGATCAGATGTACTAAAGTTCAATGACCTAGTTTGCACATAATGCCAAAGCATGATCGCGCGGCTCAGCTGGGATCGTCAAAGGCTTTTGAAAGCATTTTTTTCTGCAACCTCTTTGGCTGAAGAGGTGGTTAAAAAAAATGCTTTGAAAAGTCTCTGACGATCCCAGCTGAGTTGCCTGATCATCATAGAGGCTTTTCAAAGCATTTTTTTCTGCAACCTCTTCAGCTAAAGAGGTGGTAGAAAAAATGCTTTGAAAAGTTAAAAAAAAAAAGTTGGCCACGCCCACCCAGTCACATTACCCCGCCACCACCAAGCCATGCCCATAGTAACAAATTTTACATTTCACCCCTGGCCACGGCATATCAAAAACCGCCCTGCGCAAACAAGCGAAGCCCCATCTGTGGTCCCTGGTACCCAAAAGGTTGGGGGCTGCTGTTCTATAGGACTTGGCTGTAGGTCCTGGCTTAACTTGATTTGCAAATGCATAAACTTTTTAAAACTGGAGATATGCAAAAGAACCACATCTGTATCGTGAGCCTTTCCTGGCCTTCCAAGAGCTAAGCAATTCCCCCCTCCTACTTCTGCTTCCCAAACCATTGTTTTAACATTTGTTCCAGAATGAAGAAATCTCTATGCCCAGCATTGCCAGATCCTACGAATACAGAAGCTGTGAAGTTCCACACCAGAGCAGAAATAGGCCAGGTGAGCATCAAGTGAAGATTTTTCTACATCATGGTATTTTGATTTCTTCATTTATTGAATGAGGATTTCTGCATGTTTTATCAGTAGGAGATAGAAGTAGCAGATCATCTCTTGATCGCTGGAGACCTCTGTATTTGAGACAGAGAAGCTAAGAAAAGGTACTTCTGAAGTTCACAGAACAGTATGATCTCGACTTGCAACAGTTTGTTTAGTGATTGTTCAAAGTTACAACGGCACTGAAATAAGGGACTTGTAACAATTATTCATACTTGTGACCATTGCAGCATCCCCATGATCATGTGATTTACACTTGGATGCTTGACAAGTGATCCATATTTATGACAGTTGCAGTGTCCCAAGGTCATATGATCCCCTTTTACAAACTTCTGACAAGCAAAGTCAATGGGGAAGCCAGATTCACTTAACAACCGTGTTACTAATTTAACAACTGCAGTGATTCACTTAACAAACGTGGCAAGAAAAGTCATAAATGGGGCAAAACTCACTTAACAAATTTCTCACTTAGCAACATAAATTTTGGGCTCAATTGTTGTCGTAAGTTGAGGACTAGCTGTAATATGGGAGAAGGACATTTTTTTGAATATACCAAAAGCACAATTGTCAAATGGTTGACATTACAGCACTTTGGATCTGTAGGATGAATCTTTCTTTTAGGATCTTTTTGTCTTGCAAGAGTATCTCTTTGGCCTAGACTCGTGCTATACTCTTGTACACTGTAGATCAGTGTTTCTCAACCTTGCAACTTGAAGATGTGTAGACTTCAACTCCCAGAATTTCTCAGCCAGCACTAATATACAGCAGTGCACAATTTCATAGTGCAGGTTTCCTCCCAATTAAGTTAGAAAGAGGACTTAACCTCTGCTAGCATTTCCAGATGGCCAAATTAGATCAGAATTGCCAATCAGAGCACACAATACTGGATAAAATGGGTAAACATCCTAATTTGGTAAAAACATGGTTCCTTAAGACCTCACCACCACTCATCTTAAAGCATCTTAATAGAGATCTGCAGATCCTAGTCTCCCACATTATGCTTAATGATATATTCATTTTTTGGCACATTGGTTTGGGTAAACATATCTACTGTAGCTTGTAAATCATTTGTCTTGCCCCAGGGTGCAAGCCCTCCCAATTGTCATTGATCCAATAAACTATGATTAAACAAACAATAGTTTGGGATGACTCCAACCCCAGACAGACATTTGCTTAATGTTTTTCAGGCCCAGGTAAAGTTGGATTTTATGGAACCAATGGAAGCCAACAACTCCATGCAACCATTAGTTGTAGAGCCTTCATCTGACAAAGAGGAGCCAGTTACTGATACAACAATGGACTTGTTGGGATTTGTCAAAGGTACAGAAGAGGAAAATTCTCCCAAGGAGGACGAGGTGGTCTCTGATGAAATCCTATTTTCTGAATATAAGGGGCAAAGATTTCTGAGTCCTGTGGAAGAATCTGAAGATTTTGTAGGTGTCTCTCATGAAGAAAGGACTGGGGATGGTCCCCATCTCTTACTGAACAATACTGAAGCTGGAGACCAAAATGGCATATGTATGTCCCAAGTTCCACTCTCCTTCAAACTGTTTGATAAACTGGTGGTGATTAAGAATGTAGGTGAAGGCTTTGACATTCCATGCAGTGATGGTACTTCAACCCAGAACTGTTTTTGAGCTTCTAGAAAACAACTTACTATCTTGCAGACAGCAAATCGAAAAAAAGAAACCACTCTCTGAGGAAAGACACCATAGCCCAGAGGCACAGTGTAATTTTCAAGAAGATATTTGTTGGATTGTCTAGAAGTAGTGCTGCATAGTTTTCTTTACCTGAGATCTTGGACAGTTATTGCTAGTCGGAAAGCTGACAGTAGTGGAACATGTGGCAGAGATAGCTTCAATTGATAGATTTCACTGGATTCAGTATTTAACATCAGACTTTTTTTCTAACATTCTGGGCCACAAGGCTGAGAAAAACTATCCATCACGGGGGCAGAACATGAGCCCCCCCTCCCTCACATGATGCGTCCTATGGAGTTCATTTTAAAGCTGCCACTAAATTGTACATGTTACGTTATATGATAAAAATGGAGTAACCCTTTAATTGTATTTGAATTTCAAATTGGTTTGACTGAATTTAATAGCAATAGCAATATAGCAGACTTACATACTCCTACACAGTGCTTTACAGCCCTCTCTAAGCGGTTTACAGAGTCAGCATATTGCCCCCAACAATCTGGGTCCTCATTTTACCAACCTCAAAAGGATGGAAGGTGATGCTCAAACTGCCAAACTGCTGGCAGGGGGAGGCCAGCAGAAGTAGCCTGTAGTACTGCATTTTAACCACTGTGCCACAACAGCTCTTAATTTTTGTTTGTTTGTTTGTCTTTGTTTGTTTGGTTTGGTTTAAGTTTGTTTGTCCCAGAAAATTTCTCAAACGCAATCCTTCACACATGACTTGAAAATTGAGTGTAGTCCTGAGATTTCAAAAGAAATCACACATTCCTGGTCTTTTAAACTCTGCAGAACTATTTCTGTAGAAACTGCTAGTGAAGAAACATCATGAACCCATAACATACAGAAAGTCCTTGCCTTCTACTGATCGTCACTTGTCCCTCTTCCAAGCTCTACAGTTAATGCACAGTTTCATTCCTACATTGTCGGGGTGTCAGATCCACCATTGCTCTGGTGTCCTGTCACTATGCTGCAGGGAGGGGAGGGAAGTGGATGAGCATGCTTGAGATTTTTCTGCTTCTGCAGTTCGCTTGGGAATTAGGGAGGGGGACTGTCTTCAGAGATGGGACGGACTTCTTCCCAGCCGGTTTTCGCCAGGTTCCAAGGTCATCAGACCCTGAGTGTGAACTATTATCTGCCTAGTTCACCTCACTACCCTTGAGCACCTCAGAGTTCTCAAAACATCTTCTCGGCATGCCGCTGGACTGGTCTGGGGGGTTGGGATTGGGAAATCGAAAGAATTACTTTGTGCTTTACACGGGGACTTCAGATTCTGCCTGACTTTATTGTATCCAGTGACTCTCAGTAAACGTTCTTTTGATTCAACTCAATGGATTCAAGAGTCTTGCTTTCCTGAGAGCCCAACTGGGGCAGGTCTGACACAGGGAATTACACAGCTGGTGTCCAAATGGAGTCAGAGACGCTGACACAAACTTGTAGTTTCATATAACTTGGAGTACTGCATTCAGTTTTGGTCGCCACGATGTAAAAAAGACGTTGAGACTCTAGAAAGAGTGCAGAGAAGAGCAACAAAGATGATTAGAGGACTGGAGGCTAAAACATATGAAGAACGGTTGCAGGAACTGAGTATGTCTAGTTTAATGAAAAGAAGGACTAGGGGAGACATGATAGCAGTGCTCCAATATCTCAGGGGCTACCACAAAGAAGAGGGAGTCAAGCTATTCTCCAAAGCAGGACAAGGGCAATAGGTGGAAACTAATCAGGGAGAGAAGCAACTTAGAACTAAGGAGAAATTTCCTGACAGTTAGAACAATTAATCAGTGGAACAACTTGACTCCAGATGTTGTGAATGCTCCAACACTGGAAATTTTTAAGATGTTGGATAACCATTTGTCTGAAGTGGTGTAGGCTTTCCTCCCTAAGCAGGGGGTTGGACTAGAAGACCTCCAAGGTCCCTTCCAACTCTGTTATTCTAAAAAATATATTATGTGAAAAACTAAATATATTTTACATCTATGTATACAGCAAACTAGGCAAAGAGGAACATCATCAGGTAAATCAATACAGCAGGAACATCAGGAGGTAAATTACAGAGCACACAGAGGGGAAAAAAAGGCGGGAAACAAGGAGGCTCCCCCTTTACACCCACAGCAACCAATCACAGTTTAGATTGCCTCATGCAGGAGCCAGTTCTCTCCAACCAATCAGTTACAACTTGGTGTTCTGACTCATTGTTCAAACCCCACTGTCCCCCGCTACTAAATTTAAATATCTTAACATATATTTACATGTAAGGATTACAGCATTGCCATATATGTCCATTTATCTGCTCCTTGACCAATAGAGCTTTTAAATTTTCTATGCAAGGTGACTCTTCATGGTCAAATAGTCTTTAGGGAGCTAAAGTGGATGTAGTAGCAATATGTTTCTTATGTCAGCTCAAGGGCACAAAATACTGTAGGCAAGTTTGTCAAATCTCCCAAACTCTTTTGTCAGCAAAGAAGTAAATGAAGGGGGAAATGAATAGCTAAGGCTCAAGCCACAAGGCTTGGTTGTAATTAAGTCTTTTGAATGCTGGAATGAGCTGCAGATATTTAACTGAAGTAGGCCAAGAAGTCCCTTTATGTGAGTTGAGAGGAGGCTGCCCTGTGATGCAGGAGGAGATTTTGGTATCTCTGCTGCTCATTCTAGTCCATTTCTCTAATGGCAACTGCACTGCCAGTCAGGTCTATAACAATTCGCCATGGCCAACTCACCATGGCCAACTTGCCACAGTCCACTTTCCATGGCCAACTCACTGCAGGACAACTTGTCATGGCCATCTCGCCACAAAACAGCTCGCTGCGGGACAAGAGTTAAATAATATCTAAGAAATGGTGGAATAGAATCATTGAAAGGATGCAAAAGGAGGGACAGAATGAAATGTGAATGGCAAAAATTAAAATAATTTTTATTTATTTTAAATGATTAAATAGAATTGTTAAATTGTCTCGCAGCGAGTTATTCTGTGGGGAATTGGCCATGGCGACTTATCCAACGGTGAGTTGGCCATGATGAGTTGGCTGCAGCGAGTTGGCCATGGTGAGTTGGCTGCAGTGAGTTGGCCATGGTGAGTTGGCTGCAGTGAGTTGGCCGTGGTGAATTGTCCCATTACCCTGTCAATCACCCTCCAGATGGCTGGTAGGCGGTAGTTCTACCACAAACCCTCTTAAAATAATGCTTATGGAAGGCTGACTCAGAAGATAAGCAACATGGTTTAGAATAGATAGAAGCTGGTGTGATGGGCTTTAGTTGGGAGGGTACATGGTCAAATATGCAATTCTTTCTCAATCATCTATCTTACAGTCTTTTTGAGAGGATCAAGTGGAGAATGGCATATTATAGATGGTGCTCTAAGTTCTTACAAAGAAGGTGGGCTGTAAAATGGCTGCTTAAGAAACTACTTCTGAAAGAATTGTCCCAATCCATTGCTCTTTCTGGTCTGCTGCCCAAAATTACTACTTCAGTCAGCTTAATGACAGAGTTGGCCTTTCTATTACACATTTAATTTAGCCTCCGAGCTAATTTCAGGATATGGCTAGGATTCTTCCAACAGCAGCAATGGTTATTCTTTCCCTCCGTTCTGAAACTATAAAATCCAGCTTTATTCAGAACTGTTTCCCTGACAAAGTATACTAAATCCCTTGGAGTGTGGAAAGCAGAACCAATTATACTTTTTGATATTTACAGTGTTTAAGATTATTTTGAAGTATATTTTTAGGAGTCATAATAGGTAAACAGTATTAAAAACAGGAACAGCACACATGTACTCTGTATCATCAGAGGTTTACATTTTTTCATTGTAAAAGTTTACAGCAGGGATTAGCAGGTTCAGCAGCAGCAGTTAATACAGGCAGTCCTCGATTTACGACCACAATTAAACCCAACATTTCTGTTGCTAAGTGAAACATTTGTTAAGTGAGTTTGCCTCATTTTACGACCTTTCTTGCCACAGTTGTTAAGTGAATCACTGTAGTTGTTAAATAAGTCAAACTGTTGTTAAGTGAATCTGACCTCCCCATCGACTTTGCTTGTCAGAAGGTTGCAAAAGGAAATCACATAACCCCGGGACACTGCAACCTTCATAAATATGACTCAATTCCCAAGTGTCTGAATTTTGATCACATGACCATGGGGATGCTACAACAGTCCTAAGTGTGAAAACTGGTCATAGGTCACTTTTTTTCAGGGCCGTTGTAACTTTGAATGGTTACTAAACAAACTGTTGTAAGTTGAGGACTACCTGTAAAAGATTTTGTTATTACAAGATGTCTTTCTACTGGGTCCATGAATCACTGATACTCTGTTAATTTTTTTAATGGATGTCAATGTTAGAGCCCATTTCTAGCATGTAATCAATTTCTTAAATTTTTGCAAAGCTCTCTATTGCCAATTTATTTTTTAATGTTGAAGGCCATTTCAGATAGGATGATATGAAGAATGAGGAGGAGGAGAAATCAAATTAGATAATTGTATGGAGACTGCAAGGGTTCTATCTTCAGAAATATTTAGTGTTCTAAAATTATATTCTTTCAGGAGAGGCCCCTCCTTCTTGTACTGTTGAATTCAGTATTTTAATTTCCTACTTTTTTTCCCCTTATGACTTTGTCCATTTTCAAGAAAGAGTATTTAATAAAACATGCTGCACTCAGAATCTTTCTTGATTCTATTAAAGGTGATGCATCTTCAGAATTAATTTATTATCTTCTTTATATCACCTCTAGAATAATTCAACACACCCTTTTATTGTTAACCTTCTGGAGGCTATGAAAGATAGTTCTTGAGGGTCTTTGGCAAATGAATAGTATCCCTGTGTCCAGATATGTGTTCTGACGTAGGTTTTTTTTACTACTTTGGTATAAAAAGCACAATGTCAATCATAAATTCAATACCTAGGTTGTGCTCACAGAAATAAATTGTGTAATTCATTACTTTATTGAATAAACAACAATTGGCTGGCTTTGCAAGAAGAATTAAGTCATAAATCAGTTTTTCTGATGAGCCTCAGTGGCACAGTGGTTAGAGTGCTGTATTGCAGGCTACTTCTGCTGATCACCGGCTGCCAGCAGTTTGGCAGATTGAATCTCACCAGGCTCAAGGTTGACTCAGCCTTCCATCCTTCCGAGGTGGGTAAAATGAGGACCCAGATTGTTGGGGGAAATAGGCTGACTCTGTAAACTGCTTAGAGAGGGCTGTAAAAGCACTGTGAAGCAGTATGCAAGTCTAAGTGCTATTGCTATTCTACCCTAATGCTCTCTGTACCGGTTCAGCTCCCAGAATTCTTTAGTTAGAATAGTTGTTGGTTGCAGCATTTGTGGAACTCTGAAAATTGTAATCCCAGAAGATAAAACTAAACTTTCACAACAGTTTTAAGCTTTAAAAAAATCCCCTAATGCACAGTTTGGTATTGTAGAGTTTGTAAACACAGCAAATAATATCCTTACTTTGAATGGCTGTTTGTAGAATTCTGTATACAGTAACTTCCATCTTATTTCTAATCTGTCAATAGAGTTTAAAAAAACCAAATATCCTGTCCTCCTACAGATAGTCCTTGATTTACAACCACAATTGAGCCCAAAATTTCTGTTGCTAAGCAAGACAGTTGTTAAACACCAGCTGCCTGCAATTACTGCGAGTTCAAATCTCACCAGACTCAAGGTTGACTCAGCCTTCCATCCTTTCGAGGTAGGTAAAATGAGGACCCGGTTTGTGGGGGCAATAAGCTGACTTTGTATAAAAAAGAACACTGCTTGGGAGGAGGGGGGCGAAAGCCCTACTAAGCAGGTATATACAAAAGTATGAAGGCTATTGCTTAATGCATTGTAAGCCACCCTGAGTCTCCGAAAAAGGGCGGCATATAAATCGAACCAATAAATAAATAAATAAATAAACTGAGTTTTGCCCCATTTTACAGCTTTTCGTCCCACAGTTATTAATGAATCACAGCTGTTGTTAAGTTAGTAACATATAAATTACTATATAAATTTAATAAATAAATAAATAAATAAATAAATAAATAAATAAATAAATAAATAAATAATTGTTAAATGTTAAATGAATCTGGCTTTCCCATTGACTTTGTTAGAAGATCGCAAAAGGTGATCATATGACCCCAGAACATTGCAACTGTCATAAATATGAAATAGTTACCAAGCATCCAATTTTGATCACGTGTCCATGGAGATGCTGCAACAGTCGTAAGTATGAAAAATGGTTTTAAGTCACTTTTTTCAATGCCTTTGTAACTTCAAATCATCACTAAATGAATGATTGTAAGTCAAAAATTACCTGTACATAGATGTTTCACTAAAGCTGATTCTCAGAAATTGTACAGGGAAGAAATAAATAAGCATTTAACAGATGTAAACATCTGGAAGCAATGTGGGGAGAACAAAGCCTGTAATTCACTGAGAAATGATCAGATAACCAATAAAACATACAGTAATTTTGACAAAAGTCTACTTCCCTTTTCTCCCCCACCCTTCTTCTCTCTCACATCTACATCTACACACGCCACCACCACCATGCTAGATTTTAGCAGTTTGGCCAGCTCAACCGTGGCAATTTTATGATGTGTGGACTTCAACTCCCAGAATTCCCCAGCCAGTCATGGGAATTCTGGGAGCTGAAGTCCACACATAAAGATGTCAAGATTGGGAAACACTGATGTAGGCAATGGAATGTCCATCTTGATTGAAATATGGGTTACATTATTAGTGACAAACTGCATTGTGACCTCAAAGCTAATCTGTAGCAGATGAAATGGAGAGCCGATTGCAATGATAAAACAGGTTTGTTTCCAAAACAGAATCACAAGGCTTCTTGTTGATTTAGCAAAACAAAAATCAGAGCGGATCCTGGATCTCACAATACGTCTGGTTACAGGAGAGTGGCAGCTCCCATCAGGCCTCCCTCTAACCCAGCACAGCTTGGGACCTGCATCATTGGCTCCATCTCTTCTCCAGTCCCACACAAGGCTTTTGTTTGTCTGAATCATGAGTTGTCCTGTTGTTTATTTTATTCTTAGGGGCCTGGCAGTCCTGAGCGCCCAGTTTGGTGGTTCATGGGCTGTCCGAGAGAGCCCCCTAGTGACCATTTGACTCTCCACTCACCAGAGGGGGATAACCTATCATGAGAAACTTCATCAAGTTGGGATGAATTCTCTCTTCTGTGATGCCGTAAGCTGTGTTCCATTCTGGAATGTCAGAACTCATCAGAAAACAAAGGTGTATTTGATTGACTCAAGCAGCATACGAGAGATTGCAAATATTGAATTCATGGTTCCTTATTGCCCTTTAAACCACACACACATTTCTGGAAGAAGGCTGTTTTTCTTCTACACATCCCCTTTTTGAAGAGATATGTATAGCTTTTACTTAAAATCCAGAAGTGATAGGCCTCCTTGCCAAAAATAGAGATTTTTTGGCTCCAGTTTTATCTTTCCTCCTGTGAATTTGGCTAATCTTCTCCCAGTTGCTACCTAACTGCAGGTTGCAGAATGCCCTCCACTTCCTTTGAGAAAGTCCAAGCTCCTCTGGCCTCTGAATCCTTCCTGAGGGCTTCCCATTTCAAACTGGGCTTTGACCAGAGGCCTGAGGGTAGCACAGTAATCTCCCCTTATCGTATAGACTATCCTCCTAGATGGGGCTCCTATCAGCGACAACCCATTCTGCCTCCAAAATGTGCTGATGTCCTAAACCAAGAAATGGGCGATGCCTGGGACACTTGCTCAGAATCATACCTTTCTTATCCGACCTGGCCTTTGGAAATGAAATCTGCTATTAAAATACCTGTATCCAACTTCCAAATGCATGCAGATCCCCGCCACAGCATCCTCACTTCTATTACCCGAGAAAGCTATTCTTATCCTCCTAGCCTCCCGCATACCACTCCCAACCGTGTAGACAAGTGGGACGACAGTTTTCCCAGTGGGGACAAAGAGAAGGAACCCCTACCAGAGACCCTTTACCAGCAGTCCTACCCAGCCTACCAAGGGGTGGTACCTGCAGTCAGGGCTCCAAGCCAACACCTGGGTGCGTTTGCCAAACCTACAGCAAGTTCAAACCTTCTAAACAGTGGCTCACTAAGGCAATTTATGTCCACGAAGACATATCCCAATGGTGACATTTGTCTAGAACTGTACCTGGACAGTCTTTGGGCATTGCTTTTAATTTTCTAAATACTTAAAGAGTGTTTCCACATTTCTGCAGTGGGCCTAGACTGAATCTTTTGACCAGGGCTACCAGCCAAGTGCCACTGATGTATGCAGAGTGCATAAAATAGATAAAATGGGCAGGCAAAGTTCAACCTCCGAGCTGTAGCATCTCTTTGGCATGCAGGTGATCTCAAGTTCATCAGTTAGTTTCTGCAATTAACATATTCTCAGCCAAGTTTGGAAGAGCTGCTGCCAAGCAAAATAAATAATATTAAGCTAGATGGAGCAGTGATGTGCAAAAAAACAGTGCTGGAGTTCAATCTCTGTAAATAGGCAGAAGCTTTCCTCTTCCAGACAGATTGTGAAGCTATTGCTGGTGGGTTGGTTGTACGGTTGGATGGTTGAATGACTAGATGGATTTTAGCATATGGTAAGTGACCCAACAACATTCAAAGAAGACTTTACTTGCTGAAGTTTAATTTATATCCCTCTCACACAAACATTCATACAGGACAGGACAAGTTAGATAGCTATTCTGATTGATCCACCATGATGGATTTTCCGATTTTCTTTGGCAGGAGGTGGTTTAACCCTGAGAGGTGATGATCATAACTATTTCAACACGTCTTACCAATCACAGTTCACAGGTGAATGGGCACCTCCAATCAAGTGCTGCACTGAGGTAAGAGTGTCTCGGGTTACTTGGCCTCTGATCTGTATTTCCTAGCTACCAATTTAGGCTTAGCTAAGGGAGGGGATGTACAAAGTATTCATTCTCACATCAGGAGGAGGAGGAGGAGGAGGAGGAGGAGGAGGAGGAGGAGGAGGAGGAGGAGGAGGAAAATGCAGCTAAATTAGACAAATCTGCTCCACGAATAATCAAACGGAATATAGCCAACAAAAAGATGAGGCAAAGATGGTCTCATTATGTAGTAGAGGGAAGAGGAATTAGCTGTAACAGATCCTGAGAAATATAGATGAACAAGATGGCCTGCACAAAGGAAGTGGGGGATGGACTTGCATTAAACAGAATTGGATGAGATTGCATTTTTAATATCAAAAAATTAATGACAATTTTTTTTACCTGAGCACTGATAGAAAATCAACAGGAGCTGAAAAATGTTCCGGATTAACTGTTCCTAAGCAAGATGGAGGAACATTTTTGATCTCCCAACTGTAGATATAATACAACTAGATCTTTACATGCAAAATCCAAGATGCTGTTATTATAGGGAGACCATTTCTACCCACGGAGATACAGGTCAGCTAACATGGCTAATAGCTACTGGCAGATTCATCCCAACATAAGGAAAACCTTGGTGAATATTTAGTGGGCCATCTAACTGAGCATTTCTCTTCTGACAGTGATTAACTGAATATTTCTAGGGAAATGTGGAAGCGGTAATCCAGCTTTAATCAGAGGTAGACTGTTTCTAAGATGAGAAATGTCACCCACATCACAGCCATCGGTGGATTCATTCCACACAATTGTGCCTACCATTTTAAAAGCACCTTCTGCTAATGGCGCCACAATACAAGATGGAAAGACATTACTTGCAGCATTGGGTCACTTCATGCATTTTCCTATTTCAGAATGTGGTATCTATAGTTTTGGGTGACCCTCGATACTCCCAGGCAGTGAGTGAGCAGAAGCGTGCATATACTGTCCAGGAACCTGAAGGTCAACGGTAAGCAATGCAACACTTGCCTCAGAAAGGGATGGCTGGAATGGAGAAGGCTATAGTCCAGTGTTTCTCATCCTTGGAAGCTTGAAGATGTCTGGACTTCAACTCCCAGAATCCCCCAGCCATCTTCAAGCTACCAAGGTTGAGAAACGCTGCTATAGTCTCTTGTGCGTCATGCTAATATACTGCATCTCAAGCCTCCTAGAATTACAAACTCCTTTCCACATTAACCAATCTTTTAAGAAACATACCTGGATGTCCTTTGGTTATACTCATGATTTTCTTTCAATTGCTTAAAATGTTTACAAGTAGTCCTCGATTTATGACTACAATTGAGCCCAAAATTTCGGTTGCTACTTGAGACAGATGTTAAATGAGTTTTGCCCCATTTTTTTGACTGTGTTGGCCACATTTGTTAAGTGAATCACTGCAATTGTTAGGTTAGTAACCCAGTTGTTAAGTGAATCCGGCTTCCACATTGTCTTTGCGTGTCAGATGGTCATAAAAGTTGATCACATGACACCCCCGGGACACTGCAACTGTCATAACTATGACTCAGTTGCCAAGCACCTGAAATTTTATCAGGTGACCATGGGGATGCTGCAATGGTCATAAGTCTGAAAAATGGCCATAAGTCACTTTTTTCAGTTTGTTATAATTTTGAGCAGTCACTAAACAAACTGCTGTAAATTGAGGACTATCTGTATAGTTTATCTTTCTAATACTAGGCTTCCAAGATGACATGCAACAAGGTTTATCAGCGTGACTCTCAATGATATTATCACCCTTTTAATGCTGCTACCTGTCCTCTCTGGTTTTAAAAAAGTTCATTTGAAAAATTAGAAAGTAAAATTATTTTTGACTCAAGCTTGACTACTGGGGATTTACATGGATGTAATGAATCTTAAACAATATGATTTACAATATCATTGCCTTTTTCTGGCGTGTGTGTTGTGGGTTGCATATATCTATATCTGGCCTAAAGTCTGAAATCTGAAATATAGCCTTTGGCTTCCAGATATTTACTATAGTCTGGTTACTGTAGTCTCCTAGCTTAGGCAAGGTCAGCTAGATGGTGCCACCTACTGGTAATTAAATCATCATTATCACAACATCATCATTATCATCATCATCATCTGTTTTTATAGATCCTAGCATCTCCTGAGATTTGGCCTTTTAAAATTTATACAATTATAAGACTTTGCTGTAGTTGTTGACTAAGATTATACCAGCTTTCCCCAATCCTCAAATGCATTGGGACTGCATTATATAAAATTCCCTGCCAGCAAAATTAACTGGAACTGTTGTTCTTAATTTGTTAAAGCCTGTTTTATATCGAAACAAGGTTAAGGATTTTAACGAAGTCTGGTTCTCTAATTAGTTCCTTTTGGAAAATAATGTATAGTATATATTTGGAGAATGCTATTGAAGTTATGAAAGTTGGCTGTGAAACTGGACCATAAAGAAGGCTGAGCGCCAAAGAATTTGAGGCCTTTGAACTATGGTGCTGGAAAAGACTCCTGCAAGTCCCTTGGACTGCAAGGCGATCAAATCAGTCAGTTCTAGAGGACTGACTGCTCTTTAGAAGGCCAGATCCTGAAGATGAAACTCAAATACTTTGGCCACCTAATGAGAGGAAGGACTCACTGGAGAAGAGCCTAATTCTGGGAAGCATTGAGGGCAAAAGAAGAAGGGGTCGACAGAGAATGAGGTGACTAGATGGAGTCACTGAAGCAGCTGGTGTGAGCTTAAATGGACTCCGGGGGATGGTAGAGGACAGGAATGCCTGGAGGAACATTGTCTATGGGGTCACGATGGGTCGGACACAACTTCGCGACTAATAACAACAACAATTGAAGTTATAGTTGAACTAATTTGTACTGTATGTGTACATTTTGTCGTTGTGTCATTATGATAGATTGAGGGGGAACAGTTTTCTGTAGAAACATTCATCCCTTAGTCTAGTATTTCTCAACTGTGGCAACTTTAAGATGTGGGGACTTCAGATCCCAGAATTCCTCAGCCAACAGTAACATCTTAAAGTTGCCAAGGTGGAGAATCACTGCCCTATTCAATGCTTAATAGCCATTTGTGACACTCCAGCTTTGTGTAAACTTTGTCTATCGTGTGATTTGATGACTGCACTCTTCATATGATTTCAATTTTTGTGTACCATCTTGAATTTTCTTTGATTTGCAGCCTTAGAAATCTAATAAAGTATTAAGTTCATTATTTTTAATCACTAGTAATTCAAATTTTCTCCCACAGCTATGACCCACATATTGCCTCAGCAATGGTTCACCATTCAAACGTTCAGCCTGGAGATGGGCAACACAGGTTTTCTACTATCATGTCTGAATCATACTTATGGCAGCAACCTGGTATGGTGATAGAGAGGGAACCAAGATTACAACAACTCAGGCAGTGTCTCCAACTCTGTTAAATATGCAACATGCCCAATAATATATACCCTGCACAATGTATATATTAGAGATCCAAATTCAGCAGAACCCCTGTAATAGGATAAGTGAATTATAGGTAGTCCTCAACTTATGGGCACAACTGAGCCCAACATTTCTGTTGCTAAGCAACAGACAGTTGTTAAGTGAGCAGCCTTTTTTGCCATAATTGTTAAGTGAATCATTGCAGTTTTTAAGTTAGTAATAGTTGTTAAGTGAATCTGGCTTGATTTTCTTGTCAGAAGGTCGTAAATGGTGATCATGTGACCACAGGATAGTGCACCCGTCATAAATACGAGTCATTTGTCAAGCGTCCAAAATTTGATGATGTGATCCTAG
Organism: Pantherophis guttatus; assembly: GCF_059756535.1. NCBI lineage: Eukaryota > Metazoa > Chordata > Lepidosauria > Squamata > Colubridae > Pantherophis > Pantherophis guttatus. Next base: position 22,491,455 of record NC_142063.1, on the reverse strand, counting down.
AGATGTTGCAATGGTCGTAAATGTGAAAACGGTCATAAGTCACTTTTTCAATGCTGTTATAGCTTTGAATAGTCACTAAACGAGCTGTTGTAAGTCGAGAACTGCCTGTAATACTGAGCAGCACAATGTACCATTACACAGAGAGAGAGAGAGACAAAGTATCTGTGCGTATGTTCATACATGTGGGTGGGTGGATGGATGACATATATAAATCTTGAATGCAAAGCATGGTCTTTGCCCAGCTATTAATGAATGCTAAAAGAACATTTGTGACATTTGATGGAAAAGGAACATTAGATGTAATTGAAATCATACATAAGACATTCTCTGCATCTGGATGAAGTTTATGAAAGCTTATGCCTTTTATAAACCTTGTACAAGTAGTCCTTGACTTATGATCACAATTGGGACCAGAATTTCCATTGCTAAGTGAGGCAGTTGTTGTGACTGATATCCCAATTTTATTACCTTTTTCCTGCAGTCATCCAGCGAATCATGCAGTTGTTACATGAATCCAGCTTCTCCCACTGACCTTTCTTATTGGAAAAGAAACTATCTGGGAAGGTCACAAATAATGATAATGTGACCCTGTGAGGCTGCCACCATAATATGGTGGGGGATTATGGGAGCGACATGTGACTCCTCTCCTGCGCGAACTGCATTGGCTCCCGGTGGACTTCCGGGTGCGTTTCAAGGTGTTGGTGATCACCTTTAAAGCGCTCCATGGCTTAGGGCCAGGGTACTTACGAGACCGCCTTCTGCCACCAATTGCCTCCCACCGGCCAGTTCTCTCCCACAGAGAGGGCCTCCTCAGGGTGCCGTCGGCCAGGCAATGTCAGCTGGTGACCCCCAGGGGGAGAGCCTTCTCTGTGGTAGCACCTACCCTCTGGAACAATCTACCCCCAGAGATACGAGTGATCCCAGACCTCTGGACCTTTCGTCAGGCCCTTAAAACCTATTTTTTTCAGTTAGCCAGGCTGTCCTGATTTTATGGTTTTTTTTAAAAATTTTGATATTGATTTTAATTGATATGTTTTAAATTATGGGCCAAACCTTATTTAATTATTTTAAACCTATTTTAACTTTTGTGTACAAATGTTTTATTTTGGCTGTTCACCGCCCTGAGTCCAAAAGGAGAAGGGCGGTATAGAAATTTGAAAAATAAATAAATAAATAAATAAAATAATTACATGGTGGTTGCCAAGTGCCTGAATTTGATCATGTAAGGACACTGTGATGGTTGTAAGTGCGATGATCAGGCCTAACTTTTTTCAGCACCATTGTAATTTTGAATGGTTGCTAAATGAGCAGAGAATCACCTGGAAGTTAAAAAAAAAAGTGCTACTAGATTCTTATACTGTGTTTCCCCAAAAATAAGACCAGGTCTTATATTATTTTTTGTTCCAAAACACGCATTAGGGCTTGTTCTTTTGGTCAGGTCTTATTTTCGGGGAAATACAGTACTAAATGCGTCTATTTGGCTGACAATCTTAACTGGGGTTTATTTTGGGGGTACGGCTTATATTACAAGCATCCTGACAAATCATGCTAGGGCTTATTTTCCGGTTGAGTCTTATTTTCAGGAAAACAGGGTAAATTTCTTAATATACACATAAGGATAGAAATATCTTACTTCTGCTTCAAGGGCATCTAGAAAAGAAGGAAGAACAAGAGAGAAAGGAAGACAGAAAGTTCCTTTTTCTTTTTAAATACAGAGACTCATTTCGCTAAGATGAGATCATTTCACTCATTTCAGTAAGATGAGATGGGAACTTTACCAAAATCTCTCTGTCATCACTTATGCCAGTTGTCAAAACAGGTTCATAAGGTCAAAGAGTTGTTTCCATAAAGGAGAATATTTGTAGCTCAGGATTGAAATGAGGGGTCCTTGGTGCTCTTTGAGTTTGCTTGTTTTTTTGCAGGCGTTTCATTACCCTAACTAGGTAACATCATCAGTGCTTGTAACTAGCACTGTTGATGTTATCTAGTTTAGATAATGAAATATTTACAGTGGTATCTCGGTACTCATCATTAATTTGTTCTGGGAGGCACAATGAATACCAAAAATGATGAGTACCAAACAATTGGAATAATGTAATGAGTTATAAGGCAGCCAACATAGACAAGTTTTGGCTTGTGTATTGAGTACGAAACAAACAATGAGTCCTGGGACAAAATTGTTGCGTAAAAATGTGTTGAGTACCAAATCAGATAAGTATCAAAGAGGTTGAGTACCAAGGTACCACTATACAAGAAAACAACCAAGCTCAGAGAGCACCAGGGACTCCTCAATTGATTCCATTTTCAACAGCACATCTGTTCAATGTGCAAAAGATCGCCTTAAGGGCAAGAGACAGGAATTCACTCTCTCTATGCTTAGAGATATTATTCTTAATTCGAAACTACTAGAGGAGGATGGGAAACTTTTAGTCCAGTGATGGCTAACCTTTTGCCATCGTGTGCCAGGAGGGGGCAGAAAGGGGGGGTTGCACACACGCATGCCCACATTCATAATTCTATGTGCCCTGCCCCCGCGCATGCGACCCCCCCCCACTCCTGGCACACGATGGCATGGTGGGCCCAGAAGGCCCATTTTTCTCTCTCCCCAGGCTCCAGAGCCTTTCTAGGAGCAAAAAACGGGCCTTCTGGTCCCACTGGAAGTTGGGAAATGGGCTGTTTCTGGCCTCTGGAGGGCCTCCAGGGGGGTGGGAAAGGCTGTTTTTGCCCTCCTCAAGCTCCTAGAAAGGCTCTGGAGCCTGGGGAGAGAGAAAAATGGGCCTTCCCCACCACCCCCTGTTTCTTGCTTCCGGAGACAGGAAACAACCTGTTTCCCTACTTCTAGTGGGCCCAGAAGGCCCGAAAATCAGCTGGCCGGCACATGCATGCTGAGCTCATGTGCCCATCGATATGATTACGTGTGCCACCTGTGGCACACATGCCATAGGTTCGCCATCACGGTTCTAGTCCATAGTTTGAATGGAACCTTGGAGGCCTCCTCCTCTTCCCTTGATCTGTGAAGGCCTTGACAAATCTCCTGAATGATTGTACCTGGAGCCAAGTACTCAGAGGAGGGAGTTTCTGTATGAAGAAAGGAGCTGTCCCCTAAAAGATGTACGTTTCTTTCTGCTCCACTGCTCATTATTTCCATGGCTCCTTGTGTATTAGAAATGGACTGCTGGAGCCAATGCTTCCCCTGGTCAATTTCCCCATCTCCCTACTTTGTTTGTGATATTACTTTGGTTTTTTAAAAAATCTGGGCACCCAGAGGAAATAGGCAAGAGATGGTTGTGAAGTAAATACAGATAGTCCTCGATTTACGACCACAATTCGACCAGAATTCCCATTGCTAATTAAAGCGGTTAAATGAGTCGCACCCCATTTTGCAATCTTTTTTTTTTTGCCACATCTGTTGAACAAATCACTGCAGTTGTTAAGTGAATCATGCAGTTGTTAAGCGAATCCAGCTTCCCCCATTGACTTTGCTTGTCAGAAGCCAGCTGGGAAGATTGCAAATGGCGATCACTTGACCGCAAATGGCAAAGGGCAATCACATGCTGCAACCGTGGGTCATACATGGCAAGTGTCTGGATTTTGATCATGTGACTGTGAGGATGCTGCTTAATAACTGTCTTGCTTAGCAACGGAAATTTGGGGCTCTATTGTTGTCATACATTGAGGACTACCTGTACTACATTTTTTCATCCACATACAGTAAAAGTGTGGGCATGAATGGGATCAGGGGAGTCTGCGGAAGGGTCAAAAATGTCAGGAAGGTGGTCACAATGTGTGATCAAAATTCTGCAGGTAAAAAAATAGCTTGACTTTTTGACTCCCACTCTCTATGTACACACTTGAGTGAGGTATGGGATGAGTGCATCTGAAAGATTTATTTATTTATTTATTTATTTATTTATTTATTTATTTATTTATTTATTTATTTATTTATTTATTTATTTATTTATTGGTTCGATTTATATGCCGCCCTTCTCCGGAGACTCAGGGCAGCTTACAATGCGTTAAGCAATAGCCGTCATACTTTTGTATATATCTGCTTAGTAGGGCTTTTGGCCCCCCCTAAGCTAAGGTGGCCAGATTTTAACATTGGTAAAGAGGGACACCATTGTGGGCGTGGCTTATTTTGTGGGAGTGGCTTGGAGGTCATGTGACTGGGTGGGCGTGGCTAGCTGGTCATGTGACCGGGTGGCCATGGCTATGTGCATAGGGACTACTCAGAGGGCTGAAAAAGGTCATTTCTGACAGGTCCTCACACTTTTGACTGGTCCTCACACTTATGACCATCCTCACATTTATGCCCGTGCAGCATTCTTAACAACCATGTCACTCATTTCACAACTGCTTCTCTTCACCATGGTGATAAGATAGGGCAAAAAACGTAAAATGTGAGGACAGTCGTAAGTTCGAGGTCTGGTCAAAAGTGCGAGGACCAGTCAAAAATAACTTTTTCAGCCCTCTGAGTAGTCCATATGCACAAAAGGACTAACCAGAAGGCTGAAAAAAGTCATTTCTGACAGGTCCTCGCACTTTTGACTGGTCCTCACACTTATGAACATCCTCACATTTATGCTCGTGCAGCATTCTTAACAACCATGTCACTCATTTCACAACTGCTTCTCTTCACCATGATGACAAGATAGGGCAAAAATGTAAAATGTGAGGACAGTCGTAAGTTCGAGGACTGGTCAAAAGTGTGAGGACCAGTCAAAAATAACTTTTTCAGCCCTCTGAGTAGTCCATATGCATAAAAGGATACAGCAATAGAGAGGGATGAAGGAAGGGAAGGGAAATTAGAGTAGGAGTGAGGGTAAGAGAGGGAGGAAGAGAGGAGGAGAAGGAGAAAGGAAGAGGAAGTAGGGAGGAGAAGAAGAGGGTGAGGGGAAGAGAAAGTAAGAAGGAAAGAAAAGAGAGGTGGTAGGTTTGAGGAGAAAGATTGCTGTACAATAAAAAAGATGAAAGGAAAGAAAGCCAACCCCAAACAAATATAAAGATATTAAGATAAAGAATGAATTGTTAAACTTTAAAGAATAAAAGAGAACAAATATGAATAAATAACAATAATTAGAAACACACATACAAACATACAATGTATTTTCTTTGAACAGAGTATTTGGCCGGTTCACAAATTTAAACAGTGTTTAGTCATTTCAATTAAATTTACAATTTCTATATTTCTTTTTTGCCATATTTATTCCTCATCTATTTTTTAAAAAAAAACAATATTACCCTTCATTCTCATCTCTAATCTTAATCAAATTCAATTTTTCCCTTCTATTCTATATTATACCCCTTCGCATTGTCATCTATTTTTATATCCATCCTCACATTGGTTAATTATGTAATTATGTAATACAGTTGTTTAATACAAATTCAATATTTTAATATAAATCAATTAGTTATATAACTATCTTTTTTGTATATTAATATGAACATGAATATTCCAATTATTTCCATGCAATCCAATTTCTTAGAAATCAATTAATTATATTTACCAATAATAATAAACCAAATAATTTCCCCCATATATTCCTCCAAACCACAACTTAACCATTTCTGCTTTCAACACAATATACAATTAATAGTATCTCAATTATTACAATTCCCTAGTTAAATAGAGCTTTTTTTCTTTTGTGTTTTAAAATCTTGAACTCTCCTCTTTTGCCCTAAATTTCCCATTGTTTGCAGTTTTGCACCTACCTTTTTTGGTGAGGAAAAAGAAAAAGAAATCTCTCTCTGCCTCATTTTGTCACGTTGCAGCAAAGACTCTTCTTTACTTTCAGTTTCCTTTTTCAGCATAGCTAGGGGAAAAAAAATCTGCTCCAGGAACTCTTTGCAGCTAGCAACAGAACAGAGCCCTGCGCAAAACAGCTGAGAGCAAATCAGCTGAGAGTGGGGAAGCCGAGCTAATCAACTTGTGCTAATTAACCTATGCGGAAGCTGTTTTTTCTATTTTTGCAGGCATCGGTCTACTCATTTGTTTTCTTTTAACACTGATCACCTGTAGGGCGGCCCTTTGAAGCCCCGCGGCAAGAGTTTAAACAGTTTTTTTCCCTCTAGCCATCAGCTGGGACTCAGGAGGCAGTCGGGACTCAGGAGGCAGAATGAAAAATCGGGACTTTTTTTAAACGCCGCAGGATCCGGGACAAATTGCTAAAAATCGGGACTGTCCTGCCAAAAGCGGGATGTCTGGTCACCTTACCCTAAGCGGTGTTCTTTTTTTATACAAAGTCAGCTTATTGCCCCCCACAATCCGGGTCCTCATTTTACCTACCTTGGAAGGATGGAAGGCTGAGTCAATCTTGAGCCTGGTGAGATTTGAACTTGCAGTAATTGCAGGCAGCTGGCAGCTAAGTGCTACTTAACAGCACTTTAGTCCACTGCACCACCACACTCTTAGATGTGTGTGGAAGAGGTGAGATGGGGATCAACAGAATTTGGATCCTGGCCTGCTCACCATATACCATTTACCTTTTACATTTTTTACTCCTCTGGCACTAAAAATCCCAGGACTGAACCACAGTTCTGATTAAGTCTCCATCTATTCTCTGTCTTTGTGGTTTTTCCAGGCCCTCCATCCTATTCTAACTCCAAAAAGAATGAGTCGTTTGTTCTCCTAGGAGATCACAATGAGAAGAGAAAATGCACCGGTATAACCAACAACCAATTTTACTACAAAGCGGTAATACCCAGCTTCTCATTGTTAAGAATTTAACCTAGGGTGTAACTTAGTCTAGCTGTGGATTTCAATGATGTGTGGACTTCAACTCCCAGAATTCCCCAGTCAGCAATGCTGTCTGAGGAATTCTAGGAACTGAAGTCCACACATTTTCAAATTGCCACAGTTGAAAAACACTGCTCTAGCTATTTGCTATTTGCTGTTTTTATTTTATAATTTTATATTTTATTTTATAATTTTATATTTCTAGGCTATTTCCTATCCTCAGCTGCTGTCAAGGAAAAGAGATGTATAAGTTAAGAGCCTAAAGAAAGCCATCTGGGTCAGACTTAAAAGCTATCTGAACAGTAAATCATATAGCAATGAATTTCACATTTTTACTATGACATCTGCAATGTTAAGAAAAGGAAGAGAAGAAAATAGTTTTCTTAATGTGCTTTTAAATTCAGGATTATTGAATGAAGCTGAACAGGGAAAGATTCAGGACACATAAAAGTATTCATGTCTTCTCTCCACTCAGCCAAACGCTAAGGACTTTGTGACCCGGCCACGGACTCAACCACCAACAAAGCTGTGCTTGGGAGATAAACAGTTGTTGCCATTGTTTCAAAGTATCCATCATTCTGACTATCAGCCACCTCCTGAAATACACAAATTGGATTCCAAAAACAAAACTTCAACTGATAGCCACATTTTCCTCAACTATGAAGGTACAGTCCTATTTATTTCAGGTGGGATCATGAGCTAAGTCTTACAGGGTTCTCATTCACACACCGGTAGTCCTCGACTTACAACCTGTCAACCAGGGGTGGGTTCTACTTACCTTTACTACCGGTTTGCAATGGGATCGCTTTGCTCACGTGCATGTGCCTTACTTCTGCACATGCACAGATCGCTGATGACGACATCCGGGGAGGTGGATGGGCCTCCTGCCGGTTTTACTACCAGTTCTTGCGAACTGGTCCAAAATGGAGGTAACCCACCACTGCTGTCAACCCTGAAGCTGACCTGACCAAAGCCATATTGAAGCTTCAGTGCCACCACACTGGAGTTGAGGGATAGGGAGGGAGGATTAAGATAGAGGGGTTTGTGTAGCTCAGGGGTGTCAAACTGGATTTCTTCAAGGGCTGGATCAGCATTGTAGTTCTCCGTGGGCCAGTGGGGGGGGGGAGAGAGACAGGACAGATGCCTTCTGCAGCACCCTGCTGTACAAAATGGGGGCATGGGGGGATTGCCATGCGTGCCCCCCGCACCCGATTTTCGACCTGGACGGCCTCCTGCAACACTGTGTCAGCCAAAACGGGGCACCACAAGCCTGTCCTTTGCTATTTCCAGGCCAGCCCTGTGGGCCAGATTTAAGCACCCCGTGGGCCAGATTCGGCCCCTGGGCCTTGAGTTTGACACCCCTGGTGTAGCCAAAACAAAATATTTTCTCTTGAGAACCAAGGTCATTCCCACACCTGGACCGTGGAAGGAGAAGTGAGGTCACCAGATGACCAGACAGTGACTTGATTGGGCCATGTGACTGATTGTTTGGGGTTGTGGGAAAACTTTCTCTTTTAACTAGGTGAAAACCGTGGGAACGCATATCGGTTTTCACCAGATATGTGCCAATGACATTTCCAATAAAGCTATTCCTTGAGGAATCTCTCTTCCTTGGAGCTTTGCTTGCTATGGATCTATTACTTGGAACCCTGACATTAAACTGACTCTAAAGGTTCCCACGGTTTTCACCTAGTTAAAAGAGAAAGTTTGATTGGTGGCAGAAGTTACAACAGCAAAAAAAGTGATTTATGATCGTTTTTCACAATTACGACCCTTGCAGCATTCCCCTGGCCATGTGATCAAAACTCTGATGCTTGACAACTGGTTCATATTTATGACGGTCACAGTGTCCCGGGGTCATGTGATCACCTTTTGCAACCTTCTGACAAGCAAAGACAATGGGGAAGCTGGATTCACTTAGCAATTGTGTTGCTAACGTAACAACTGCAGTGATTCACTTAACAATTGTGGCAAGAAAGGCCATAAAATGGGACAAAACAACTGTCTTGCTTAGCAACACAAATTTGGGGCTCAGTTGTAGTAAATGGAGGACTACCTGTATACAGTACATAGAAATCGCCAGCAAAGAAATTGGTTGCCAGACTTCCCTTTGAAAAAATGAGAGGGCACTCCATTTAGTTCTACATTTATGAAATGATGAAGTTACAGAGTTGTCTTCCAGTACTTGACGGGCTGCCATAGAGAAGAGGAAACAGACTTATTTTCCAAAACACCAGAGGGCAGGACAGGAAGTCAGGGTAGAAACTTGTTAAAGAGAGATCTAACTTAGAAATAAGGAGGTATTTTCTGACCATGAGAACAATTAAACAATGGAATAGCTTGATTGGGATGGTATAAAATCTCCTACCTTGAACAGTGGGTTAGACTAGAAGACCTCTAAGATCCCTTCCAGCCTTATGATTCTATATTCTAAAGTATCTCCTGTATCCACTTTCACCAGCACTCTGCCCTCCAACCTCAGGAGCCCTGCCAAAAGAATGTTTATTAGATAGAATAAAACTATATTGTTCATTCTCACCTCTGACAAAAGATGCCATTGGAGATATCATATTGAAATAAACAGATAATAGCAATAGCACTTAGTCTTATATATATATATATCGCTTCATAGTGCTTTTACAGCCCTCTCTAAACAGTTTACAGAATCAGCATATTGCCCCAAACAAACTGCATCCTCATTTTACAGAACTCGGAAGGATAGAAGGCTGAGTCAACCTTGAGCTGGTGAGACTCAAACTGCCGAACTGCTGGCAGTCAGCAGAAGCAGCCTGCAGTACTGCATTCTAACCACTGTGCCACCATGGCTCACAATCCTATGAGAAACAAATGTTCTTAGGGGAGGGAAAGGAAAAAATTAACAGGAAATTATATGCCCCTAATATTTCCATATGAAAAAGATAAAGGTGATGTTTATCATGAAATCATGATAATGACCTAGGTATCCTTATATATAGCTGTGGTTTGGAATTATTGTAGGAGAAGAATTCATGAGATTCCCCCAATTAGAAAAATAATCAGTAAGTATGCTTACATAATGCACTTAATCAGGTCAGTTACAAACCTAGTGACTGCATTCATTCAACAGATTAAATTCAGCTATTTTTAACCTGTATTTTTCGTGGCTTCATGTGTTCCTTAGTTGCTTGGGCAATGAACTGTAAGTCAGTTTATGTGTGTGAATGTGACAGTTTGTTCTGAGAGGAGATAATTTTCACCCTTTTTTTTGTTCCATTCGAGATGTATCTTGACGTAACTCTTATGTAATCTTTCTGACTTTTTGTAGGAGGGAAAGCAATGTTTGATTCTTAAATATTCTGTTTTCTAAGAGACTAGGCAACCACTTCTCTGGAATGGTATAGGGTCTCCTGCTTGAGCAGGGGACTGGACTAGAAGACCTCCAAGGCCCCTTCCAACGGTTACTCTGTTATTCTGTTTTTCATTCAGGGCCTGGAGTGCCCACCTTCAACACCACTACAACTCAAGATATGCTTGTTCCTCACCAAGGGAGGAAGTATCAGCTGACAGAAGAAGACCTGCAAAAGGTTAGGAAGGTTCTTCTTATTGTCTTGAATGCCCTACTGAAGCATGTGATATCTCTCCCACACGCTTGGCATTGTCAGCTGGGCCATGTCAGAGGAAAAAAACACCCTTTCTCATTGATACTGTACTTCCTCTAAGTATTCCTGGTGAAAAAAGATAAAGTTCCCTTCAAATCACACATTAGATCTGATGATTCCACCTACACATCAGTGTAGGATTTTTGGCAATAGTACAGAAGGGTATTTTTGGGTTTTTTTTTTACTTCCTAGTCTATTCTACTGTTCTGAATTCTTGTAAGACCTCTATCCAAATACTAACCAGGTTGGATGCTGCCTAGCTTTTTGAGACCAACCAGAGTTGACTAACTACTCTAGTTATGTGATAGCAACTGGTCCCATCTACAGCAGGGGGTCTCCAAATATGGCAACTTTTAAGATTTGTGGACTTCAACTCCCAAAATTCCTCTGACAGCCATTGAAGAATTCTGGGAGTTGAAGTCTACAAGTCTTAAAAGTTCCTGAGTTTGCAGATCCCTCTTCTACAGGATAATAGATCTTCTGAAGACCATCTTTAGTAGCATCCTTTTCCCCTCTCCATCTTTTCAACTTGTATCTCAGTCTCCGAATTCAAAACTAGCCAGCTCTTCTTTCTCTGCCTCCCTTCCCTTCCCTTCTCTTGCTAGCTCTGTTGGATATTTCAGACAGCGTGATCAGGAGCTCGCTTTTAAGCAAGAATTCCCATTGAAGAAATATTAATTGGATATTAACCTAGGCCCAAACTACCGAAAGAACAATCTCCTTTCCTATTAACCAGCTTGGGGGGAGGGTATTTTAATTTTCCTCTCCTCTGTGATCTATTGGACCCTCTATCCCAGTGATGGCAAACCTTTTAGACATCAAGTGCCCAAACTGCATGTGCGCGCACACACCCAAACTGATAGGTGCACACAAACGTGCGAACATGCCCATGTGTGGACATGCACGAACACATGCATGCATGGATATGTGTGAACGTGCGCATGCACAGACATATGTCGATATGCACATGTGCGGACATGCGTGAACAGCTGGTTGGCAGGAGGCGGGGCATCCCAACACCAGCAGCACGGCAAGAAGTAAGATCTTTTTCTTTCCTGAGCTTCTGTTTCGTCGTTTGCAGGGAAACAGCTCACGAAAGAAACGCCATGGAGATCTGACCTGGGGTGACGGCAGCAGAGCAGGCTCTAAGTGCCACCTCTGGCACGCTTGCCATAGGTTCACCATCATGGCTCTATCCTGTTTTGCTTCTTGGATATCTTCTCAGTTCAAGAGGCTGTTTCACTTGCTAGCTTTCTAATTTTATTTTTTTATTTTATTTAGTAAAGTTATATGGCCACCCACTCACTCTTATTGACTCTGGGTGGCTTACAAAAAAATTGGACTCAGTTATGCATTCACGTTCCGGCTGGTGGACACCAACTCTGCTATGGAGTCAAGATTGGGAGGGTTTGGGGGACTGAGCTGTAAAGCACTATGTATGGTCTGATCTTGTGGAGTTTAGGAGGAATGCCTTCCCTGGAACGGAGTCTGCCTCTGAAATCCACATGGCACAAACTCTGTTGGGCATTCAAAAAGCTGTGAAAACTTTGTTTTCAGCAGCCCTGGAGTAGGCTGTGGTGAATCATCTTCCTAATAGTTTATTTTTATGGTTTAATCCTTTTGAGTTGGATATCCTCCCCAGTAAGTGGTAAAGTAAACTTTACTGTTTTGTTATTGTTTTAATCCCAGTAGAGGGGGCGTGCATAAGTGTACTAATGTGGATAGCATCCCTGTCATTGTATTTTTATTCTTTTATTCTTGAACCCAAGGGTCGGTCTCAATGCTCCAATACTTGTTCTCGTTTTTGTTTGACAAATTCTAATATATAAATAAAATAAAATAAAATAAATTTAAACTGCCTAGAGTTACCTTGGTGATTTCAGCCAGAATAGTATATAGATAAGTAAATAAATAAATATATTTGCACCTATTTTCAGCATCATTGTATTGTTCATAATTATTGTACTAATTTCTCACAGGATCTTACCATTTCTAAATTGTCCTGCCCATCCTGTATGCTGCAAATATCACAAGGAGGGCAGGATTTGAATGACCAATGACAATAAAACTATATTGTAAAAGATTTATTCTTTGACCTTTCTGCCTTTCCAGATTAAATATTCCCATTTTGTCCACCCATGGAAGGGGAAACGTTGGTTCAGCACTGAACAGAGAGATGCCTACACAAACAAGTACAGTGGACCAATCACACTCGCGACGGCAGACTTCCAAGGGAGCAATGTTCCCCTTGGCACGATGGTCAAGTATCAACCCAGAAAGAAGCTTGGTTCTTGAAAAATGTCTCTGTAACTGAGATGTTTGAATGAATAAATCAGGTCCCATTTATCTAGTAATCTATCTAATTTTGTATTGTCTACTTGGATTACATAAATTCTCCAGAAGGATTCTGGTAGCTTTTCTCACTAACCAAGTTTATTTAGAGGTTTCATGAGCTGTAGCTGCCTTCATTAGATGCATTGAGTGGCTAGACTGAAGTAGGATTTGCACTTGGATGAGCTGCTAAATTAGACAACTGCTAGATTGAATTTAGATTCGATTGCATCCCAAGCACCTAATCTTAAATTTACAAGTGCAACGATTTGTTTAGGGACACAAAATTTAAGATGTATTTTCATTTCATTTTTCATTTTATTAAATTTGTATACCGCCCTACTCCCGAAGGACTCAGGGCGGTGAAGAGGCACAAAATAAAACACATAAATACGAAAGTTAAAACATGATTAAAACCTAATTAAATAATTTTTGCCCGAGACCATTTAAAACTCCCAATAATTTAAAACAAATTAAAATTTGAGTTTAAAAATTTAAAAGAAGGGGAAAAAATTAGGCCAGGCCGGCCTGCTGGAATAGGAGTGTCTTCAAAGCACAGCGGAAAGTGCGCAGATCCGGGATCTCCGGGGGAAGCTCGTTCCAGATAGTATAGTCAGCTTTCCAACAGTCAATATCCCTTTTTTCTTCTCCCACTCCAATTCTAATCATAATTCTTGAAGGGAATCTTAGCAAGAGAATTCCTGAGGGCTCTTTTTCCAGTCAGAAAATGAGGATACCCAATAAAAGCCTAATCATATACATGGAGCATTGAGACTGACCCTTGGGTTCAAGAATTGAATGTGAGCCCAAACAACACTCGACACACAAAACAGATCTTCACTTAGACAATGCTGCCATAAGCATACAATTTCTATAATAAATAGTTTCTAAACCATTCAATCATTTCTAAAATAAGTCTAAGAACAATTGTACTAATTCAAAAGTTAGAGATAAAAGTGCAGCAATCAAATCACAAACCATGGGGAACAGAAACTATGGTGTCATGGGTTTGGGATTCAAATTAAAACAGGTTTCTTTATACCGTAATACTTACAATAGTTGGTAATTATGTTCTTACTTTTTTGTTGAGGCAGCCATATAAATTTTTTAAATCAGGTGTAGGAAGTTAGCACCCACCCCTTTCCTGGAAGAGTGAAATATTTTAGGAAATATGAAAAAGGCAGAATATTATATTTCCCTGGATGAGAAATATGAGAAGCATATTTTACAGACAAAGCAGCTCCCACCTTCCTGCCCCCCACCCTTTGTCAATGGGCCATTAAGGCTTGGGCCAGTCTATTCTACATAACAAAGATCTACCTCCTTCAGGCAGAGCCATAGTAGGAATTGCCAAAGATAGGATTAGCTCTCTACACAATAGCAGCAGAAACTCACCACATGTGACCTGGGAAGCACATGTGACCATCAGCCAGCAAGGCCCCCACCCCCTGGGAGTCTGACAACCAATCAGGATACTCTTTCGGGGCCCCAAGAAATGCAGAGCCAGAGAGAGCATAAAAACCCGAGGATTTACTGTATCTCCCCCCTTTTTCTGTTCAGGAACTCAAGCCATGTGATCCTGTCTACCATTAAACCATCTTTCCAAGCAGTCTCCATGCTTCCAGTATCTGTTTTCCCCACTTGGAGCAGAACCTAGAAGGATGTTTCTTCCAACACAGGCATCTCGAACCCATAGGCTGCATGTGGCCCTGAACAACTGCCAGCCTCACCAGATTACAATCTTTTAATTATATTATGTGATTTATATACATTAACTATATTCTATATGTGGCCCATGCCAATTCCTCTCCACTCAGTGTGGCCCAGGCAAACCAAAAGGTTGGATCCTTATGTTTTAAATAAATATATACAAACATGCATATATACTTTGTGGTGATATATGAATCTTCCGAATAGATAAATCTGCAATCTTCCAAATAGAAAAATGCACACAAATACACACATAAGGAAATACAAATGAATGCTCATGAACACACTATGTGTATAAGTAGGTATATCCTTCCATGTTCAATTAATATTTTTCTGCTCTACTTTTCCAAATAAAACCCAATGATCAATAATTAAACACCCAAAACAACTTAAAACTATTAGGTAAATTAGGCAAATGTGACTGTCAAGTGTGGACGTGTATACACACACACACACACACACACACAGAGAAATATATAATTAGGAGCATTTCATATACAATACCAGTTTTTAACATTATAACAAAATAGAATTAACCCTGGAAATAGTTATTAATTGGTAACCAACAACCATGCAGAACGTGAGCATTTGCCCATTCGAAATCATTCTTCTGCTCATCCAAAAACCAAATTAAAAAGCGGCTGCTATCCCTATCGCGAAGGGTTAAATGCAAATATGCAAGTGTCAAAAAATGCGCAGCAGGGAAATGACTGGCTTGAACTTCTCCACCTCCATCCTGCGTTTATTGTTATCTCCGCGCCTAGGGCTGAGCGACGTCTTTGCACGCTGCACTTTGGAGACACTCCCTGAAAGAAAGAAGTGGGGGTGGGGGGGGTGGGGGGAGCAGGAGTGGGAGGTGTCTCAGCTGGTGACGCTCCTCGCCTGTTGCTGTCAGTTGTACAGTTAAGGCAAGGCGATGCACCTAATAAAGTCAACAGGAAAGAGAATCAGCCAGCCAGTCCCCCTTGTGTGATTGCAGATAGCGGTTGTAGGCAAAGCTCAGGTCTTCCCTCTCCAAACCCCGGGCCCTTCGACTGAGATAAGGAGCATCGCCAGACCCGTGGATTCTGCACCACACCTGCACATCGGAAGGCCTGATCTGATACACATCACTTGTGCTGTGGAGCACACAGCTCAGGGCTACGTGCTGAAGAGCAGTTGCACCAAAAAGAAAAGAAAAAAAAAGACACCCTGCCAACATCGCGCTCCTGCTTCAGAAGCAGCCTCCAACCTGTCTCGCTCTCCAGCGGCTTGCTTGGAGGTCCCCTGCAGCCCGAAATGCAGCATTTCAGCAGGATCCGCACTTTTATGCTGGAGCTGGACGCAGGACGCGGTCCTGGAGTCGCTTACCGGGGAGGAGAGCTGCTTTCCGGCCGAGTGGTGTTGGATGTGGCCAAAGGACTAAAAGTGAGAGCTTTGGCGGTCTGTGCGCGAGGCTTGGCTGCTACCCACTGGCTGGAGAGCAAGAGTTTTGGCATGAACACGGTCTATAGCGACTACACTGCCTACGAGACCTACCTGCGAAGACGGCAGCACCTGATTAGAGGTGAGAGGGTCTATTTTCCCCCCCTGTTTTCCTCCCGGTGTTGACTTTCTGGCTTGCCTGGGCAAGGTAGAAATACAGGATTGTCTTTGCAGCTTCATGATCTTGTCTCTTTGGTCCACTCCCACCATTTGGGGAGTGGGTCCAAGACATGGAATGTGCCCCAAAGCACCCCTTATCTAAGCAGGTGACTATTCTGCTAACTAAAACCCGAACTTAATAATTAACAGCAATTTAACCATTTCCCTGTCTGACCCACCCCAAAGAAACAACCCTGCCTTTTAAACATAAAATGTGTGTCAAGACTTATTATAGTATTCCCAAAACTGGAAAGGTTTCTGTTCTCAGGGTTTTGGCCAAAAAAACAAAAAACCACTGGGTGAAGAGGGTCCCATTATTGTCCAAGTTTGCACTTCCTTTTGTTTATGGTTATGCATGTTAAGCACTTTGCAAGGGAAAAGATATGTTGCTTCATAACTGGTGCCTTTCAGGAAATCATTTGTCAAATGTCAGCTAAACACAGAAACCAGGTTTCCAAGATACTGTATGGGCTTGAGAAGAGCTGACATTTAAATGCCTGAAAGGTTATTGTGAAAGGTAGTGCAGGCAGATCTTGTCAGTTTTTCAGTGTGATTTGTTTGCGCCTCGTGTGGGTTGTTTTGATCTTGTTGCGTTGACATTGTTGTTTTTCCTTAACTACTTTAGGTTTGGGCTGGAAAAGTAGAATGTAGAAATAGGAAGGAAAGGAGGGAGGATGGGTGGCAGAAGGGAGGGAGGAAGGAAGGGAGGGAGGAAAGAAGGAAGGAAGGAAGGAAGGAAGGAAGGAAGGAAGGAAGGAAGGAAGGAAGGAAGGGTGGGTTTCTGGCCAAAAGCAGTGCAGAGGCAAGAATTCCATTGGGAGAATTAATTACTTCTTGCCTTGATGCCAACAGGCTGCTATACAGGAGTGGCAGCAATTCTTCGTATTTAATGAGGACTACAAACAAGCAGAGAATTTGTAGACAGCTGGGTTCGCTAATATGCTGGAAGCGCAACAGGGCTTTGAAACACCCATGTGCATGCTGGAAAGTGCCTTGGCGCAACTGGTTTGTCATTTTTGCTGATGAATACTGAAACATGCATTGTTCTTTGCTCCCAAAGTAGTCAAAATAGCTACAGACTAAATAGCTATATTCTATGCTTTAATGGTAGTTGAATATCAAAGGAATCACCGTTCTTCACATTTCATTTAAAATATTTGTGTCTTTGGGTCCCACCCATGGACTGAAGCAACTGGTGAAAACATAAAAAGGCTTTGCAAGATTTTTCACCCATCAGAGCCAAGAAAAGTGGAAGAAAAAGAAAAAAAATAAGAGAAATGCAAGGGGAAGGGGAAGTGAAAAGGCTTTATTTTGTTTGAAAAAGTAGCAGACCTTTAACTTTCCCAGCCTTGTTTCTGTTTAAATTCGGATGAGAAAGGATTCTGTATTTCTCTCCATTTCTATGAGAAAGTCAAAGAAAAATGCAAAACAATGAAAAATATGACATGGATAGTTCCAGAGTTCTGGGTTCTCTTGAGGCAAAAAAAAAAAATGTCCTTTTTACACAGTCCCAGGCTCTAGGCCAGTGCATGGCTGGCTAGGGAATTCTGGGAGTTGACATCCATACATTTTCATGCAGCCTAGGTTGAGAAACACTGTTCTAGACAGTGACACTATAAGCAGCAGAAAATGGCAACTGTACATCTCTATTTTCAGAGGGAATATGCCACATGGCACTTGTTAGGATAACCATAAAGGCGACTTTTTTCAAAGGCTTCTAATAAGCCTCTAGCAGGTTGAAACACTTAAAATTAAATGAATTCTCCTTTGCTGGGTTTCTCTGTTGCATTCTTTGCTTTGGTAAATAAATAGAACTTCCATGTTCAGAAGGGAGCTGAGATGAAATACATTCAATTGAATAACAACAGCCAAAAATGGCAATTGCCTTTCGTTTTCTGTTTGTAGACTTCCTGAAGACATCTTGCTGGTCTAGATGGACTTGATCTGGACTCCTGTTTTCTTCTTAGGGTGCTTAAGAACAAAAGGACCATAAGCACTCTAAATATGCAAGGGAATTTACACAAGGATTGATTGCTCCAGGTTTTGTACACAAAGCATAATAGATAAAATGCAAAATGAATGCAAGTTCTGTTTTGGTGGAGAAAGGCCACACCTTATCTGTTTATAATCAGTATACAACTGGTTTGCAAAACAGTGAACAATCAACGAAATAACTCCCCAATCATTGTAAACTACAGGGTATATATTTACGTTTATACTTATTATTCATAAATTTGTATCACAAAGTACAACATGATTGAGTCTTAAAAATGAAATTAGGCGATTACAAAACAATGTACATTCAAATCAATCAAATTTAAATCACATTCTGCAAGAAAGGTGGAAAAAAAAAACAATTCTTCACTTTAACATTTAAACACTATTAACATAAGAACCTCCCAGTGTAAAGATCTGCTCCAAAACTCATGTCCCATCAGAGAAAAGATTCTGTCTGTAGTTTTTGCCCTCCATAGCAGATGCAAAATTGGGGACAATTAGAGAAGGAACCTAACAGTACTAGAGTGGCCGAACAAGCACTCTTGAAATTGCTGCATTCAAATATCCCACAATTTTGGAAAAGAATTTTAGCAAGAGCATGAAGCCAGGGAGAGAACATACTAATTCAGCACTCCGGCATAGTGTTTGCAGAATCTCCTGGTGCATTTCTTATTTTCTTTAGTTATCATTTTCAGAAATCTTCCTGGGACCCAGGATACCAAGCCTGGAGCTATTTGCACAAGGATGTGTAAACATAAAACGCTTTTTCTGAGATTTGACTAGGAGCAATTAACTAGCTTGGTAAACAACACCCCTCCTTAGGCAATTCAGATCTTGCCTCAGTTTATGAGTCAGCAAGGCAGGAGCACCCAGGGGCTCATGATAGGTAACCTTCTTTTCTATCAAAACAGCTGATTGATCTGCCTACTTTATATATTGGCAATGCAACTCATGTAGAAACATGCCTAATCTAGTTTCGCTGCCTAAAATCCTTTAGATGGAGGTCAGATAGGGAGAACTAGGCCTAAATTTTTGCATACAGATCAATGGCTCAGTCACTATGACTTCTTGTGTATTACTAATTCAACCAAGTAGTCCATCTAATCCACTCAGGACCAGGCAGGGGTGAAATCCAGCAGGTTCTGACAGGTTCTGGAGAACCGGTAGCGGAAATTTTGAGTAGTTCAGAGAACCGGCAAATATCACCTCTGGCTGGCCCCAGAGTGGGGTGGGAATGGAGATTTTGCAGTATCCTTCCCCTGGAGTGGGATGGGAATGGAGATTTTGCAGTATCCTTCCCCTGGAGTGGGGTGGGAATGGGGATTTTGCAGTAGCCTTCCTTTGCCAGGCCCACCAAGCCAAGCCCACAGAACCCATAGTAAAAAAATTTGGATTTCACCAATGGGACCAGGCAATCCTTTTGGGCCGATTTAGAATATTAAAAATATTCCTAACATGGCTGTTGTGGGAGATTACCTTATTCACAAAATGGCTGCCACAATACATGCAAAAACAGTCACAAAGCCTTCATTTGCCATGAAGCTAACTAATCTTAATATACTCTGTTTTGTACAAGCTGATATTGCATGGAATCCAAGGATATTACTGAAAAAAAACACAATGGTAAAGATTAGTGGTTCACCTGGCAGAATATTAACCTTCTATTCATTTGTTTTAATTTATAAAACCATTGTAAAATTTCAGGTGGGCAGAGAGGGTAGAACATAGAATCATAGGGCGGGAAGGGACCTCTGAGATCTTCTAGTCCAACCCTCTGCTCAAGGCAGAAGACCTTATACCATCTCAGTCAAATAGTTGTCCAGTCTATTTTGAAAACCTCCAGTGATGAAACATCCACAACTCCATTACTAGAGGTGTCCAACAGATTCTGATTTCTAATTAGGAGATGCTAGTCTACTAGTGATTCCAGAACAAGAATTACTGCAGCTTCAGGATATCCCTTAATGGATGCCATTATCATCATCTCCAGAGGAGCTTTGAAGGGCTTGAAAGATCACTCTTTTTTATTTTTCACTCTTTTACTTGGTCTTAACAAAGAGGCTAGCATATTCTTTTTAGCATTTATTATATTTTTGTAATAACAAAACCCTTTTGTGGTTTAACAAAAAGCAAACAACTTTTAAAAATTCAACTGGAATCCCACACGATTCATTACGTGCCAAGAGCAGATTTACAACCAGCCCTTATTCCCAAAGAATTGGCTCATTCCCATTAAGTGATGTGCAACAGGACTGAATTTCTATCCCAACGTAAACTGGCTGGAAATATAGCTTTAATCCAATACATTTATAGGATGTACTACATTTCTACGTTTATAAAATAAATTAGAGGATACTCCTTTCAAATATTAAATTCTAGAGTGGTAGCGAACCTTGTTTTTTTCAGCATCAAAGGGGAAATTAAAGGAACTCTGTAGTTTTAATCTGGTAAAAAATTCTCATTAAACAGCCTTTGATTGGCTGTTAACCTTTAAGGTACCATAAGGAAGTATGTCTAAATATTTAAGAGTGGGAGAGAAGAAAGTTATTATACTACATACTAACAGGGGTCCTTGTTCTTTGGAATTTGTGCTCAACTTGGATCCATTTAAGGATCTATTTTATAGGATCTATTTTATAGGATTCCTGCATTGTGAGATTCTGTTTATTACACATGAAATGAGTGGCTGGATGATCTACCAATGTTGCATCTTTATTGAAGAAAAGTGCAATGTATGACAGTCCATAAAAGCATAAGAGATTACAGCATCATTAATCCATTCCCAGAATTGTTTTGGTTACTTAGGACTATTTATTTCTGGGCCATTAAATATAACCAAACAATAAAAATTACCTCATGCAAAATGCACTTGTTATTCCCCCTGGTCCCCATATGAGGGCAGTGTACGCCAAATGTTGGAAGAAATTTCTTTTTCTCTGGCATGACCATGTCTTATGAGCAAAATATGGGTGTTTTTATGCTCATCAAGTGACTGCTTTGCCAGAACGCTTGTAATTTTTCCTGGTATTCAGGAACCTCCGTGTCCTTAGGTTGTTTACTTCTGAATACCAGATGTCCAAGATGAGAAGATTGTTGCCTTCCCTTTTTTATTATTAAAGTTCTATAAGATATGAAAAACAGACAAAAATTATTAAGAAGGAAATAATAAGGGAAGGGAAGGAACAAAGAAAAATGAAAAGAAATAAAGCAAGAGTAACTTCCAACTTTCTTTGACACAAATATAAAAAATATTAACTTTTTGATCTAAAATTCAATAATAAATACCCAGTATTTCTATAATCATAAACATTTCTAATTGTCAAATGGCAAAATTAATGCTCTATTTCTTTTGGTCTCTATCAAAAAGTCTGACATGGTTTCCGGCTAGAAATAAAGTCACAGAAGGTGTTTTCTTTAATCAAAGTAGTCAATTTTGCCATCTGAGCCAGTTCTTTTAACTTCATCTATTTTTCCATTGTGGGAATCTTTCCATCTCTGGGAATACAAAAGTCTCATGGCAATTTTCATATATATAAACAGTCCCATATTTTTTCTTCAACTATTTCTCCCTCAGATGTAAAGCCTCTGGTTTCCATTGTACATTTTTTATAATAATTCTCTGAGTTAAAGCACATATTTGACCCTAATAACTCTTAGTCTTCTTATATCCACTCAAGGAGATAGAACAGGTGTCAGCAACCTGCGGCTCTGGAGCCGCATGCAGCTCTTTGGGCCCTCTGCTGTGGCTCCGTCAGGTGATCCCACCACTGGCTGGCCCAGCCCCCACCCTCCCCTCCCAGTCACTTCTCACCTAGCCTGAGAATGTAAGGGCGATGGCAGGTGATGGAGAAGTGTCCGGGGCAGAGACAGAGAGATACAGAGAGAGGGGGGGGGAGAGAGGGGGGAGGGGGGAGGGAGAGAGAAATGTCAAAAGGGTTTTGTGATTCCCGGTGTTTTTTAACAGCTGGTTCTCTGCCCTAATGACCGGCTGGATAGGCGTGGCTGGGGGGGGTGTCATATGACTGGTAGAAGTGAGTGATGTCGAGTTGACCACGCCCACCCAGGTTTTGTGGCTCCCGGTGTTTTCTTTTCTGTGGGAAACTATGTGGTCCATATGGCTCTTTGAGTGTTTAAGGTTGCAGAGCCCTGGGATAGAAGATGCTCTCAGAATGTTACCTTCCCTTTTTCCTTGTAATCCTCCACTGGCAATTTTTGAGTTCTTCTTAGACCTAGGAGCTAATCAGGAGGAAATCTCTAGTATTCTTGCCACCCCTCTCTATTACAATTCTACACACTGCTTTTAAGTTACAGGTTTCTCCATAGCCCAGGTGAGCCTGCCAAAACTTTGAAGAGAGAGATTGAGATTGTACCATTCTGCATTTGATCTTTTGGCGGGAAGAATTGTATAGGAACAATAGTGCCAAATTTCCAAAAAATAATGATGATGTTTAACTGAAATCTATACTTGTGTGTGGGTGAAAAGACACCCTCTTGTCCCAGATTCAGAGCTAGGGTTGATACTGGATCTTGCAAGAAAATAAAATGTCCTTCCTTGGATCAGGCAGCCTTTCTATTCCCCCCACTCCCAAGACCTTGGACTTCCCAAACTAATGCTGGAAAACTCCTGGCTGCACCTGGGAGCTTGGATGGAAGGAAGGCTGCAAAAATCAGTGATGGAAAAAAGGTGCATCCAGCCTTTTTCTACAGGGATCAGAGTCCAATTCTTCCCCAGTCAACTAAGGTCTTTACCAGAGAATGACAGAAGTGACATTTGTCGGGAACTAGATTAAGTCAGTTCTGGAATGGAAAAGCAGGTAGAGGAGAGGGGAATTTCCGAAGTAAATTCTCCTGGCAAGAAAACGAAGTATCCCACAAAGGAATGCATATTGGTTTAGCCTCAGGGCAAGATAGGGCAATACAGTTGCACTTTCGGTTGACTGAAATAGAAATTCTAGTCAGATCTGGTCTGGGGAATGTCCACCTTAATTATAGAAAGATGCAGAGAAAAACAGGGAGGGAGAGGAAAAAAAAAACTTCCTGGATGCTCCTGGATTTGGGTGCTGTTTTTTTTTTTTTTCTCTCCCGGCTGATATTCCCCTTAAATGCCCGCACCCTGTTTTTCTCCGCATCTTTCTATAATTAAGGTGGACATTCTCCAGACCAGATCTGACTAGAATTTTTATTTCTATTTAATTGAAGGACACCTTCTTTCCAGATCCTAGGATAGGATGCATTGTGTGAGGCGGGAGAAAGGCGGAAAAGTCATCACAACAAACAACCTTACAGCAGAGGTCTTTAAACTTGGCAGCTTTAAGACTTGTGGGCTTCAACTCCCAGAATTCTCCAGCCAGCTTTGCTGGCTGGAGAATTCTGGGAGTTGAAGCCCACAAGTCTTAAAGCTGCCAAGTTTGAAGACCTCTGAGCTGCCAAGTTTGAAGACCTCTGACCTACAGTGTTGTTTTTCTGACATGGACCTATTTCAATTCTCCTTGAGTTTCCTAAATCGCAAGGCATTTTATTCTATTTTATTATTTAAATATATATATATATATATATCTGGCCCCGGTTTACCAAGCTAACTTTGCCCAGTGGAGGAAAGTTTATCTCTCTGGAAACTTCTCCCACCAACCACCAGCCAACCCCCGTTTGCAAACTCGAGAGCAAAGCGAGGGGAGGGGGCGGGGGTCAAACAGGCAAGCGAGCAGCAAGCAAGCAGCCCCGCCAGCCAACTTTTCAAAGCCTGAGGAGCGCCTGTTTTGTTGACTTGTTTTTCCAAGGGCTTCCTCTCGCCCCGCCTTCCCGAGGCCCAACCTTTTTTTTTTTTTTTTTTTTAACCCTCACCCTCGGATTGGCCGCTCGGCTGCCGGGGGCGTGGCTTTCGGGCTGCGGAGGGGGCCCCGGGCAGGCGGCTGAAGCATTTAAAGGGGCCGCGCGCGGAGAAAGAGCCAAAAGCGCCACTTGCGCCCCGCTTGATCGCACGTCGAGTTTTCCCGTCGAGGGTTATTATTATTTTTTTCCTCTTCCTCCTCCTCTCGGCCATGCTCTTCGATCGGCTGAAGCGCTTCTCCATCGTGCTGGACTGCCCGGAGTTGGCCTCTCCGCCGGTCTTCAGCTCGGGCGAGAGCGTGACCGGTCGCGTCGTGCTGGAGCTGTCCGGCGAAGCGCGCTTGGGCGCCCTCCACATCCACGCCGAAGGCTGCGCCAAGGTCCACTGGACCGAGTCCCGCAGCGCCGGCTCCAGCACAGCCTATACGCAGAGCTACGGCGACCAGGTGGACTTCCTCAACCACCGGGAGACCCTCCTCGCCCCGCCAGGTAGAGACGACGGAGCATCCCGGACTCGGGTGGCTGGGTGGGTTTTTACCTGGCTAGGTGGCTAAAACACTCAGCTTGTCGATCAGAAAAGTGGGCAGTCCGACGGTTCGAATCCCAAGTGCAGGTCTCCTGCTTGAGCACGGGGGTTGGACTAGATGACCTCCAAGGTCCCTTCCAACTTTGTTACTCTGCTGGGGCGGAACGGACCCCGATCCCAGCCTCCCCGGGCTCCTTCATCCATCTTCATCCATATTGTTCAATTTTTATCTTGTAAGCCGCCCTGAGTCCTTCGGGAGAAGGGCAGCATATAAATTGCAATAAAATAAATAAAATAAAATAAATCTCTCTCTCTCTCTCGGGGAAGCGCCGGAGCTGCGCATCACGCCTACCCAGCTTCTGGCTTCTTGCGAGAAAGAAAGAACCGGGCAAGGGCGCCGCGCTAAGACTTGGCTGGCTTCGCTGCTGCTCGTGGCGCAGACGGGCTCGGTCTGATGGGGAAGGCGAGTTTGCCCGAGAGAGCTGGATTTTATTTTATTTTATTTTATTTTCCCCCCCTCTTGGGTTAAGGCTGCTCCGATCTTTGTGCAGCTGCCCTCTTGCAGAATTCCTCCGGCGGGGCCGGTTGCCCGAGCCTCCGTGCCAGACGGGAGGTGGATGCAACTGGCAAATTTGGGACCAGCCAGTTCTCTTCTCGGAAGCCGCGCATTATATAACGTTTGGGGGGGTGGACGAAGGAAAGAGAAAGGCCTGAGACGTTATGCACTGCTTCTCTTGAGTTTAGCAACTTGCTTTGAAGTCTGGTAGTTTTATTAGGCAAGCCAAGCGCGAGTTTCCCAAATGCCTCTTGTAAGCCAGCAGGAATTCGGTGTAGCTTCGACCTGTTCCATTGACAGGTATATCAAGATATTTCCCTTGGGTGTATTGATGTCGAAAGCAGAAAGATAAGGTTATGGTGGGGAAAAAATGTATAGACAGCCCTGTTCTGTAATCTCTTGGATGACTTGAGGCTTTGTTTTTCCTTTTTTAAAAACACCTTTGTGGTTAATGTAGTTGAACCTGATTCTTGGTTACCTATCTCCAGGTTACTATCTCTTGGATGTGCATGTGTGTTTAATTTCACCTAAGTTCTGTTGGTTTGCTACTGCATAAAAGCTTGGCACAACTTTATGCAAAAAATTAAAAAATTAAAAAGAGCTTTTGTTCTTTCTTCTGTTCCTTAACAGACAATGGAGATGTCACGGTCCTTCAGGCAGGAAGGCATGAATTTCCCTTCACTTTCCAGCTCCCAGGGTAAGTCCTTATCTTTTTCAGATATATTGTGGGTTCATAACAGTGACTATTTTAGGCTTTTTCTAGCTGGAGCGGTTGACACCGGCCTTGTTCTTAGTCGCAATATTTCTTTTTCCCGAAACAGGACCTTGGCCACCTCCTTTGAAGGCAAGCATGGCAGTGTCCGCTACTGGGTGAAGGCCAAATTACACCGGCCTTGGTCTTCCGTCAAACGAGCCAAGAAGGAGTTCACAGTCATTGAACCCATTGATATCAACACCCCAACCTTACTGGTAAGCTGAGATGGGATGTCAAAGGAAAGACAGTCATTCCAGATTATTCCCAGAAAGCTAACCTGGATCACACTAGCAATTTACAATTGATAAAAGACTATATTAGTTAGGAGGTAGTTGGATTGCAGGTAGTCCCATATAGTTTTGTCATGCATACAGCAGTGGTTTGCAGCTGCCTTTTTCCAGGCTGTTATTAAAGTTTTCCTGTCTTGGTGCAGCCATAGAATTCTTTGGAGATACTTAATTAAGTCTTATCTAGTCTCACAGACCAATCAAGAACAATCTTAGACTCTCCTTAAGAACTATAGTGGCTTAATGGCCTTATACAGTTTATTGCCAGCTTATTCTATTCTTGTGTCCAAAGTATTAGGTTATAATTGTCTATAATGTATTACTTAAACACCAGAAAGTATAAGTGTTTTTTATCAGGGCAACCTGGTTTACCCAAATATGGGATGGAGCATACTGCTTCCGCTTTTGCCTTTCAGACCCAGTCCAGGAACCTTTGCAGGCAATCACTTTCATGACAAACAATGTTTGTGCTAAATTAATATTTACCGACAAAGAAATAAAGGGAGACTAATATAGACCTATTTCAAGCTATTTAGTTCTCGTCAGCTAGACATACCTTTCTAGGATTCGAACCCGGGTGTTCTGGTGTTAAAATATAAATTTAACACCAGAAAGTGTAGTATTTAATTCAGTAGCATTAAATACATGCTACTTAATTGAGGTCTCTCGTTTATCAAAACCATATCCATCATGTTTGCCTCTTGTGATTCTCTCCAATATCCTGGTGAGATGTTGAGGATGAACGGTGACAATATGAATGAGCTGAAGTCTTTTAAAGATTTCTGTCATAGGATGGCGAAGCTTATTGCCATGCTTTTATCGAATATCATAATCCCGCCTTCCCTAACTTTGCGCTGTCCAGAATTTGCAGCCTTAACACATTTGTCAAGTATGTCTGAGCTGCTTATTTCATCACCATGGTTTGTAACTCCTAATACCAAAGTTGGTAGTTCCTAGGTAACCCAATCATAAGCTTGTCTAATTTGTGCTGAAGGACAAGCAAACTCTAATCATTTGTGACACCGTGGTTCATTTATTTTTATACTTCTGAAGATCTAGAAACAAGACCCAAAGAATCCAGCACCCAAAGAAAATCTAAAAAAAACCCTCTTCATCCTCCAAGTGCTTTGTTGGAAGGAATCTGCTATTGTCTGTGAACCTTTCTCCAAGTTTATCCTCTTCCTCATTGAAACATTTTTTAATATGGAAAAAGAAAAGCAACTTCAGATTCTTCTTTTCCTGCTGCTAATGTGTTTCTCTTCTTTTCGCTTTTCCCAACAGACTCCCCAGGCTGGTGCCAAAGAAAAGCTGGCGCGAGCGTGGTACTGTAACCGTGGCCAGGTTTCGGTCTCAGCCAAAATTGATCGGAAAGGCTACACACCAGGTAATCTTTTAGGCAATTGTTTAGGAGGGGGCTGCAATATGGGATCGTTCCTCTTTTCATCTTTACCCCAGATGTGCCCAACATTCAGAATTTTGGTGAATGGCTCATTTTTATACAACTGCAGTCACTCAAATTCCAAAACTGGCAGGGGGATTTGAGAGTGACGTGCAACCCTGAGTGGTTAGTGGCTTGATGGTACTCCCGCCACTTTTTAAAAATCTAGTCCTGTTTTTAACTCCCCCCCCTCCAAATCTATGTACAATCATCTTGTACATGGTTGTATGGGTTATTTATTTATTTATTTATATCCAGCTTTTATTATTTTTACAAATAACTCAATATACCTTCCTCCTCTTAATTTTCCTCACAAGGGCTGAGAGAGAGTGACTGGCACAGTGTCACCCAGCTGGCTATCATGGCTAAAATGGGACTTAAATTCATGGTTTCCCAGCTTCTAGCCTGTGCCCTAACCACTGAACCAAACTGGGTCTCTTTCTTTCTTTTTTTTTCATTTGTAAACCACCCAAAGTCACTTAGGTGAGATGGGAAGTATATAAATTTGATAACTATATAAATCACGAACATAGCATTAGCTAAGATGTTCTCAAAGTTCCCTCATGAAGAACCAGAATCATCAAAATTCTTGGGGAGAGGGGTAGGGAGAAGCAGTACTGTTGCCATCAAATATTTGTGTGCCCTTACAAAAATTTCAAAGACCAGCAAAAGGTTAGAGAAAAAGTTTAAAAGAGCAGACGAGTAACTGTAGCAGATTCCTTTCTAATACCCGCCTCTCTTCCATTCCCTTTGCAGGTGAGGTCATCCCCATCTTTGCTGAAATTGACAACTGCACCAACCGTTCTATCGTACCAAAGGCTGCCATCATCCAGACACAGACATTCATTGCCCGAGGCACTAAAAAACAGAAGAAATGTGTGGTGGCAAGCATTGCAGGAGACTCTATTATAGCAGGGACGAGAGAGGTGTGGCATGGCCGTGCGCTCAAGATCCCACCGGTTGGGCCCTCCATCCTGCAGTGTCGCATCATCCATGTTGAATATGCACTGAAGGTGAGGTGAAAAAGGGCATCCATGTAAACATAAGAGAGTTTAGAGATTTGGGGTTGTCTGGTGGGTTAACACACTGCATCCCAGAAAAATCTCATTTTTCTTTCCTCATCCATTTATCCTTCCTCTTCTTAAAAGAGCTCAGGCTATTCGTATAAATGAACGATTTCAAAACATCCGTTTTAATCCGGTACTTAAACAGCAGCCAAAGTTGATAATTCACAAGCTGGATAGAATCAGTGAAATTAACAAAAATAGAATGGTTGAAATCAGTTTGGTGAAATATTCTTTTTTCCACCTAAAGATGTCTTGAAACCAGGAGACTATGAGATCTAATCCTGCCTTAGGCACAGAGCCAGCTGACTTTGGGCCAACCTTTGTTTCTCAGCTCAGGAAAAAAGACAAAGGCAAACCATTTCCCAAAAAGGGTGGCCAAGAAAACTGCATGGACTTGTCTATGTAATCTCCAGAAGTCAAACTGACTTGAAGGCACATATCCAAATGAGATTTCTCCTATCTCAGACCAGGGGAGTCCAATCTTGGCCACTTTAAGACTTTAAAGTCCGATTTTGGCCACTTTAAGACTTGCAGCATGGCTGTCTGGGGAATTCTGGGAGTTGAAGTCTATTCGTTTTAATCTATTTTAAATTTTGTATTCATATGTTTTATTCTATGGCTGTTCACCGCCCTGAGTCCTTTGGGAGTAGGGCGGTATACAAATTGAATAAAATAAAATAAAATAAATAAATATGTCTTAAAGTGGTCAAGATTGGACACCCCTAGTCTAGACTCCTTTTAGGGCGATAAAAAGAGCTTCCCTGGGGAGAATACTCCAGTCTTTACCAGTCCCACTGTCAATTGACTTTTACTGGATGCAAATATGCTTATGTGTGCATTGTCCCACTTTGGAAAAATAGAAGCTAAACATCCTCTCTCAGACTCATAGGATTTGGTTTCCCCCCCCTGCCTCCCCAATCTTTCTCACTGCCCTTTTCCCCTGTTGCAATTTGAGCCCTATTTAAGGTAAAGCGCCCAGAACTAGAAAAAATGTTGAATGTCTTCACTTATGCAAAGAATGCAAAATGAAATGCGGTCTTAGCTTTTGAGATGTAGAACAAAGAAACCTGGGCTTGCTATATGTAGGGCAATCTGGAAATGATGGATGAGATAGAGTATCTTTTTTTCTCTCTCTCTTTTTCCTAAAAGCTAATGGTGGGCTTTTTTATTGGCAGGTCTGTGTTGACATCCCAGGGACTTCCAAGCTGCTCCTGGAGTTGCCACTAGTGATAGGCACAATTCCTTTGCATCCATTTGGCAGCCGCACGTCCAGCATCAGCAGCCAGTACAGCCTCAATATGGATTGGCTACAGTTGGGGATCTCTGAACGGCCTGAGGGTGAGCAGCTTAAGGTTGAAGTGAAGAGTGAAACAAACTGGGAGATTTAGGGATTGAAAGTCTATGGAGATTCTCAGTCATCCAGATTCCAGGTCATGGTTGTGCCAAAGATGCTTTTTCCAAAAGGCAACTGAACTTTCTTGTTTTTTTTTCCTTTGAAAATGTTTTACTTCTCATCAGAGAAGCTTCTTCAGTTCTAATTCAGCTAGAACTGAAGAAGTTTCTTGCATGAGAAACGAAACTTTTTCAAAGGGAAAAAAAACAAAACACAGTTCAGTTGCGTGTTAGAAAAAGCATCTTTGGGTCTGAGTGATTGAAACTAGGCAAAGAAAATGGTTCTTTAGTTGGTGGTCCTGAATTTGCAGCATCTCTACTGAGAAGGCCTGCATCAAGTACAATTCCAAAAATTGTGCTTTTGTAAAAAAAAGAAGAAAGAAAGAAAGAAAGAAAGAAAGAAGGAAGGAAGGAAGGAAGGAAGGAAGGAAGGAAGGAAGGAAGGAAGGGAGAGAGAGAGAGAGACGGTGGCTCAATGGCTAAGACGCTGAGCATGTCGATCGAAAGGTTGGCAGTTCAGCAGTTTGAATCCCTAGTGCAGCATAATGGGGTGAGCTCCCATTACTTCTCCCAGCTTCTGCCAACCTAGCAATTCAAAAGCACATAAAAATGCAAGTAGAAAAATAGGGACCACCTTTGGTGGGAAGGTAACAGCATTCCGTGCGCCTTTGGCGTTTAGCCATGCTGGACACATGACCACAGAGACGTCTTTGGACAGCGCTGGCTCTTCGGCTTTGAAACGGAGATGAGCAGCGCCCCCTAGAGTCAGGAACGACTAGCACATATGTGCAAGGGGAACCTTCACTTTTACCTTTTTAAAAAAACAGAAGCCTTCTTTGGGATGGAGTTACTGGACTGTATTTTGCTTGTTCTAAAATATTAAAGTTTGTAATGGGGGGGGGGAGTTAAAGGCAGGTGGATGAATTCCTGAGGTCCATGGCTATATTGTGCATTTATGACATTGAAGCTTTCTCAGTGTAGCAAGTTGCAACCTTCTGCAATTTTAAGACCTGACCAGATACCATCTTTCTTGGAATGGTTAAAAGCAATACAATTTCATTTGCATGAATCTAGTTGGAGTTAAGATTCTTAGTTTAGGTTCACGTACTCTGCTAGGCTATGACAAACTTTGTCCTTAGATAGTATTTGGGATAATTTATGTAAAAACAAATGAGGCCCTGCTGGTAGCATCATTTAGATTTAAGTCTAGAAATCATGTGTAAAAGGCACTCAAGTTAATCTACTGTGTTTCTCCTTAGCTCCTCCAGAGTACTCTACTGTAGTGTCTGGTGAAGAAACCATTGAGAACTTGTCCCCGCCTTCTCAGGATGAGTGTCCTGCCTTACTTGAAGGACCTTTCTTTGCCTACATCCAAGAATTTCGTTTCCGACCACCTCCTCTCTACTCTGAGGTGAGCACGGGAGAGTGATGCACAACTTATTGCTTTGCTGGCAAAGTTCTTCTTTTTGTTGCCCTTCTTATACTAACCCAGGGGTCGGCAACCTTAAACACTCAAAGAGCCACAAAGGTCCTAACCAGAAGCCCCCCATTCAATTCTGGAGCCAACCGGAAGTCTGGTTCCCCCACCATAGAGTCTCCTCCTAGCGCAGTGTCCTTTTTCCTCTACCTGTCCTAACTGAAAGCCCTATCAATTGTGGAGCCAACGGTGACAGGAGCCGCAGCAGAGGGATGAAAGAGCCACATGCAGCTCCAGAGCCGCGGGTTGCCGACCCCTATACTAGACGCTATCAGGATCTTGCTAGTAAATGTGTTTTATCAAATCAGTTTTCCCGGGGGAGCTATTCGTAACATTTTCTCTTTCTCTTGCTCTCCTTGAAATCTAGGTGGACCCCAATCCTCCCTCTGACAACAGCATCCGTCCACGTTGCATGACTTGCTGAAGGAAGCACTGCCTGACTTGAGATCAAAGGAAATCCTTTAATAAGAGAGATTACCGCGAGTGGAAGCTCAATGGTGGGGTGAAGAAGAAGATTGCCCCAAGAGCAAATGTGGGTGCCCATTCTTAGTCGGTGCTCTACACAAAATGCCTTCATTGGACTCTCTCTGAAACAGAGCGAGCTAGATCGGCATTCGGGATGAAGAGCGAGACGAGAGCTCTTCCTCAGCGCATAAAGTGGTGACTGTTCAGGATCAGCACAAAAGCATTTTGAACTCTAGACCGATCTACTGTGCTTTCCTTGGGTGCATTTCACGATGTCCTTCCTACACCTACAGAGGGGGTTTTTACTCTGTGTAGACTGAAGCTGCCGAAGGAACCCATTCACCCTGAGAATCTGAGAAGATGCTTCTGTTCCATTGCCTAGAATTCCATAAATGACTTTCAGACGGAAGTTGGCTAAAAGAAGTCCTGCCTTATGACACTGTCTATGTCACTGTTAACACGTCTGACGTTTTTTTTTTGGATTACCCAACTGGGTTTCCCTTTTAATTTCATCCATTAAGCAGACGCTTATGGGAATGGTCAGGGGTTGAGTGGATAAGAGTCTCCAGTCTAAAAATTGTTGATAAGGACAGAAGGGGTGCACATATTTTTTTCTCCCTTACATCAGGGAGTGGTTTGTTTTTGATTAAATGCAACAGAATTGCAATTGTACTATCAGGGAATAGGATTGATGTGGTTGTAACAGGTGGTTGATTTTGCAATTTCATTTATAGTGCGTCTAAATTCTCAAAACTAACCCTTTGAGTTACAGAATTTAGAAAAAAAAATATCTTTGGATTTTGTTGGCTGTATGAATTCAACAGAAATGGAGAATAGAAATGGATTGTATGAAAAGTTATTGGGAGGATGCTTTCCCCCATTTCAAGATGGGTCTTAATTAGACTCCCACGAGGGGTGGGGTGGGAAGTGAATCCCCCCCCTCCCTCAAATGCATTCCAAATGCTTCTAAGCATGTAAACATCCTGCTTCTGCCCCATGTGGGGCTGGTGGCCTTGTTTTTGTACCTCCTTTCTGTTACTGTATACTCTGGTTTGATACGGACATAAACCTATTTCTAGGTTTGCATTTTATAAACGTGGCTGCCTTTAACTATTTGAAAGCAATGTGTGTTTCTCAGAATTCCTAGTTTTGTACGAGGTTTGCAATTAAATTAATCAAACTTTTTAATCACTGGAATTTTCTTTCCTTTTTTCATTCAAACCGTCTTATTTATTTATTTATTGGTTCGATTTATATGCCGCCCTTCTCTGGAGACTCAGGGCGGCTTCCAGTGCGTTAAGCAATAGCCTTCATACTTTTGTATATACCTGCTTAGTAGGGCTTTTTGCCCCCCCCCAAGCGGTGATCTTTTTTATATAAAGTCAGCTTATTGCCCCCACAATCCGGGTCCTCATTTTACCTACCTCGAAAGGATGGAAGGCTGAGTCAACCTTGAGCCTGGTGAGATTTGAACTTGGAGTAATTGCAGGCAGCTGGTGCTAGTTAACAGCACTTTAGTCTGCTGCGCCACCAAGGCTCTTTAACACTTAGGTTTTACCCATGTCCAAGTAGAATGCCAGAGTTTATACGACATGCTTCAGATTGCTAACTGAATCTAATAAGTGGAACTGCTGTGTCTAATTCAGGGGGTCGGGAATCTGTGGCTCATACCCTCCCGCAAACACCACTGAGATCACAAAGCCAAAATGCTACCATAAATGGACAATGTTGTGAGCTATTGATGCGCGCTCTCTCTCTCTCTCCAGAAATAAGGGTGGGGATGGGAACACCGAACAACTTTCTCACCTAATTGCAGGCGTGAGAATTGGGCTGCCTGAAGTCCCAGAGGCTTCAGCTGGGCCTCGGCTGTGACCAAGCACTTGCTATTTAGGGAAGGGTTACGCAGACATGAATTACAGTTTGACATCTTGAGCTTTTCAAGCATTAAGGCCTCGGTGTTCCTGTCCAGTTACTCCCATCTCTACTCTGCCTTACATTTGAGGTAGGGAATATCTTCTATTCAGCGGATTGGTCAGACGTCCAGACATCCGGAGCATGCCTGCTTCCAAATGGGAACATATATATAAAAAGAACAGTAGTTCTAGGACAGGAAGTCTCGCCTCCATAATCACTTACATTGTCCTGCCAGATTGCAACTTTAAATCTTCTGCTGCACTTGTTCACCTTTCGCGCGCTGCTATTCAAAGTGTGTTTAGAGAATGGGACATTCCCATGATTGCATCAGACACCTCCATTCATGGTTGTCAAAGCCCCCCCGCCCCTCCCCAAACTCACAAGGCTCAAACTACAGGGTCAGTTTGGAGAAGAGGCATTCTCCCTTTTCACCATAAGCTTTACAATTACAGCTTTTGAAAGTCTTGAAATCTCCCCTACAAAAAAATGAATCACGCCCCTTTCTATTTATTAAGCTGTGCAAAATCTAGTGTGACTCTTAACAGAATAAGAGTTGGAAGGGTCCTTGGAGGTCTTCTAGTCCAGCCCCCTGCTTAGGCAGGAAACCCTATACCAGTGATGGCTAACCTTTCTGTCATCACGTGCCAGGAAGGGGGGGTGGGGGAGGTTCGCACGCATGTGTGCCCACACCCATAATTCTATGTGGGCCATTTCGGGCCTCTGGAGGATCTCCGAGGGGGTGGGGAAGGCTGTTTTCGCCCTCCCCAGATGCATAGAATGGATCTGGATCCAGGTGAGAAAGAAAAACGGGCCCACCCACCCCAGGCCCTTTGGAGGCAGGAAACAGCCTGTTTCCCTACTTCTGGTGGGCCCAGAAGGCCCGAAAATCAGCTGGCATGCATGCCAGAGCTGAGCTGGGGTGCCTACTGATATGGCTACCCGTGCCACCTGTGGCACGCATGCCATAGGTTCGCCATCACGGCCCTATACCATTTCAGACAAATGCTTGTCCAGTCTCTTCTTAAAAGCCTCCAGTGATGGAGCACCTACAACTTCTGAAGGCAACTTCTGTTCCACTGGTTAATTGTTCTCACGGTTAGGAAATTTCTCCTTCGTTCTAGATTGCTTCTCCCCTTGAGCAGTTTCTATCCGTTGTTTCTTGTCTTGCCTTCTGGTGCTTTGGAAAGCCAGCAGCTGCTATCGCCCCCATCAAATTCACAAGCTGTCAGTTGGAATGGCCCAAGTATGTTGAACATGCACCTTCTGTGTGTTTCAAGGATTAGAAAATAGCAAACATGGATTCTAATAATGTTGGAGGGGATGTTTCTACTTGAAAAACAATATAAGTCTGAGTTAGACTGCTTTGCAGAGTTATAGGTGGAAAAGTACCAGGGAAATTGTATCTTCAAGTCTGAAAGCAAAGATACCATTTGAGGATGTGACATCCACTTAATCCAGCTTTGGCCCACTAGGCAGAATACTCCCTTGGCTGTGTTCTCTATTTTGTTAGCTATTTTTGTGATCACAAGGCAAGGTAGGACCTAGCCAAGGAACATATCTGGGATTTCAGAGAAGTGGTAGATTACCAGGCAGGAACACAGGTGGAGAGGAAAGGCAATATTTACTCAATATTTTCTTTATTGATAGGAATCTAGGTAAGACAAAATTCCAGCCAGAGTCTAAAATTACAACCCTCTAACTAAGCAAACACTTGAGAGATCCAGGACAGGTGGAAAGAAATCCTTCTACTTACAATATGTAACTAAAGTTGGGATTTAATTTACTGTAAGTCAAGTGGAGCATTAGTTTAAAATCAGTTAAAATTTGCTGTTACCACCTACCTAAATGGCTTTAAAAGACAACAGGCAAGTTTCATAAATAAAGTTAATTCAGCAGTTACTAATCTTGACTACTGCAACGTGCTCTACATGGGGCTGCCCTTGAAGAGCATCCGTAACCTCCAGTTGGTGCAAAATGCAGCAGCCCGCATGGTTTTGCGCAGACCTCAATGTGCACATATATCACCTCTCCTGCGAGAGCTGCATTGGCTGCCGATTTGCTTCTGGGTGCAATTCAAGGTGCTGGTTGTCACCTTTAAAGCCCTTCATGGCTTGGGACCAGGTTATCTGAGGGACCGTCTCTTGCCAGTCACATCTACCTGACCCATAGGGTAGGCAGGGAATGTGGTGGGTCCAGTGGTGGGTTGCCCCCGGTTCGGACCAGTTCGCAAGAACTGGTAGTAAAACCAGCGAGGGGCCCCGCCCACTGCCCCGGATGTCATCATGTGCAGAAGCAAAGTGCGTGCATGAGTGAAGCGAGCACATGCACGCAAGCGTGTTAGGAACCGGTAATAAAGGTAAGTAGAACCTATGTGGGTCCCATCCCCTAGGGAAATACACCTGGTGGGACCCAGAAGAAGAGTCTACCCTGTGGTGGCTCCCTCTCTCTGAGGGAGATTAGAATGGCCCCCACTCTGACACTCTTCCGGAAGGTGCTGAAAGACCTGGTTCTGCCAGCGGGCCTGGGGACTGCAGAGCGGGATGGAGCCCATTAAAAGGCTTGTATGATGTGTTGTCGCCAACGTGGGGGGTGGGGGGCTATTTTATTTTATTATATATGATTCTCTCTTTTATGAGTTTTATTGTTTTTATATGATCTTTTTATATTCTTGTAAGCCACCTTGAGTCGCCATGTGCGAATAGGCGGCAATATAAATCTCCTAAATAAATAAATAAATAATAAAAATGAATAATATCAGAGGCAATCCAAAATGGAAAATAATTGCCTCTCAGGATTTTATTAGCACACTAAAACTTGTTTTGCTAACTCGTTGCTATGTAGGGATGATCATATCTGTCTGATGTCCTTCCATCTTTGATTAGTTTGTATTTTATTTTCTTCTCTGAATGTGAATACGACCTTCTCCACTGGGCAATCCTGCTAGTGATCTTTATGCAACCCAGGCTGTTCTTTCTGCGTCTGATTTAGAGAGAACCCCTGAAATTCACTGATATTTCATTACTAAATGTGTTCAGCTTGTAATGATCAGAGTTAGAAGGGACCTTGGAGGTCGGGGTCCCCAACCTTTTGGACCTCAGGAACCACTAAATTCATAATTTTAAATCCTGCAGACCACTAATATGATCTGCCTAATGACTGGCTGGGTGGGCGTGGCTAGGTGATCATGTGACTGGGTGGGCATGGCCAACTTGATGTCACTCGCATCAAGGGATGCCTCGCCAGCCTCTACTCACCCACCCAGCCAGCCACTCCTCACCTGCCCGCCTGGGCTCTTTAGGGCCCCAACAGGAAGTAGTTGTTGGAGCTAAGCAGCCACCAGGAGAAAGAGTTGGCAAAACAGCTCAGTTCAAATTGGATCTGACCGAGAAGGAGGCTCAGCAGAAGCACCTCACTCAGGACTATGAGCATAGGCTTTCCAAGCAGAGGGAAGACCTGCAGGAGTGCAAGGCCAGGTACCGGCACCTGGAGGCTCAGCAGGCTGAGATGGTCAGCCATTTCCAAGCCATGATGCAGTCCCACTGGAACAAGGCTCTCCGGCTCCTTGCCACCAGCATTACTTCCCTCCAGCTTTTGCCCAAAGCTCTGCACCAGGAGGCTGAAGCAGACCCCAAGTCGGAATTTCTGCCCCCATCCAACCCACACAAAAAGACCCCGAAGGGGGAGACTCTCTGCAGCAACACAAGTGTTCATTGCATGTATCCAGCCCAGGGGCCGTAGTTTGAGGACCCCTGATTTAGTGCAATATAAAAAACGCAAATAATTTTTCTGCGGACCACCATAATTTTCTCGCGAACCACCAGTGGTCCACGGACCGCCAGTTGGTGACCTCTGTTCTAGTCCAACCCTCTGCTCAAGCAGGAGACCCTATACCACGGGTGTCAAACTCACTGTGTCATGTTGCCGTCATGTGACATTTTATGACGTTTTCCCCATTCAGGTGGGCGTGGCCTGCGTGTGACACTTCCAACCCACGGGCCGCCAGCTTGACACCCCTGCTATACCATTTCAGACAGGTGGCTGTCCAGTGATGGAGCACCCAACACAATATCTCAACTTTTTCAGTTGCTGCTGGCTGGGCAGATAGAAATTTAGGGATTTGAGGTTTACTGCAATTTCCCAAAGTCTCCGTAGCTGGTAGTTTTAAGCCTAATTTGCTTACTATCTTTATTTTCATATAATTGTAGATACCAGATCTCCAGTGGTGGGTTGCCCCCGGTTCACACCGGTTCTATAGAACCGGTAGTAAAACTGTCGGGAGGCTCCGCCCACCGACCCTGACGTCATCAAAACGCTTCTGCGCATGTGCAGAAGCTTCTGCGCATGTGCAGAAGAACGAGCGAGCAAGCGAGCAAAGAGAGCGCGCATGCGCGTCCCTGCTGCAAACTGGTAGTAAAGTAAGTAGAACCCACCCCTCCATTGAGGGGCCCGGAATCCAGAGACTTTTTAAATTGTCTTTGGAAAAACGTTTCCTGGCATGTTTCAGAAGATGACAAAAGCAGTCCTCTTTTAAGAGAGCATTTGGATTCATTTTATATTTGCTATGGCTTTCCTTGCGGTTGTAGCAGCTCTGATTAATGATTGGTTTTACAAATGGATCTCGTGAGTTTATTAATTGCACGCGTTGTAAACCTTCTGGAACTGGAAAAGAAAGGGGCGTATATATTTTGGCAAATAAATAAAAAGCTTGAGAAAGGGAAAGCCAGTACTTCATTTAGGAATATTTGAAGAGCAGCTGTTCTTAATATGGCTGTAGGCTTCGCCTGCAGACGTCCTAAGTTCAATACCTAACATTTTCAGATGAATGATCTGTGATCAGATGAAGGCCTGTGCGTAGAGCAGGGGTGTCAAACTCGGTTTCATTGAGGTCAGCATCAGAGTTGTGTTTGACTATGGGGGGCTGGGGTGGGTGTGGCCAGGGTGGGCATGGCCAGCTCAACATCACTTGTATCAGGGGTGCCTGTGGGGGCCCCAGTGCTCTGCCAGCGAAAACAGGCTCCCGGGCTCCATTTTCAGCTGCACCGGCCTCCTGCAACCCTCTGCCAGCGAAAACAGAGCCCAGAAGCCTGTTTTCGCTGGCAGAGGGTTGCAGGAGGCCGGCGCAGCCAAAAACAGAGCCCGGGAGCCTGTTTTCGCTGGCAGAGGGTTGCAGGTGGTCGGCGCAGCCGAAAACAGAGCCCGGGAGCCTGTTTTCGCTGGCAGAGGGTTGCAGGAGGTCGTCGCAGCCGAAAACAGAGCCCGGGAGCCTGTTTTCGCTGGCAGAGGGTTGCAGGAGGTCGTCGCAGCCGAAAACAGAGCCCGGGAGCCTGTTTTCGCTGGCAGAGGGTTGCAGGAGGTCGTCGCAGCCGAAAACAGAGCCCGGGAGCCTGTTTTCGCTGGCAGAGGGTTGCAGGAGGTCGTCGCAGCCGAAAACAGAGCCCGGGAGCCTGTTTTCGCTGGCAGAGGGTTGCAGGAGGTCGTCGCAGCCGAAAATGGAGCCCGGGAGCCTGTTTTCGCTGGCAGAGGGTTGCAGGAGGCCGGCGCAGCCGAAAACGGAGCCCGGGAGCCTGTTTTCGCTGGCAGAGGCACCACAGGGTGATCCTCGGCTGTTTCCAGGGTGGCCCTGTGGGCCAGATCTAAGCACCCCGCAGGCCTTGAGTTTGACACCCCTGGCATGTGGGGGAGATATTGCCTGCTAAGGGCTGTGTGTTACTAGACCAGCTGCTTTAAAAGTAAACATTCTCATTAACATATGTTCCCTTAGAGAACCTACTGCTCAAAGTCCAAATGTGGGCATTCCATATATCGCATCTCAGCTTAAGATACAAAGCTGCTGGGAAGTCATTCCCTTTGGCTAAGACTTTGGAGGGACGTTGCAGAAAAGCTCTGAGCATCTCAGCTAGGCTGCAACTGAAAATACAGTATAAAACAGAATTCCTAGTACAGTAGAAGCTGTTATTGTCCAGCTCAGCTCACCTGAGTGACTTGCGTTTTTTTTGGCTAAAGAGCAGTGTTTGTGGTCAGCTACCTCTAGGTAAATTTTGCCAACTCTAGGAAAAGGGCGGTGTTGTCATTTTGTAAGAGGCCCCCAGATACATATGATAAGGCTACAGCCAAATGGGAATCATGCTGAGAACCTTTGTGCTTTAGGACACATTCACAGCCTTTGGCCTGGATAGAGAGCTAACTCAATTTGGGACAAGGTTCATTGATGCAGGAGCCGGGGAAATCAGTCAAAAATAGTACCTCTGAACATGTGTAGGATATCGTCAAAACTTACTCAACCTGGGAGTAAAGGTGAAGAATTCAGGTGGATATGAAACCCAATCCAAGTGGTTCTCAACTTACGACCACACTTGAGCCCAACATTTCTGTTGCTATGTGAAACGGTTGTTAAGTGAGTTTTGCCCCATTTTACGACCTTTCTTGCCACAGTTGTTAAGTGAATCACTGCAGTTGTTAAGTTAGTTGCAGGGTTGTTAAGTGAATCTGGATTCCCCATTGACTTTGCTTGCCTGAAGGTCACAAAAAGTGACCGGGGAAACTGCAACCGTCATAAATATGAATCAGTTGCCAAGTATCAGAATTGTGCTGATGAGACCATGAGGATGCTGCAATGGTCATGAGTGTGAAAGATGGTCATAAGTCACTTTTTTCAGCGCTGTTGTAATTTTGAACGGTCACTAAACAAACTGTCGTAAGTCAAGGACCACCTGTACATCTTAGGATCCTCTGATCTTTCCATTCTCATTCCATCCACCACAATTTCAGATTCTTTGAGCGTCTCCAGTTGAAGCACTTTCCTTTTCTTTAAGCCTGAGGTGCTGAATTATATTACCCCTTATATCAGCAGCCCCCAAACATTTGGGTACCAGGGGACCGTTCTGTTGTGGCCCGCCAGCAGCCAGCAGAGCTGGCAGCAGATTCAGACAGTGAGGAGGTTGGGGAGAAACATGGGCCAGTCCTGGAGTCTGGGGAAGGCTCAGATGATGGCTCTGAGTCAGAGGCAGAAAGCGGGCCAAGGCCATCTGGTAGTTCTTTGCTGCCTCCGGAGTCTGACATCAGCGAAGCAGAAGAATGGTGTGAGCCTGTTCCCAGTGTGTGCATGCGTAGAGCTGCCAGGAGACAGGAACAATTAAGGAAACAGGGTCAACTTGGGAGTAAGGCTTGGAGATGATTGGCCCCTCCCATAAGACATAAAAGAGAAGCGAACGGGAGGTGAGCTTTTGCAGGAAGCAATTCGTTCAAGATTTGAACGTTCTGTTTGTGACTCAGTGCCAAGTTTGGCCTTGCCTTGCGTCTGGAAATTAGCTCTTTGGCAGCGTTCCACGTGAGATAGGGGGGTGTTGATAACCTTCCTCTGAAAGACTGTTTATCAAGCCTTGCGGACTGTAAATGAAAGTAATTTACAGCCATATAAATTAAAGAGGTTTGCCAGGCCTAAGTTTGTGCTGTTTAATTTCTAAGGAAGCCTAGGTCAGAACAGGTTTCTTGGAGGGTGTTATTTTGGTGGACCAGGGAAGTGTGGTTGTGCAGACTGCTTGGATCCCACACATGCTTGGATGGGTTTTTGCTCGCTTGTGTGGCCCGGTTTCTGGCGGCCCGCAGCCCTGTGCTGGCCCAGGGCCCCGGGGGGTTGGAGACCCCGATCTTCAGAGGTGGGTTTCAGCAGGTTCTGACCAGTTCTGGAGAACCGGTAGCAGAAATTTTGAGTAGTTCAGAGAACCAGTAGTAAAAATTCCGACTGGCCCCACCCCCATCTATTCTCTGCCTCCCAAGTCCCAGCTGATCGGGAAGAAATGGGGATTTTGCAGTATCCTTCCCCTGGAGTGGGGAAGGAATGGAGATTTTACTGTATCAATCCCCTGCCATGCCCACCAGGCCACGCCCACCAAGCCATACCCACAGAACCGGTAGTAAAAAAATTTGAAATCCACCACTGCCCACCTTATATGGTTTTCTAAAGCCCCTGGCCCAGGACTTCAACATCTTCTGTTGTAGAGGTGCCACCAAAAGCTGCGTCTGGAGGGGCAGAATCAATAAAGAAGAGCCTTCTCTGTGGGGGCACCCGCCCTCTGGAATGAGCTACCCCCAGGGATACGACTGATCCCGGACCTCTGTACCTTCCGCTGGGCCCTGAAGACTTTTTTATTTCAGCAAGCCGAGCTGGGTTAAAAATCTTTTAATTGGGGAATTTTAGGGGTAAGGGGTTTTAAATTGGAGAAGCCAAAGATAATTTAATTTCGTTTTAATGTATTTTAATATTTGTATTGTGTGTTTTTAATTTTGGCTGTTCACCGCCCCGAGTCCTTCGGGAGAGGGGGCGGTATAAAAATTTAATAAATAAATAAATAATAAAAGACAAGAGGGCAGACAGACAGCTATGTATAACAAGATCGTTTTTGTGGCAAGTAATCCTCTTGCACTGATTTGATTAACCGAATTGAAATCCAAACGAAATGAATTGTTTTCTCCAATTCCATCTGCCCCTTGGACTATTGCCCCGAGTAGCAAAAGCAAAAATACTGAAAAGCAAAACCCTTGGCTTGGGGAGGAAAAAAATATTATAAACATCTGCTGTCTCGCCAACTGTTGATCTAAAGTGCTGCTGGAAGAGTCTGAAGGAAGGGAATTCTCCCTTTTCCCTGGCCACGAGTTTTCCCACAGCTTTTGAAATGAAAGGATCCAGGTTCATCACATTTGGAAGTCGTAGACTGCAGTGCCGATTCTTCAGGGAAAGACGAAAATAGTAACAAACAACCCGTGCTTCCAAAAGAGGCCGTCTCCTTAGGAGAAATGACAGCTACAGCGGAAAAAGAGAGTTGTTTACAGACTGGATGTGGAGAGACAACGGACGGCATCACTGCTGGACCATAATAATCAGCGTCATTTAGCCTGGGCGTGTTTCCCCCGTTGTTTTTCAACTGTTTTCTTTGAAAAGTCTGTTTATAGGGAAAACATGGCACACTCAAAATGTTTTTCAGTGTATGAAGGTGCCTTTACAATAGGTCAGGCTACTAACCCCTGTCACACAACAGAGAGTTTTCCCAGCCTTCACTTTGTATTACTCATCGTTTAGCGACTGTCCAAAGTTACAACAGCTCTGAAAAAAGTGACATTTTTAAAAAAAAAATTGATTTATATGCCGCCCTTCTCCGGAGACTCAGGGCGGCTTACAATGTGTTAAGCAATAGCCTTCATACTTTTGTATATTTATACAAAGTCAGTTTATTGCCCCCATAATCTGGGTCCTCATTTTACCTACTTTAGAAAGGATGGAAAGCTGAGTCAACCTTGAGCCTGGTGAGATTTGAACTTGCAGTAATTGCAGGCAGCAAATGTTAGTGGATGTTAATAACAGTGCTTTAGTCTGCTGAGCCACCAGAGCTCCTCTGGTGTGTTTTTCACACTTACAGTATGACCATTGTGGCATCCCCAGGGTCACATCATCAAAATTCAGACGCTTGGCAACTGACTCCTATTTATGACGGTTGCAATATCCCGGGGTCATGGAATCACGTTTTGTGACCGTCTCACAAGCAAAGCCAACGCTTGTCAGAAGATTCACTTAACAACCGTGTTACTAAATGAACCACTGCCCTGATTCCCTTAACAAATATGGCAGGAAAGGTCATAAAATGGAGCAAAATTCACTTAACAAATGTCTCACTTAGCAACAGAAATGTTGGACTGAATTGTGGTCGTAAGTTGAGGACTACCTGTATAGCATAGCCAACATACCCAGTCCTTTAAAAAGTGAACTGTCCCAGCAGTCCAGATGTTCCCCAAACAAAGGTTTTATAATCTGTAAGGCTACACACAGATGCAACACAAGGAAGATGGGAATTTCACAGAGAAGACACCGCAGTTATTTCCCTCAATCACATGTAAGAGCAGAACAGGAAGACATATGGTTTTTACATGATAATTCAGCAGTCAAAATAGATAGCTCCCTTCTGGGTTATACAATAATAAGGATTTTCTCTATTAGTATCTCCTCTGGGCCTAAAACTCGAAAAGTGCCATTCAATCTTTTGAGTAATTAGTCATAAATACAGCCACTATAACCTGGGAGAAAGGAGACATGGATGGGTATTAACCATAATCACTAAATGGGCTGTACATAAACTGTGGCACTATTTATCTCTAATTTTAGGGACAAAAGAACAAATGGATGGCCATGACACTCACTTTTAAAACCCGCCTGTGAACTCTGCCAAGTTAATCATTGCTGGAAGCAGAATTGTGGGCTAGGAGAAATAATCTGACTCAACAGGGCAATTCCCTGCATGCACAGTGCACATCCCAGAACGAGAAGCAGCCATCCTCCAAACAAGAGATCTATTTTCTAAGAAGCTGGAAGAGATCCCTAAAGTACTGTATGACAATTCAAAGAATGTGCACTAATAAAATCCTTATAAGCCATTTAGAAATGGAAATAACATGTGCCACACAGGAGACGCTGTGCAGCTATGAAGCGTAAGGATTGGGGGATGGGGAAATATACCATGCTTTGCGAATTATATCTTAGAATCATAGGGCTGGAAGGAAGGGACCTTGGAGGTCTTCTAGTCCAACCCCCATGCCAAAGGCAGGAAACCTTATTGCATCCCGGACAAATGGATGTCCAATCTTTTCTTGAAAACCTCCAGCAATGAATGAATAGGTTTTATTTTATTTTATTTTTTTATTGATTTTTTTTTTTAAATTACTAACATTACAAACAACATATACAATATTTCACCCTGTGCTATACATAAGAAAGGAAGATTTGGTTCTTCGGATATATCCTCATGATCGCCAAAATCCACGTTCTCGGGGTACAGGTACCGAAGCATCCAATTTTCCCAGCGCATAGTCCACGAATGGTTTCCAAATTTTCCAGAAAATATCTTCTTTATAGTCACCATTTCTAATTTTAATATCACATGTCATTTTATCGTTTAAAGCTAATTTCCACATTTCACAATACCATTCTAGAATAGAATAGAATAGAATGAATAGGTTTTATGGGATAGTTTTTAATTGTAGCTTGGGGTTTTAAATTGGGAGGCCGATTAATTTAATTTATTTTTAGTTATCTTAACTTCTATATTGTATGTTATTTTAATTTTCGGCTGTTCACTGCCC
Source organism: Pantherophis guttatus (assembly GCF_059756535.1). Lineage (NCBI taxonomy): Eukaryota > Metazoa > Chordata > Lepidosauria > Squamata > Colubridae > Pantherophis > Pantherophis guttatus. The sequence goes on along the minus strand of NC_142063.1, from coordinate 22,446,590 downwards.
TGAGTCCCTTCGGGGAGAAGGGTGGTATATAAATTCAATAAATAAATAAATAAATAAATAAGATGGAGCACCCACAACTCTGGAAGACAAGCAGTTCCATTGTTCTGACTATAAAATGATTGTTCTATCAGGATATTTCCTCTTAGTTCCTGATTAGACCTCCCTCTGACGAGCTTCCATCCATTGCTTCTTGTCCTACCCACAGGTGGTTTGGAGAATAAATTGACCCTGTCTTCCCTGTGACAGCTCTTCAAGTATTAGAAGAAGGCTATCATGTCACCCCCTAAGCCTTCTCTTTCTCAGACTAAACATACCTAGTTCTCTTAGCCATTCATTGTAAATGTCTATGGAGATTCTCGGTCATCCAGTGTTCTGACCCAGCCTTAGCAGAAACAAGAAACAGACTCCTTGTCCCGAAAAACCTCTTTATTTATCTCCTGTGAATTAATGGCATTCACACACAGAAAAGTCCAGGCAATAGTCCTTCAAAGAGTTAACTGCAGTAACAGACCTTATCAGTTCCTTGAGCTCCCAGCTGCAAAGTTGCAAATTAAGTTCTGGCAAGCAGTCTCTGAGGCACAAAACACGATGAACCAAATCTTCAGAAATCTGAACTGTTGTCTCCTACAACCACCACCACTTTCCTTCTATTTATTCCCCAGCCAGGGAGGGGCCATTCAGCGTCCATGTATGCCTTGTTTTCCCGAGTAGAGCCGACTCCTAGTCCTCAGTTGTTCTTCTCTCCTAACAGCTCTGCGCATTTGCGCTTCTAGAACAGGCCCCAGCTGTTCTTCCTCCTCACTCATATCAGCCTCCAAAGGCATCTGCCTCTCCAGTGGCTGGGGAATGTCAGAAGGCTCTATCTCTGCGTCCGACGCAGAACATCCATTCAGAGCCTTCCCCAGACTCCAGAAATGGTCCAAGCTCCTCCCCAAGCTCCTCATCATCCGAGTCTGCCGCCAGCTCTGACAGCCCACAACATCCAGGTCATGGTTGTCTCAAAGATGGTTTTACAAAAGGCAGCTGGATTTTGTTTTTCCTTAAAGACTTAGTGACCATTCAAAGTCACAACAGCACTGAAAAAATGACTTATGACTCTTTTTCACACTTACGACCGTGGCAGCACCTCCATGATCAAAATTTGGACACATAGCAACTGACTCATATTTATGACAGTTACATTGTCCCAGGGTCTTTTTTGTGACCTTCTGACAAGCAAAGTCAATAGGGAAGCCCAATTCACTAAACAACTGTGTCACTAACTTAACAACTGCAGTGACTCACTTAACAATGGTGGCAAGATAGGTCGCAAAGTGAGGCAAGCATTTTGCTTCTCATCCAAGAAGCTTCTCCAGTTCTGAACTGAAGAGCTTTTTGGATGAGACGCGAAATATCTTCCAGCAAAAACAAAGTCTTTTGTAAAATATTTTTATATCCATTTTCTATTCCTCTCTATTTTTCCATGTAACACTGCCTCGAGAGTTACACTGGTTACCAATTTCCTTTTGGTTAAAATTCAGTGGACTGAATTGTCACCTGTAATGTCCTTCATAGCTCACAACCTGTGCAACTGCCCCTTCTCAATACTGGTACTACCTGCCTGTCTAATTAGAGCTTCCTAGATTATTGATTGCAATACCAAGAGCCTTGGTGGTGCAGCAGACTAAACTGCTGTTAAGTAACACCAGCTGCCTGCAATTACTGCAAATTCAAATCTCACCAGGCTCAAGGTTGACTCAGCCTTCCATCCTTTCGAGGTAGGTAAAATGAGGACCCAGATTGTGGGGGAAATAAGACGACTTTGTATAAAAAAGAACACCGCTTAGAGGTGGGCCAAAAGCCCTACTAAGCAGGTATATACAAAAGTATGAAAGCTATTGCTTAATGCATTGTAAGCCGCCCTGAGTCTCCAGAGAAGGGCGGCATATAAATCCAACCAATAAATAAATAAATAAAATAAGCCTTGGGATGTTTATCGTACAGTTTAGCCTACAGACCCATTATCATCCTTGTTGCTTTTCTCCGCACACTTTTTAGGACCTGAGCATCTTTTTTCTATCATGGTGACCAGAACTGGATGCAGTATTCCACAAAGTGGTCTTATTAGTGCAGTATAGAGTGGGTACTCCCACTTTTCGTGGTCTTGATCAGTGGTGGGATTCTACCAGTTCAGACCGGTTCAGACAAACTGGTAGCTCCGATGATCAGCTGGGAGCGAACTGGTTTGTCTTAACAATCAGATGGGCCCACCCACCCACCTGCACTATTTTCCTACCTTTATCTCCTCAGCTGATTCGCACAGCAGAGCAGATTGCTGTGCGAATCAGCTGTGTTACTCCTCCGAAGAAACCCGGAGGTGAAGATTTCTTCAAACTGTGCACACGAAGCACACGATCACCGAACCGGTTGTTAATCCGGGAGGATCCCACCAGTGGTCTTGATGCTACCTTTTTGTTGATGCAATCTAGGATTTAATTGGCTTTTTTGGCAGCTGCAACACATTGCTGGCTCGCATGCAGTGGTGCAATGGTTAGAGTGCAGTACTGCAGGCTACTTCTGCTGCCTGCCAGCTGCCTGCAATTTGGCAGTTCAAATCTCACCAGGCTCAAGGTTGACTCAGCCTTCCATCCTTCCGAGGTGGGTAAAAGGAGGACTCAGATTGTTGGGGGCAATATGCTGACTCTGTAACACCGCTTAAAGAGGGCTGTAAAGCACTGTGAAGCGGTATATAAGTCTAAGTACTATTACTATACATCAGTGGTGATTCATCAGGATTCTTGGATCCCCCTCACTATTACTACTATTGAGTCAGGTACTACCTTTGGTTTTTTCTGTAAAAGCAAGGAAAATTAAATGTAGAACCTTACTTTTCTCACTACTGAAATACATCTGGTTGGCTAGGGCCCAAAGCTCAAGTCTGTCAAGATCCTTCTTGGGTCTATTCTTCCTAAAGAAGGTCCCACTAAATTCTCTAGGAAGACCCTTAGTAGGCTGCATTCACCCACTGTTCAAGCTGCCTATTCAAAAACCAATATCTTGTAAGCACTATGAAACCCAACCAAAAAAAGGACATTTTCAGCCTGTCGGCATCATCCAAGCAGCATCCAACTGCCAAGCACAAGGCAATCGTGTGGCTCGATGGCATCATGTCATCACCTTCAATCCCCATTCAACAGTGCTGTCAGTTTCAACCTGAGCCACAGTGACGGTAACTCAGTCTGTGCTTACTCAGTATCACAGCCCAAATGAACTGGGTTGTGGCAGAAACATATATAGATTGGATTACATCAACCACCAGGGCCCATTAAACATGCGTATTTATAGTTCTCGGGTCTTGACAAGAGAATACTTTTGAACCCACCTGTTTAAAAATAAACTGTAAACACAGCTCCCTGTTTCTGTTCCTTCTTTTTAGGTTGTTTTTGTTCATTCTGCAGTTTGTCTTCCGCTGTGCCAGAGTACTGGGGAAAGCTTTGGCAGCCTTTGGAAAATCAATTTTATTTTTAAGGACAGAGCATACAAGGATTCGTGGTTGCATTGGCTATAGCTATTGGTTGACAACAGCTTCATTTGCAAAACTGCTGACTTTGTGCAGAGGAACAGGAAGATTACAACTTGTCCTCAACTTACAACAGTTCCTTTAGTGACCATTCAAAGTCACGACAGCACTGAAAAAGTGACTTATGACCATTTTTCACACTTACGACCATTGTAGAAACACCCCCCCCATGGTCACATGATCCAAATTCGGACACGCAGCAACTGACTCGTATTTATGACAGTTGCAGGGTCCCAGGGTCATGTCTGTGACCTTCTGACAAGCAAAGTCAATAGGGGAGCCCAATTCACTTAACAACCGTGTTACTAACTTAACAACTGCAGTGGCTCACTTAACAACGGTGGCAAGATAGGTAGCAAAGTGCACTTAACAAATGTTTCGCTTAGCAACAGAAATATTGGGCAAGATTGTGGTCTTAAGTCGAGGGATTCCTATACCACATTCAGCACAGAAATTCAGTCCATTGTTCTGAGGGTCTTACCTCTACCCTAAGGGGCTTACAGTGAAAAGTGGGAAAAGCACATCCATTTAGCAGGATTTGCAAATGGATGATATAGAACTGCCAGATCTGGGCCTGTATTCACAAAGTTTTCCACACCTCATTGCTAATATCTGGAGTTTGCCTGGAATTTTTTGAAGACAGGCTCTAGTAGCCCTAGGATGTATCTTCCAGCCATCATAATTCATAATGTACATTCTTTATGCTAGTCTTTTTCAGGAAAGGCATCATTTCATGGTATCTTATGACCGATCACTTTGTTGATTGTATCTTATGATTTATTATTGTATCTTAATGATTTATGACTTTGTTTTTGTATGCACAGTGAGAGCTTATGTACCGGAGACAAATTCCTTGTGTGTCAAATCACACTTGGCCAATAAAGAATATTCTTATTCCTGTTTATATTCCTTTCCATTCCCTTCTATTCTGCAAAATACAGAAAAGGAGCCAAAGCAAATAAATGGCACAAGAGAAAGAAAAGAAAGAAAAGGAAATACTGCTTGGGGCAGATATATCTTTATTAGTTTATTTCATTTATATGCTGATTTCACTGACAAGTGATTCTGGATGGTTCATTTATACCAAGACAATTCACTTCATCCATTGCAAGTGATCTTTATTTCCACCATGTCTACATGCCATTTCCCAAGCTGCCTTTTGTTTTTTAAACTGCTTAACTTCTTTTTGAAGACTTTTTCCATTCAAACCCAACTTTCCTTGATATTTCCCTTTCACTCAATGCATTCTTCATATATTTGTTTTGCAACTCAGTTCTCATTCATTCTATTATCTCGTCCCTCTTAACCATGACTTGAACATGACTAGTAATTGCTATGCAATACTGTGTCCTAATGTCTATGGAGATTCTCGGTCATCCAAGTCATGGTTGTCCCAAAGGTGTTTTTTTAAGAGGCAACTGGACTTTCTGGTTTTTTTTTCTTTGAAGACGTTTCAGCTGAAGAAGCTGCTTGGATGAGAAGCGAAAAGTCTTCAAAGAAAAAAACAAACCAGAAAGTCCAGTTGCCTCTTGAAAAAGCACCTTTGGGACTGTGTCCTAATGATGTTGCTTTCATCACATCTGCAGCTGAGGCAGCTTAATGCAGTCTTTAACTGTTCCGGCTTTAAAGTCATGTCCTCCTGGCACAATTGTTGCCATGGATAAAATCTAGCACACTACATTCAAAATGTGGCTGTTGATAGGAATGGAATTTGTCCAGCTCCAACTGGGTATGGAATGGAATGTTTCTCCTGGATCACATTCATTCACAACCTTGCACAATTTTTCCTAAAATTAATCTCTGACTCTTCTGCTATTACAGTTCATGGATAAATAGCAAACTATTATTAACCCTCGGATTCCTACTTTCATATGCATCCACATATCCATTTGATCTGCATCTGATTATCTAGACCACATCCAGAATATTGCATCCAGTTTTGGTCACCTCATTATAAAAAAAGATGTTGAGAATTTGGAAAGAGTGCAGAGAAGAGCAATTAAAATGATTAAGGGCCTGGAGACTAAAACACATGAAAAATAGTTGCAAGAATTGGGTATGGCTAGCCTAGAGAAAAGAAGGACTAAGGATGAGATGATAGCAGTGTTCCAATACTTGAGGGACTGCCATGAAGAAGAGGGGATCAACCTATTTTCCAAAGAGGCAAAATAAGGAACAATGGATGGAAACTAATCAAGGAGAGAAGCAACCTAGAACTAAGTAGAAACTTCCTAACAGTGAGAACAATTAACAGTGGAACAGCTTGCCTTCAGAAGTTGTGGGTGCCGCAACACCGGAGGCTTTTAAGAAGAGACTGGACAGCCACTAGTCTGAAATGGTTTATGCTTGAACAGGGGGTTTATTTATTTGTTTGTTTGTTTGTTTGTTTGATTGATTGATTTATATGCCGCCCTTCTCTGGAGACTCAGGGCGGCTTACAATGCTTTTAAGCAATAGCCTTCATACTTTTGTATATACCTGCTTAGTAGGGCTTTTAGCCCCCCCTAAGCGGTGTTCTATTTTAGGGTTAGACTAGAAGACCATGAAAGTCCCTTCCATCTCTATTATTCTGTATTCATAAATAAATCAAGAGCTTCACTTCTCTGTATGTCTTCATTAACCCATTTCAACAAATCAGATTACCTTCATTCAGAGTTATCACATCCATCTGTTCGGGTGTTTTCGCATAGCATTCATTCATTCATTCATTCATTCATTTATGAATTGTTTTATTTAATAAATAAAATTCATTTATTCTTTACCATTTTCAGCTCTTGCATTTCACATTACGGTCTTGTAATATAACGGGGGAGTCTTCATAATAAGGAAAGAATTTTGCAGAAAGCTTTGGATACAGGCAGGAAATAGAATTGGGGGAAGATGAAAGATCCGATCCAACCGCAAGCCTTAAGATTGGTGGATGTGCTCTGTGTGGGCCATGCCTGAGAACAGAATGTGCCAGGTTGTGGTGGGGGAGACAGAGCTCAGCAAGAATATCTGCTTGCTGTAGCTGACTTGTTGATTTTCTGCTGCACCATCGATTCCTAAAGGGTAGATCTGGAGGGCCTCCAATTCTCCTGCCTGAGATAAACAAGAAGCCTGGGCCAGACAGAGCAGGAAGGACCCAACTGGTAAACACACAGCCAGTTGTCCTTGGGCTTGGCTGGGTTGTGTACTGTTTTTACATTCAGGTTTACAGTGTGGGAGAACTTGCCTTTATCCCAAAATATGAAAGGCACAGTAGGCAGAGCAGACAGCGGTTAAAAATAGTCTCTGTTAAGAATTTCTTCGGATCCAAGTTCTCCCCGTCCTGTCCTGAAAAAAAAGTTTCATTCACTATTCTGTGTATATTTCAGTCACCTGGATATGTGCAAGGGAGATGGTGATTTGGCCAAAAGGAAGGCTAGTTAACACAGCAACAGAGCACCTGCTCTGAAAGCAAATAGTCCCACATCAATAACAATCCTTGACATCTATAACTAAGAAAATGAGGAAACAGGTAGATTATAAAAAGAAGAGAATTATGTTGAAACCACAGTGTAAGAGGCGAATTTATAACTGTACCTATATCTGCTGAAAAGAAGTGATTTCTTTGCATATTTCCCCCTCCCCTTTCTTTTCTGTGTTTATTTTACTTCTTTCCACTTTCTTGGACATTCAGCTTTCTCTTTCTTTCTTTCTTTTTTTAACCGTATATTAGTTTCAGATTAGTTTTTAATCTTCCTTTTGAATTTTTTAAAAATTAAATTAAGTAAAAGAAAAGAAAAAGAGGAAATGAATGGCAGGAAAAGGTTTTCTTTCCCGTACTCACAACTGTGCAAAAACATTGCCGTTCAAAAGAATTAGGACTGGGTTGGTTGGTTGGTTGGTTGGTTGGATAGATAATTAATCTGGTTTGGCATAAGACAGATGTTTCCTAAACATTTTTTTTGAAAGTTGGTGAGCTACAATGATACAGGCTGTATAGTCCTAGCAACATTAGAAAAGGCAGTTATAAAATGTCAGATGGCAGGAACTACCTTAGAAAAAGCAACCTTTTCTCTCAAAGCTCTCCTCCGCAAATATGCATAAAGCCAAATACTTCAAAGAAGAAAAACACTGGAGACCAGTCTCTGAACTCGGTTAGTTTTTTTACAGACCTTTCCTTACCCAACTAGGTAATATCATCAGTGCTAGAAGGGAGTGGGGCAGTGGTGGGTTGCTCCCGGTTCGGATCGGTTTGGAAGAACCGGTAGTAAAACTGGCGGGAGGTTCCGCTCACCGCCCCGGATGTCGTCATAGGTGATCTGCACACGATCCCATTGCAAACCGGTAGTAAAGGTAAGTAGAACCCATCCCTGGAGTGGGGTTCTCTCTGTATTTATATAACAAGTGGCTTGCCCTGTCCAAGTGTTGGTGGGAATTTTTTTGGTGTTCCTTGATTAGGCTGTGGTTTACTGAGTTGGTAGTTCCTTGACTGAATGAAAGAAAAAGAAAGAGAAGAACGTCATAATAGCAATAGCACTTAGACTGCTTCACAGTGCTTTATAGCCTTCTCTAAGTGGTTTTCAGAGTCAGCCTATTGCCCCCAACAATCTGGGGCCCCATTTTACTGACTTCGGAAGGGTGGAAGGCTGAGTCAAGTCAACCTTGAGCTTGGTGAGGTTACAACTGCCAAACTGCAGGCAGCTGGCAGTCAGCAGAAGTAGCCTGCAGTACTGCATTCTAACCACTGTGCCATCACGGCTCAGTATAACCCCTGCCCTCATCTATCATGAGCAGAGGAGGTATTCAGCCGGTTCGGACCAGTTCAGATAAACCAGTAGCGGAAATTGCAGGTGGGCCTGCCCACCAGCCCCAACTCTACGCTGTCCTATTTAGGCAGGTTTTTGAGGCCAGGCGCATACATGGAAGGCGCACATGTGAGCAAAGCGCATGTGCAGAAGGCTGGGCGCATGTGCGCGCGCTCACATTTTCAGTGCTGGGCGAACCAGTAGGTAAATTATGTGAATCTCACCTCTGGTCATAAGTATACAGTGAGTACTTAGACATGCATTTAGAATAGAATAGAATAGAATAGAATAGAATAGAATAGAATAGAATAGAATAGAATAGAATAGAATAGAATAGAATAGAATAGAATAGAATACTTTATTGGCCAAGTGTGATTGGACACACAAGGAATTGTTCTCTGGTGCATAAGTTCTCAGTGTACATACAAACAAGTAATATAATCATAAGATACCAATAGAAGAAAGTAGTAGAAAAGATGGGAAGGATAATAGTAATACTGCCATACTACAGCCATCTGTATTTGGAATAGTAACTTCCTATAATTCTAATATTTAGAGAGAGACTGCCACTCCATTAGCAGTTTTCCACTCTCTTCCATCCAATAGCCAATGTAATTGTAACCAAAATGACATTTATAAGTCTTATCAAAGAAACATCATCAAAATAAAATTCTAGACAACAAAACTTTAAATTTTGATATGGATTTTAAATTGATAAATTTTAAACTATGGGCCAAATTTAATTATTTTAAATCTATTTTTAATCATACTTATGTATAAATGTTTTTTATTCTGGCTGTTCACCGCCCTGAGTCCGAAAGGAGAAGGGCGGTATAGAAATTCGAATAATAAATAAATAAAATAAATAAAACACTTCTGAATAAAGTCAGCAGGGTTGCTTGGAAAGCTATTTTTTACTCCCTGCCAGCTTTTTCCAAAGCCTTCTCCTTAACTGGCCTGCCACCTGGCTAAATAAAACACACCTGTTTGTGTAACCCTTTAATCCTACCTTCCTCAGCCAGGCAATCGTGATTTTTTTTCTTCTTCACAGGAAGGAGAAAGACTCGGCATTACTTCCTGTTGTTTAGGTCCCTTTCCTGGGACCCAGAACAGCCAGTCAGCTGTAATGTCTTTCCTTCTGAATCATTTTCCTTCCTTCCTTTGGAGATAAACAGTGCCCTAGAGTCATTAGTAGGGGAGTTTCCTATGAAAGGCTTATGAGAGCTCCACCATATCAATGTTCTGTTATTAGATTCCTTCTTTGCAGAGCTCAGATTGTGGGAGATTTCTTCTGCCCCTTCACCACACCACATGTGAACTTGGCCCGTCCTCCATTCTCCTTGGTACCTCTATATTTTAAGCCAATCTACCTTTCCCAGATGCTTAAAATTTTGGCAGGCTGTAGGAGAGAGGAGGCCTACTTGGAGGTCACCACCATAGTGACAATGGTGGTGTTGGAAGAAATGTCCATCTGGGTTCAGTTCCAAGTGGGGAGAAAGACACTGGAAACATGGAGGCTATTTGTAAAGATGGTTTAATGGTGGACAGGATCACATGGTTTGAGGTCCTGGGCAATTGAGCACATGGGTGAGAGAGATTTCTACCCCTCTCTTGGGCCCCGCCTTGGAGCATCCTGTTCCTGTGTAAGAAATATACTCTGATTGGTTGTCAGACTCCCATGGAGCCATGCAGGGGTAACTTTGTAGGTTGTCTTAAGTCCCAGGTCTGGTTGAATCTTGCTGGGTGATGATGTAATGAAGAGGCTTTGGGCAATTCCTATTAGGGCTTAATGGCTTTGTCCTGGTTTGGACCTTGAGTGAGAGCTAATCCTATCATGTCCTGAGGGTGAAGTTCTTTTGTGTTGTAGATAGGTTGGCCCAGACTTTTGTCTTGTAGATAGATTGGCACCAGTCTTTCTGGGGCTATTAGCAAAAGGTGGACTGCTTTCCAAGAGTTTCTCCTTTTCTCATCCAGGGAGGTATAATATTCTGCCTTTTTAATATTTCCTAGAATATTTCATTCTTCTAGGAGAGGGGTGGGTGCTAACTTCCTACAGTGGGGAGCTTTAGTTGTCTCAAAAGTCAAGCTTCAATTCCCCACCCACAAAGCAGGAAGAAAACCCAAGTTTTTCTTATGCAGCCATGTTCTGAATTTAACTGCTATTGCAACCTGTATGTTTGAAGGAATGTATCTGGGAAGCAGTCTATCTTACCAAATACAAAAGAATTTTGTTTGAAGGAATTACTTGCAGTAGATGCTCCGTTAGTGAGAAAATTAAAATGAGCGGTCCCCACCATCAGTGCTGATGATGTTATCTAGTTAGGGTAAGAAAACAAGCAAGCTCAGAGAGCACCAAGGACCCCTCATTTCAACCCTGAGTTACAAATATTCTCCTTTATTAGAAAATTAAAAGTTTGTGTCGGATGGCAAAAATCATGACAGTGTATAAGCAGAGAACCATAGAGTAAATAAGGTGGCCTGATGGCAACATGGAATATCCATGTGCATAAAGAAACATATTGTTGATTCCAGATGTTGGAAGGCACGACACGCGAGAGCCCATACATCCATGCTCAGGATATCTGAGAAATTATTTTATCCCAATGAGACTGGCCCACCCCACAGAAGGGGCCTACTTGCAGACTCCATCAGCCAAGGAATTTTGGCTGGTGGGGACTAGAAGAGTCTTTTCTGCCAAGGCCCCCCCTCCCCCTTTGGAACGTCTTCCCGCTGGAGGCAAGATTCACCTTATCCTTCTGGCCTACAGGAAGAGCCTTAAACTCAGTTATGCAGGTTGGCATGGAGCCCCGATGAAGAAGCTGGATCTGGTTGGTATAGGGACAGAGAACCCATCACCTCTGCTCCATTCTAAATCCATGGTTGCTTTTTTTTAGTTTGTATTTAATCTTCTGCAGTTTTAATCTGGTTTATATTTATTATTGTTTTTATATCTCCATTATTTCAGTATATTGTAAGCCGCCTAGAATCGCTTTGGATAGCGAGATGGACAGCATAAAAACTGGAAGAATTAAAATAAAAATAAAAAGGTGACCCAGTACATTTGGTTCCAACAATTACTGCCCACTGAGACATTTCTGGCTTTAGTCATAAGAATAAAATCTTCCTGGATGTTTACAGCTTGCTTTTTCTTGGTCTATATCCGTCTGCCTAATATCATATGCTCTCCAGGGTTCAAACACCTAATTTCCTGCCTCTAATACTACTTAATCAGCTCAAGCTTTTCCATAAGGCTTAGCCAGGCTCTCACACAAATTCTGTATTATGTATTGCAAAAACACTCAGGCCTTTGCCCACAGTCCTTTATGAAACAGTCCAGATGCCATCCGTTCCACAGAAGTTGCTGCTTTTTCTTACTCTGACTGCACAGGGAGAGAAATACCAAGCTGGAGAGAGTGCAAGGTTAAAAAATAAAAAACAGGTGAAAGAAAGTCTGTCATTGACCATATCTCCCTTAACCATTTTCTTGCCGATAATTTTTAAAAATGAATTTTTTATATACAAAGCCTATGAAGACCGGTTGCAGAAATTGGATGTGCCTAATCTAGTGAAAAGAAGGACTAGGGGGTGACACGATAGCAGTGTTCCAATATCTGAGGGGCTGCCATAAAGAAGAGGGAGTCAAGCTATTCTCCAAAGCACCAGAAAGCAGGACAAGAAGAAGTGGGTGGAAACTAATCAAGGAGAGAAGCAACCTAGAACTAAGGAGAAATTTCCTGACAGTTATAAATACATAAATAAATAACTTCATTGTCATTGTATGTGTATACACAGTATACCCATACAGCGAAATTCACTTAACACCCAAAGACCAGGTCCAACACACATAACAATCCCCAAACACACTCCCACCCACCACAATTCTCTACCCCTAAATCACCCAAACATCCACACAACAGACCAAGTAATGCTGTCCAACAGCTCACTGATAGTGGCCCTTTAGTTCATTGTTGAGTGCAATTATAGCTCTAGGATAAAAACTATTCAGAAAACGTGTGGTCCGAGTTTTAATTGTTCTGTGTCTTCTGCCAGAAGGCAACAGTCCAAAAAGATTGTAAACAGGATGGGAAGAGTCTCTGAGAATGTTATGCAACTTTCTCAAACAGCGAGATTCGAAGATGTCGTCCAGGTCTGGTAGCTGGAGTCCAATGATATTCTGGGCAGTTTTAATTATTCTCCGTAGAGCTTTTTTGTCCGCTAGAGAGCTGCTCCCATACCATGCAAGAATGCCATATGTCAGGACACTCTCAATGATGCTACGATAGTGTCCTGACATATGGCATTCTTGCATGGTATGGGAGCAGTTAGAACAATTAATCAGTGGAACAGCTTGCCTCCAGAAGTTGTGAATGTTCCAACACTGAAAGTTTTTAAGAAGAGATTGGACAACCATTTGTCTGAAATGGTATAGGGTTTCCTGCTTGAGCAAATGATTGGACTAGAAGACCTCCAAGGTCCCTTCCAATTCTGTTATTTTTGGAACAAAAAAAAATAATAATGAAAACTTACTAAAGTAAAAACTGATTGACTGGGCCAGGATCCATCTATTCTAGGATTGTTTTTCCCAATAGTGTTATGTCAAAGTATTTCCCACAAGCAATGCCCACAAGCAGGCAAGAAAGCAGCAGCCATATTTCTGAGTATTAAAAAATGTCCAGCCTCCAAACAAGCAATTCTGGTACCGCTTGTAAAGCAGCTTTCCCTTGCCTCATACCCACTAGAAACTTTAGGACTGCAATGCCCACAATGCTGTACCATACTATGTGGCTAAGAGATTTGGGAGCTGCAGTCCTGATATCTTAGACAGCTGTCAGGAAAGAGGAGGCATAATTATATCATCAACAACAACAACCACCGTTAATAGAGCTCTACTCTTCTAGAAATATTTCAGAAGAGAAGCTCAGGGCAGTAGTCAACATGGTATCAAGTGGCATGGTTTTTAAGCCGCTTACTTCAACAGAGCTGTCGGGTTAAGAGATCATCCAACATTCTGACATTTGGAGTACAGTTTCTAGGAAAAGAATTAACAGACCAATTAAAAACAGAAGATGAAATGACTCTAAACAAATAGAAGCAAAAAAAAAATGCCACGTATAACATTCAAAGTAGAGTACAAATATTTAAGTGGTGGTTGCTGTCATGAAAAAAAAATGGCCCACCCCCAAAATTTATGCTGGCACGTGAGGCATTCTGACCTCAGCCCCCGCCCTCAACCCACCCATCCCATTCTCAGATTTAAGCACAGTTTGTGCTAAACAATCTATAGCGTTGCAGGGGCTGACTGCTCACTCCAGAATTAAAAACACTTAAGCGCCTTCATTTCCTGTAGTGTGAATAAGCTTGGATTGGTAGATTTCTATTTTCTTAATGATAAAAAAAAAATACAATGGAGATAAAGATGTGGTATGGATGGGGAGAAAAGATGGGGTGGACAAACATTTCCCTTCTCTCACTTGAGCTCAAAAATAACGATGGCAGAAACATTTAGAAGTTTATGGCTTATATAAAATGTTCTATAGGTGGCATCTACCACCAGAAGATTGGCAAAGATGTTTAAAGGTATGTGTGCCAAATGTTGGAAATGTAACCAACCGCCTACTATCATATGTGGTGGACATGTGTAAAAGCAAAAAGATATTGGACCAAAATACCGTACACGGTTGGAGAAAATATTAAAACAACATGTAGATTATAAACCAGAAATATTCTTGCTAGGCATAATACTTGAAAAGTATGCTCAACTGTGGAAAGATGCAGATACGCCCCCTGACCATCTGATAATAAATAAGATTCTTCGATGTGCTGAGATGGACAGGTTAACATATATCTTAAAAGATAAGAAAGACTCAATATATAATAAAAGTTGGGACAGATGCTTTGTCTGGCTTAAAAAAAGGTTAAACCTAGGAGATAGGTGATAAGATCGTCTTATTAGATTAAATAGATACTTAATAGGCTATATAATTCTTTATAATTTTGGAAAAAACAGGCCAATTGTTTTGTAGATAATTAAAAGAACTTGATTGTATTGAAATGTTTGGTTAGGATGATATTAGTTAATATTAATTGGAGAGTGAGCTTAACTCTCGGTTAGTCATGTTTGTTGTTTCGTTTTAGTCTTGTGTTTATGTGTTCCTACATTTCATTTCTTATATTGTTTTCCAATCATTATTATGTGTTAATTTTACTGTAAATGTTTAATAAGGATATTTTTTTTAAAAAAAAGTATGATAAAGGGACTCTATATTTAATAGTACATATCTTGACAGCAGCAAGAATCGTATATCCACAGCACTGGAAAAAGGAGGAAACTCCCACAGAGGATAACATAATTTTAAAAAACTTAGATTGTGCAGAAATGGATAGATTGACATTAACAGTAAAAGAAAAAGAAGATACACAGTGGTATTTTCGAACATGGGATTTGTTTTATAAATGGTTGGACAGTAGAGGTAGAAATTAGGAGTGGGAAAAGTATTATTGTATAAAAATAAAATGATCCAAACAATACGCTGTTCACTAAGCACTTATATATGTAATGTGAAAATATATAAATAAACTTTTGTTTTTTAAAAAAAAGAAGTTTATAGCTTAGGTCACAGTATTTTGTTTTGCAGAGGCCAACGCCACCCGCCACCCGCCCTCCAAATTCTGCTATGTTGCCTCATTGTGGCAGGGGAGGCTTCCTGGGAGGGACGAGTGAAGGATGAGTTTATGCCAAGGGTATATATACCCTGCAGGGTCACCCAAGGCATAAGGGTCATCCCAGCTCAACAGCTAAAGCAAGTAAGCAGGCACCTATCTTGGGCAGCAGCAATATAAGAAGATGCTGGAGGCAGATCGCTTTTAGTAATAATGGCAAAGAAATCAATTCATCCTGCACTAGAGAAAGCAACCTGGTTACCACGATATAAAAAAGACGTTGAGACTCTGGAAAGAGTGCAGAGAAGAGCAGCAAAGATGATTGGAATCAGCTCCCCCCAGAGATAAGGAGAATCCAGGACCTCAGTGCCTTCCGTCGTGCCCTTAAAACCCATTTTTTCAAGCAAGCCGGGCTGGCTTAAGAAGAAATTCTTAAATGTTTTTAAATGTTTTAAATGTTTTAATTGGTAGTGAGTTTTAATTGGGCCAAATTTATATATCTTTTAATTGTTTTTTAATATTTGTCCTGCATGTTTTTTTTAATTTTGGCTATACACCGCCCTGAGTCCTCAGGGAGAAGGGCGGTATAGAAATTCAATAATAAATAAATAAATAAATTAGGGGACTGGAGGCTAAAACATATGAAGAACGGTTACAGGAACTGGGCATGTCTAGTCTAGTGAAAAAAACGACTAGGGATGACATGATAGCAGCGTTTCAATATTTCAGGGGCTACCACAAAAAAAAAGGTGTCGACCTCTTTTCCAAAGCACCAGATGGCGGGACAAGAAACAATGGATAAAAACCAGGGGTGAAATCTGAAATTTGTTACTACCGGTTCTGTGGGCGTGGCTTGGTGGTGGTGGGGTAATGTGACTGGGTGGGCGTGGCCAATTTTTTTTTTTTACTTTTAAAACCATTTTTTACATGTAAAATGTGTAAAAAAATGCTTTCAAAAGGCTCTGACGATCCCAGCTGAGTTGCCTGATTAGCAGGCACCTCAGTTGGGATCGTCAGAGCTTGGATCGTCAGAGCCATTTCTTTTAAATGGCTCTGGTGATCTCAGCTGAGTTGCCTGCTAATCAGGCAACTCAGCTGGGATCGCCAGAGCCATTTAAAAGAAAAAAACTGCTGAGTTGCCTGATTAGCAGGCAACTCAGCTGGGATCCTCAGAGCTTGGATCGTCAGAGCCATTTAAAAGAAAAAAAGTTTTTTTCTTTTAAATGGCTCTGGCGATCCAAGCTGAGTTGCCTGATTGGCAGGCAACTCAGCTGGGATCGTGAGAGCTTGGCTGGTCAGAGCCATTTAAAAGAAAAAAAAGGCTCTGATGATCGTGTGGCTCAGTGGGCATGGGGGGCTGGGGCAGGGATTTTTGCTACCAGTTCTCCAAACTGCCCACCACCAGCGCTACCTACTCACCCGAGCCAGTCCAAACTGGGAGCATTTCACCCCTGATAAAAACTAATCAACAAGAGGAGCAACCTAGAACTAAGGAGGCATTTCCTGACAGTGAGAACAATCGACCAGAGGAACAACTTACCTCCAGAAGTTGTGGGGTGCTTCATCACTGGAGGCTTTTAAGAAGAGATTGGACAGCCATTTGTCTGAAATGGTATAAGGTCTCCTGCTAGAGTGGGGGTTGGACTAGAAGACCTCCAAAGTCCCTTCCAACTCTGAGAATGTTTTATGTTCTATGGTAAAGAATTGCCCCCCCTTTTTTTTTACCAAGGAAATCACATGGATAGAAAATATAAAATGATTGACAAGAGAGTGCCAAAGGATGGGCCCCTGAGTTCGGATGGGACGCGACATGCTACTGAGGAAGAGCTGAGGATCTTTCAGAATGCTAATGCTGTTTATGATGTGGCTAGATTAAAGTCTTTGGGACATCTAGTAGCTGGTGTTACACTACAGGGAAAGAAAAGTCAAAGCTGCAAAGGGAAAATTGTAGTGTGAACATGGAATGTGAAAAGCATCAACAAGGGAAAAATCAACACAGTGAAAGAGAAAATGAGACAAGTAGAAATTGGAAAGAACTGAAAAGAAAAAAGAAGGAGTCAATTTGGTCCAGTGGTTAAGATGCTGGTCTAGGAACCAAGAGACTGAGAGTTCTAATCCCGTGGTAGGCATGAAAGCCAGCTGGGTGACTTTGGGCTCTTCTCAGCCCAACTCACCTCACAGGTTTGCTGATGTGGGAAAAATTAGAGGAGGAAGGAATACTATGTATGCCATGAGTTATTTATTAAAAATAGTAAAGAAAGTGTAAAAAATATGTTAAATAAAGTAAATTATCCATCTTAGGCATCACTGAACTGGACTGTGGGATAGGACACTTTCAGTCACAAGATCACACTATTTATTACATTAAATAATAAAAGGATTTATAGTTATATAAATATAACTATAGTTATATATATAGTTATATAAATATAAATATATTATAGTTGGATTGTCCGAGTTAGGAAAATGAAATTAAGCAGGAGACTAACTTAATTTCTGCACTGAAACGAATTCTTCACATCTAACAGCCAAACAACCAAAATGGTACCTGTATGCGTGGACATCACCAGATGGGATATATGGAAATCAAATTGATTCTGATATTGCTAAAAGGAAGTGGAGCAGCTCAATTATGGCATCAAAGGCATGGCCAGATGTTGATTGTAGAACAGATCAAGAGCTGCTCCTGTGCAAGTTCCAAGTTAAGCTAAGGAAGAAGAAAGCCAACCAATTTCTACAATATAATCTTGAGCATATATCCATCACCTTCACGGAAAACATCAGAAATCATGTTGAAGTCCTAAACCTCATGGAATCGTAAATCATGGAATCATGGAAACAACGGTATTTCCTGTGAACATTGGATTTTGAAGAAGCAGGATAAGAATATTCACCCTTGAACTTTGCTGTTGCAGAATACTCCTGAGATTACTGCGGACGGCGGAGAAAACAAATAGATGCATCATCAAACAAAGCCATCCGTTATGTAAAAGACTTGGCTCTCTAGAGAATGTTCTAATGCTGGGAAAGGGGGAAGGAAGGGATGACCAGTGGCAAGATGGATGGACTCAGTTACAGAAGCAATGAGTGCACAGTTCGAAGACCTGAAAGATCAGGTTAGGGACAGACTGTTGTGGAGAAAATGGATGTGGCCACTAGAATCTACACAGAATTGTATCACCATAATCAATCAATGCACTACTGTTGCTATTCAAAGGGATGCAGAAATATACATATACATATACATACACACACACACACACATATTTATATGATAGATAGATATATCAATAGATCTGCAATTGAGGTAACATAAGAATGAAGAATTTTATGCAGCAGTGCTATAATTTATTATATTTAATTTTGTTGTACATTACTGGTATAAAACGTTTAGCAATGTGATTTATAATTGCTTATTTCTGGCACATTTTTAACATAAAGGTGGTGTATTAAAACCTCGGTGTTAGGACTCATGATTGATGTAGGACTACTAAAATGTGCACAGTTGCATTGCAGCATAAGCAAACCACTGCAGGCATACAGTACACAGTTTGAGCAGTGGTGAAATCCAATTTTTTTTACTACTGGTTCTGTGAGCGTCGCTTGGTGGGCGTAGCAAGGGAAGGATACTGCAAAATCCCCATTCCAACCCCACTCCAGGGGAAGGATATTGCAAAATCTCCATTCCCACCCCACTCCAGGGGAAGGATAATGCAAAATCCCCATTCCCTCCCCACTCTGGGGCCAGCCAGAGGTGATATTTGCCGGTTCTCCAAACAGCTCAAAATTTCCGCTACCGGTTCTCCAGAACCTGTCAGAACCTGCTGGATTTTATCCCTGAGTTTGAGACAGTCAATGCTCTCAAAGCAGCAAAAAAAAAAAGGGCAAGCCGCAGTCCCTAATATGCCCTCCAACCCAAAAAGGCTGTTCATCTGTTGTGCAGAACTATCACCCAGTAACCAAAGAATACGTGGCAGTCACTGACCAAGCAAACATCCCAAGTACTTACAAGCAAAGATGACCCGATAGACTCAGTCTATCCTGAAATAATCTGTCTTTGAACAACTGGGACTCTGATCTCCACTGACCAAATTTCCTGGCGTTCTTCTGAACTTTTAAAAGTCTGGCCAGCTTACTTCTACTGCTTCCGCTTCCTCTTGCCACAGTAATTTCAAATCTTCAGCTATTTGCTTACCTGAAACCTCTGGGAAAACAATTGTGTGAGATTATAATTTTTCTTTCTTTCTTGCTGAATTGGAAGGATTTTCCAAATGTAGCAAGCTCTTGATTTACGGCACAGGGAATGCTCTGGAAACCAAGCTGTTTTCTTAATGTTTACATTTGCTCTTATCAAGGGAGGATAGATTGGGTAAATTTAAAGAGTTTAGTCAACAGATGAATGTATTACTATTAGTTGATTAATCATGGCATCGGGAGAGCTTAGTTATGTAAGGACAAATATTAAGGGCATTACAGTATTGTCTACTTTGTGTGTTATTGTAGAACAGATGAGCCTTGGTAGTACAGTGGTCTAAAGTACCCTGTTATTAAGACCAGCTGCCTGCAATTACTGCAGGTTTGAATCTTGCCAGGCTCAAGGTTGACTCAGCCTTCCATCCTTTCTAAGGTAGGTAAATTGAGGACCCAGTTGTGGGGGCAAAAGGATGAAGGCTATTGCTTAGCGCATTGTAAGCCGCCCTGAGTCTCCGGAGAAGGGCGGTATATAAATCAATTTTTTAAAAAAAAATGTACAAAAGAAAAGCAGCAGGAGGAAGACATCGGAAATGGGGCATGAGGCAAAAGGCTAACAGAAAAACCAGAAGAAAACTGATCACTAAACACACTAATCACTAAACAGAACTACTTACTACTTACTAAAAGGAAATAGATTGCCCAAGATACTTAATTGAAAGCACATGGGTTGGTGAACCCTGAAAACACAAAGCCACTGTTTCTACACCACTATTCTGAAAATATTTTTCTGCCTAGACACACATTTACAGAGCTCCCTCAATGTAAAATGCCTAGAAACAAATCCAAGGCAACATATCCAGGGGTGGGTTCTACTTACTTTACTACCGGTTTGCAAAGGGACTGCACGCTTCTGCGCATGCACAGATCATCCATGATGATGTTATGGCGGGGGGGCGGAGCCTCCCGCTGGTTTTACGACCAGTTCTATAGAACCAGACTGAACCAGGAGCAACCCACCACTGAACATATCATACCAAAATAAAGTTGTAATACAGAGAGACTAGCTTCCACACCAAAGATAAATATAATGGGCACCCACAGCATAGGCAGAATAGATATCTCTCCCCACACATTCTCCCTAGCATTTAACCTTTTCCCTTTAGAGTTAAAAACTTTGTCTTTTTCTTTTGAAGCTAGAAGAAATGTTTCAAAATTAAGCATCATTTGAATAAATAAATAAAGCTAGCATTGGAGACCTCCATTTTGCTCTTTGGCCAATTAAACCACAAAACCAAAAATTAAACAGAAAGGGCAGGGAGTCTGCCAGTACCAGGTTTCATTTGTTGACACAGAGATGCCTACAATAACTAGGATTTAAATCCCAAGTAAAGAAAAAAGTTTCTCTGTCCGGTCGGTCCAGCTCTAGGGGGCAATGCTCAACTCCATTTCTTGGCCGAGGTAGCCAGCGTTGTCCAAAGACATTTTCTGTTGTCATGTGGCCAGCATGGCTATATGCCAAAGGTGCATAAGCGCTGTTACCAGGGGTGGGCTTCAAAAATTTCAGCAACGGGTTCTCTACCTGGTTGCTGGGTGGCCGTGGCCATAGTGGCCGTGGCCTAGTCAGCCTCCTGAACCACAGCAGGGGGCCCGTTTTCACCTTCCCCAGACTCTGGAGGCTTTCCTCGAGCCTCTGGGAGGGCAAAAACTGCCTCCCGGAGGCTTTCCGGAACTTCTGGGAGGGCCATTTTTCCCCCTCCCCAAGCCTCTGTGCAGGCCCTGCACTTACCTCGCATCCAAAACAGGCCATGTGGAGACTCCTGGAAGGGGAGGGGCAGCCGTGGGTGGGATTTGGAGGATCTCCGAACTAGCCATAATGTTAGCTACAGGTTCTCCTGAACCCAGGTGAACCCGTAGCAGCCCACCCCTGGCTGTTACCTTCCCACTGAGGTGGTACCTATTAATCTACTTGTATTTTGCATGCTTTCGAACTGCTAGGCGGGCAGGAAAGGGAGTTCACTCTGTTGCGTGGTGCTCGGATCTCAAATCTGGGCTGTCAGCTTTCCAGCTGACAAACTTGGTGTCTTTAACCGCTGAGTCAACGCACCACCTTTAAATCCCAAGTAACCTGCTACAAATTACGTTTTGGATTATTCAGGTAAATAAGCATGTATTTGTAATTATTGACATTCATCTCTAAT
The DNA here is from genome assembly GCF_059756535.1 of Pantherophis guttatus. Classification (NCBI taxonomy): domain Eukaryota; kingdom Metazoa; phylum Chordata; class Lepidosauria; order Squamata; family Colubridae; genus Pantherophis; species Pantherophis guttatus. The sequence continues at coordinate 22,425,207 of NC_142063.1, read as the reverse complement.
CTTAGAAAAAGCACACAGGGTTTTTTACAGGAAAGGAGCAAAATGAAAAGAACCAGCCATTGTGTATCAATGAAGTTGATTCTGGTTGGTGCACTGCATAAAAAAAAGATCAAGATAATAAAACAATGGCATTAAACAGGGGCACTGGTGAAGGATCATTTGCTAAAATTAAAATCTCATCTTCCTCCAGTGGTAAATTTCTGAATTAAAATCTCATCTCCCTCCAGTGATAGATTCCTGAATTAGGTGTTCTCCAAATTAACCACCACAGAACTTTATGAGGCATCTTGTCTGATTAAAAAAAAAGTCTCATTCACAATTTTGTGCATGTTTAAATGGCCCTGTTTTTTAATTTTGTAATTCTTTTATGGACTAACATGGCTTATATCAGGGCTGTCAAACTCATGGCCCGTGGGCCAGATATGTCATGTGCTGGCCACGCCCACTCCCAGTTTAGCGAAGGGGGGAAAAGTCACAATACGTCATATGTCACCAGTGGTGGGTTGCTCCAAGGTTCTTTCCAGTTCTTGTGAACTGGTAGTAAAAGCGTCAGGAGGCTCCGCCTACCCGTTCAGACGTCATAATGGACGATCTGCGCATGTGCGCACGCTCCTGTTACGAACCGATAGTAAAGGTGTAGAACCTATCCCTGCGTATCACCATTGTGACAATGCAAATTTGACCTCCCTGGTTTATATTGTTTTATTTTACTCAGATTCCCTTTCAGTCTGTAGGAAGTTAGCACCCACCCCTTTCCTAGAAGAATGAAATATTTTAGGAAATATTAAAAAGGCAGAATATTATGTTTCCCTGTATGAGAAATGGAGAAGCATGTTTTAAAGACAAAGCAGCTCCCACCTTCCTGCCATCCCCCACCCTTTGTCAATGGACCATCATCTGCAACACAATAGGACCCATCTAGCAACAGAAACTAACACAATAGGACCCATCTAGGATACTCTTTCGGGGCCCCAGGAAGTTCAAAACCAGAGAAGGCATAAAACCAAGGGACTCGCAGCATCTCTGTCCCTTTTCTATTCAGGAACTCAAACCATGTGATCCTGTCCATCATTAAATCATCTTTCCAAGCAGTCTCCATGTTTCCAGTGTCTTTTTCCCCACTTGGAGCTGAACCCAGAAGGCTATTTCTTCCTACAAGTCTTCCTTTTAAAATATTCTGAATTTTGGGAAATGTTTTGCTGATCCTTAGTGAACAATAGCCCAAGCTAACTAAAAGTTTGACTTCCACCAACTGAGAAATTCATAACCCATTTACTGAAACATCCAGGAATATTTTTAATCGGGTACATTAGTGTAACATGCTATGCTAGATCAGTATTATAAAGGATAATAAACATTTCCTCCAAATCTAAAAGTTCCATAAGCATAAAACATCCTTCCCTTACTAAAAAGGACTAGCCGACGGGCAAAGATTTTTCAATTTGAAAATCTTTTTGTCCTAATCAAATAAAGCAAACACTTCCTTCTCTGCCCTTGACTGAATCAATGAAGCACTTAGTAATACATTCCTTCTGGTGCTATTTGCTAAAAAAAAAAAAAAAACCAAAACCACAGTTAAACTAACAATTAAAAGTATCACTGTAATCCCTTTGAAGTTAATTACCTAATTGGGAAACCTCTTTTTATTCACTGCACCGTAGCTGTTTCTGAAAGGGGTGGATGGGTTAGAAACTGTCAAAACAACAACCAATCAAAATAAAGCTTAACAACCAATTAAAGTTAACAACCAATCACATTGTGTCTATCTGGGAATTCAACTCTATATAAATTTACCTCTCCCCCCCACCTGTGAACGTTCTACTTTCTCTACAATTTGGAGCCCAAAGATTGTTCGTATAATAAATCCTGAGCTTTCCTTCCCAGGATTCTGTTCTTCTTCCACAACAATATTAAATTTGCTTACCTTTTTAATAGCTTAGTCAGTTGGGTAAATTTATGATTTAATGTATTGTGTGAAAGGATTAATTCGGTAACCAAGTTAAACATGAATGCCTCGATAGTGAAATGTTAGAAGGGGAAAAAAGACAGAACACTCTTATTTCGTGTAAATGTTAACAGTCTCATGTTTGAATGAGCACTGCTATTGAAATTCAGAGACAAGTAGAAATGTATTCTTTCCAGACCTTCTTTTTGCCCTGACAAGAATAATTAATCAGTGGAACGACTTGCCTCAAAAAGTTGTGGTTGCTCCAACATTGGAGGGTTTTTAAAAAGAGATTGGATAACCGTTTGTCTGAAACGGTATAGTGTTTCCCTGCTCGAGCAAGGTTGGACTAGAAGACCTCCAAGGTCCCTGCCAATTCTGTTTTTCTCCTGAAAATATTTTTGAACCTTTCACCTCATTCTTTCATCCCCAGAGTCCAGATTTTCCTTTTCTTTCTCCCTCCTTCAACTATTCTTGAAATGCGACTTGTCATGTCTACGTCATTGGGTAACACCCTTTCTGCAGACAGGTGATAGATCAATCTCCTGAAACAGTAAGAGCCTGTTTTCGTCAGAAGGCCCATGTGACTTCTGGAAGGACAGGTCCTTCGGTCTGGCTGGTAGAAGGCCTCCAAAACATAACTTGTGTCATGGTTTTGCTATGCAGTGTGAATCCCATTGAGCCCTTGGGGCCAGTCTACCTGCAATCTCCCCTTTCCCCCACTTCTTTCAATATTGTTCTCTGAAAAACAAATACCTGAAAGTTTTCCTCCTCTATTTTCCCATGTTACTGAAAAACACCCAAAGGACAATAAACTACCATCCTGAATAGCAGCTCCAGGCTACTTACCATTTCTTGTTTATTGAATGTTTCCTCTGCTGTTGATGGAATTTTTTTAAAAAAAATGCTTGCAATCTTACATAATCCTTCAAACCAAAGGAGTATGTAAGGAAAGGATGCCCCTGGGAGAGAAAAGCAACAGATCTTTAGATCAACAAAAGTGCAAATGGAAACAACAGAATCAAGAACAGCAGAAAAGGACCTGGCCAGTTCCAAGAATTTTACTATCTCATTTTCTACCATTCCATTAGGGAGATGGCTCAGGAGTTGGAGACCCTGAGCTTGTCAGCTCGAGCTGACAGCCCAGGTTTGAGACCCGAGCTCCGCGTAACGGGGTGAGTTCCCATTACTTGCTCCAGCTCCTGCTCACCTAGCAGTTCAAAAGCATGCAAATGTGAATAGATTAATAGGTACCACTTTGGTACGAAGGTAACACTGTTCCATGTGCCTTTGGCGTATAGTCATGTTGGCCACATGACCACGGAAATTGTCTTCGGACAATGCTGGCTCCCTTGGTCAAGAAACGGAAATGAGTACCGCTCCCTAGAGTCACATATGACTGACAAGGAAATCTTTATCTTTTTACTAGGGAGAAGTGTTTTTCTCTGAGCAACAGGGGGAAAACACCTTCCCGTCAAGCCACTCTGTTTATATTGATATTCTAGACAACAATAGTCAGACACTTCAAGGGTAAAATGATGCAGTACCAACCTTATCAACCTGATTCATGAACCAATAAACTGGCCTAGGGATTGAAAACAAATAAATGATCAACTTTTTTTGCCTATCTAGGCCCCTAATGGATTTTGAAAAGTAATTTTGAAGTAATCAATGATCAGAGTGGGGAGGACAAATTCTTTGCGCACTGTACATACAATCCAGTCGGAGATTATACTTTTTTTAAAAAAGGTTCCACTGATTTTCACTACCTTAAATTAACTTTTCCCCATGGAAGGGGTAATTATATTATCACCACCTGCTTAGAGTACTGCAATACGCGCTACATGGGGCTGCCATTGAAGGAGTGCAGTGGCCTACAAACTGATCAGAGTACTTCAGTGGCAGCACCCTCCATACCCTATTCCTGAAGTGTACAGGTACTCCTCGATTTACAACAGTTCTTTTAGGGGCTGTTTGAAATTACAACGATACTGAAAAAAGTGACCGTTGCAGCATCCCCAGGGTCACATGATCAAAATTCAGGTGCTTGGCAACTGACTCATATTTATGACGGTTGCAGTGTCCCGGGGTCATATGATCACCTTTTGCAACCTTATGACAAGCAAGATCAATGGGGAAGCCAATTCACTTAAAACCCTTGTTATTAACTTACCAACTGCAGTGATTTACTTAACTGTGGCAAAAAAGGTTATAAAATGCGGTGGTTCCCTGGAATGGCCTTGCAGTGGAGATCCAGTCGGATTCAGGGATGGGCTGCTGGGAGTTCGCAGGGGTTCGGGAGAACCTCTAGCTAAGATTCTGAGCAGTTTGGAGAACCCCCAATCCCACTCCTGGCTGGTTCCACCCTCCCCTCCCCTCCCCGGAGTCCCCACATGGCCCATTTTGGATACAGGTAAGTGCAGGGTGCGTGCGGAGGCTTGAGGAGGGCGAAAAATGGGCCTACCAGAAGTTTGCGAAGGCTGGAAACGAGCCCGTTTCCAGCCTCCAGAGGGCCTACGGAGCCTGGGGAGGCCATTTTCACCCTCCCGGAGCCTTGAGGAAAGCCCAGGGAGGGCAAAACACCCCCACACCATGGTGCAGGAGGCCAACTAGGCCATGCCCACCATGGCCACACCCACCCAGCAACCGGGCAGAGAACCCCTTGCTAAATTTTTGAAGCCACCCCTGGTCGGATTCAACCACTATTACTTCTGGGAGCTGCTCAAACTAGATCTTTTCCAGAGGCCATTTGGACCTTAATGTCATCTTGGTTTGGTCAGATTAAAGTTTTTTTTAGTTTCTGGAGCTTTATTTATATAATTTTTATTAACTATATGATTCTTATGTATAAACAGCTGGAAGTTCTTAGGGACTCAGTGATCTAAAATGACACTATCTAACTTTATAATATTATCATGCATATTATTATTTGTATTGAGATCATACAAATACATTTTTTCCTACAAAGAGACTTATAACAAATGGAACCGATCAGCAGTTAGAAAGTCATCCAAATGAAAAATAGATTTGACTTTATTTTATTAAGTGTATTAATCAAATTTACATAGTTTCCATCTCGTGAGAAACGGGCAGCCGTACAAAATCAATAAAAACGATGCATAGGTAAAAAACAGACATTTAAAAATGTAAAAAAAGACATTCAAATAAAGATTAATTAAAACTGGAGAAAAAAATACACAACTGCCCGTAGACATAGGTAGAGAAGGAAAAAGCTGCATCCAGCAAATAATGTTCCCATATGTGGATTAAAGAAATTAAAGACGGCTGCCAGTAGCTAAATTTTGGCTGCCAGAGAAAAATGGAATCATCTGACTAGGTCTTTTACCTTGGATGTTACATAATTTTAACAGCCACAGCCAAGCAGCCACAACTATCATGGCCAAAGATGAAAATGCTGGAAATTGTAGTTCTGAAACATTTGGAGTCATATAAATTGTCAACTTCTTCTTGCAGGAGATAGCTTGATTTTCCTGTTCATGTCATTTCAAGGAAAGATGAATTGGGAAAACTTAACAAAACTTTTTCAAAGGCATAGTATGCACATGACAGACTGCATACAATATTAGATTCCCCCAAAGTGGGGAGGGGGAATTGAGCTCAGCAAGCAATAAAGTTCATAAGTCAACGATAAGAGCTTTGACAGAAGGCAATAACTATTGGTTAGTACATCAACTCTAACACTGGACAAACAGATTGTCCTACCAATCTGCATAGAAGAAATAGATAGAGACATGGGGAATTACGGATTTAGAGCAATGTCAAGTAGAAGAGAACGGAAGTAGATGCGAACCTATTTACCTTCTTTCAGAATAAATGGAATCCAAAGGACTTTGTGCTTGGATGACTCACTCGTGTCCCATGATTGGGTGGTTAAAATTTGTGCAACAAAATAAATAAATAAATGTGCTTAAAAGTCACAGCATCTGGAGATGAATTTCAGCCTTTGACCCTGAGATGATATTTCCCACTGAAAGGCGGATAATGGAGAAAGGCAATGAAGCACAAACCAATAATGGATGATGAGATTATTAGTGACCATGGAAAGTGACATTCCAAATAAGGTTTGAAATAGCCCTGACATAATGGCTAAGGGTAGGAGAACTAAGCAAGGAGTGGGTTATATGCCCCTTAATTTCTGGAAAACTTTTAATCAAGGCTGAGAATATTACCCTGTATCTGGTATTCTTTGCATATTTTAGAATTTTAATTGCAGTTAACTCAGAGTATAGGATAACTTTATCCAAAAGCTGGAAAGATACTGTAGGGCTTCCTATTAAATACTACGTCCAATGTTGGATACAGAACATTGGAGTAAAACAGGCAGTCCTTGACTTACGACTGTAATAAAGATTCCCATTTTATGGTTGTAAAATGCATCTGGGAGTTAAGAAGCCAGTTAAGGGGGTGTTCCTTGGAACCCTGACAGCATCATCATGTGACTGATCTGATTTTATGACCCTTTTTTTTTTTTGGTGGTCATTGAGCGAATGCTACAATTGTTACACAAACCCTTGTTGGTAATGGGGCATTTTTGCGGAAAACTGGAAGTACTTGCCAGTTTGGGGCAAAAAATATTGTGAATTGTGATCACGTGACTGTGGAGAGGCAGGCCATCAGAACTTTGGAACAGGATCATAAGTACTTTTGGGAGGTCCCTCATAACTTTCTGGTTGAGGACTATCTGTAAGTTAGCTTCCTTGCAAAGAATTTATGCAGAAATGAAGGGCATCTGTTAACAAATCCAAAGTCTACATAGTATTGCTCTCCAACTCAACCAGATTGCTTTTCTCAAAATGACAACGCTTGGCTGGATTTCCCCCAAGTTAATGTTTGCAGTTCTCATTTGTTTCCCCTGTGCTGGTGATGATATGAAATCACCATTTAGATATGTGTACAAACTGTAATGTGTCTGTGCGTATTCTGTCCACCCTTCTTTTCAAAATGCTCAAGCATGTTCCCCATTTTCTCCACAGTCAAGACATTTGAGGATTTGGGAGAGAAACAAATCTGTTTCCTTCTCTTCGTTGAAATTGCCCTAGGAAAGGGGGGAAAAAACCCCAGAAATCTGAAATTATTCCATTGATGGCGTTGCTTCAAGAGTCTCTCAGTTGTCGTAATCTGAAAGTATTTCCAAGAGGAGGGAGACAGAACTTCCCCAAGGGGGAAAATAGATATTCAAATAAATCTTTAAAAGGGCTCATTTCTGAAACTCCGATTCAGGTAGTTTAATAAACAGTGCATAAACAAGGAGATGTATTTGTGGTATCAACAAGACACACACTGCATTCCTCGTGCCTAGAAAACAAGGGAAGTTGAGCTAAAAAGTACGGTGACCTTTCCCAGATCTGAGCTCAAGCAACATCACAACATCCCGTCTAATTAGAGTGTTACTACCAGTTACGATATCTTGAGAGCTCAAAAACATACACAGACACACCCCCAGGGCAAAGCTGCGGCTGTTTATGAGAAATATTACACGGTAAGTTGATGATAAAAATCTTCCAAGCGGCTACAAAATGTTTATTACCTGAAGGAAAGCCTCTTGTTTTCTGTTGCTTACGAAAACAAATTTCAAAAAAAGTCCATGCCACCTGACTTCAAACAGTGGATGATGTGTTGACAGATGCAACAGAGATGGGATCCCATGGTCAAGTTGCAGCCCACAGAGGGGCTGGGGGCCAACAGAGCATTCCTGATGAGGGCTGGGCTGAACCCATCTTTATTATTAGATCGACAGAGACAAAATATTTGGCTGCCTTCAAAAGCAAAATGCATTCATTCACCCAAACAAGAGTTTAAGGGTCTGAAATCTTTAAACAACAGAGAGCATGCAGAGAAGAGCAACAAAGATATTAGGGAACTGAAGGCTAAAACATATGAAGAACCGTTGCAGGAACTGAGTATGTCTATTTTAATGAAAAGAAGGACTAGGGGAGACATGATAGCAGTTTTCCAATATCTGAAGGGCTGCCACAAAGAAGAAGGAGTCAAGCTATTCTCCAAAGCACCTGAGGGCAGGACAAGAAGCAATGGATGGAAACTAATCAGGGAGAGAAGCAACCTAGAACTAAGAAGAAATTTCCTGACAGTTAGAACAATTAATCAGTGGAACGATCTGCCTTCAGAAGTTGTGGGTGCTCCGACACGAAGTTTTTAAGAAGAGATTGGACAACCATTTGTCTGAAATGATATAGGGCAGTGATAGCTAACCTTTTTGCTACCGTGTGCCAGGAGAGGGCGTGGGGGAGGTTTGCGCGTGCCCACACCCATAATCCTATGCGCCCTGCCCTGCGTATGCACGCGCAACCCCCCTCCCCCCTCCGCTTTTGCCATGTGATGGCCCAGTAGGCCTTTTTTTCTTTCTTACCTGGCTCCAGATCGTCTCTGTGTATCTGTGGAGGACGAAAACAGCTTTTCCTACTCCCTTGGAGCCCCTCCGGAGGCCTGAAACGGCCCATTTCCCAACTCCCGGTGGGACAGGAATTGACGTTTTTTACTGTCCCCAGCCTCCAGAGCCTCTTTCTTCCCAACCTGAAGTTGGGAAAGGGCCCTTTCAGGCCTCCGGAGGGCCTCTGAGAGAGTGGGAAAGGCTGTTTTCGCCCTCCACAGATACACAGAGAGGATCTGGAGCCAGGTAAGAAAGAAAAACAGGCCTTCCCCACCCACCCCCAGGCTCTCCGGAGGCAGGAAACAGCCTGTTTCCCTACTTCTGGTGGGCCCAAAAGGCCCGATAATCAGCTGGCCGGCGCACGCATGCACGCCAGAGCTGAGCTGGTGTGCCCACTGATATGGCTATGTTTGCCACTTGTGGCATGCGTGCCATAGGTTCGCCATCACGGGTATAGGGTTTCCTGCCTGAGCAGCGGGGTTGGACTAGAAGACCGCCAAGGTCCCTTCCAACTCTGTTATTCTGTTATTAAAGCAATTAAATAACTTTTTTCCTCAACCAGGAAAGGGCACTCTCAAACTTAACAAGCTACACCTTTTTACAAGGTCACTTTTACTTTAATCAGTTCATTAAAAATAAACAGGAATAAAGTTCTGCAAAAAAACAAACCAAAAAAACACGCCGTTTGAGGAAGTATTGCACATTTTCCCCCTTCAGATGCTATCAGGGTTTCACATGGCTCCTACTAACATATAAAGGCAGTCCCCAAATTAAGAACTTTCAACTTAGGGACAACATAAGCCTTGGTAGTACAGGGGTTTAAGGCACCCTGTTATTAAGCTGGTTATTAAGACCAGCTGCCTGCAATTATTGCACGGTTCGAATCTCGCCAAGGCTCAAGGTTGACTCAGCCTTCCATCCTTTCTAAGGTAGGTGAAATGAGGACCCAGTTTGTGGGGGCAATAAGCTGACTTTGTATAAATATACAAAAGGATGAAGGCTATTGCTGAGCACATTGTAAGCCGCCCTGAGTCTTCGGAGAAGGGCGGCATATAAATCAAATTAAAAAAACAAACAAACTGGTGCATACAAACATACAGCCTGCTATATTAAACATATGAGTTAAATACAATGATTTGCGGTTCAAATACATGCACTACTTGGTGATGCTCGTGAACATACATGCACACTTCAGCAGCGCATGGATTTGAGGAAGAAGAATGCCACTATTTTAAGTTGGATCGTATCTCCAAAGTGCTTCAAAGAAAAGGAAAACGAACATGACTGAAAACAAGTGGAAATAAATAAAGTGATCGGAAAAGCCCTCAGCGTGGAAGGGCTCTGCCCCCAGTGTGGAAGGGATTGCCACTCTCGAATTGGCCTTTTTAGTCACACTAGATGCTGTTTTAGGACCTCTTTCCAGAGCACGATACCATAGTCTCTTGAGACTGAAGGATGCCAATGAATGATCGGAAAAGCTGATGGTAGCATTTGAGGAATAAGACTGAGGCCTAAAAACTCCAGAACCAAAAAAGTTTCTAACAAAGGAGTTAGCTGGAGCCTTTCATCTTAGTGAAGCAGGGACGGCAAATTTAGAGAAGCGAAGTCATAATGCAGAGAGATTCACCAAAGTCTACCACACGGTTACCAAGGGCCGCAGCTGCTTATAGGGCCATTTATGATGAGGCAAAGAACTGTACAAACATCCCTTGATGCCTACTTCCAGGTAAAGGTGCTGATTTCATTTATTTGATCGGCAGAGATTGAAGATGCCACGTGCAAAAGGGACAGTCCCTGAAGGTTCAGTAACTGGTTACACGGCACCTTCGGTTATAATAACTGCAGCTAACTCATTCCTAGAGGAATACAGAATGTTGTTTCAAATTATGTCAGATCATTAGTTCTTCTAGTTCAAAAGAATCAGTACAGATCACTAGTCTTCAGAGTTCTTTCTGCACGGAACGGAGATGCTCATTTCAAATCCAGCTCTATATGGAGCATATAATTCAGGGGTAAAATACATGTATTGTACTATATGCAGAAGATCCCATATTCAATCAGTTGCTGTAATAAAAAAAAATCTCAGGTGCTAGGGTTAAGAAAGAACACTTTCTGCTTGAGATTTGAGGAAACGGCCCTGGAATAATAATAATAATAATAACCTTTATTGTCACTGCACAACATATGTACAATTAGATTGGTGGAGCTCCCTCAGTGCATGCCCCCAACACAATACAACTCACAGTGGAAACAGAAAATCCCTAATCCAATAAATCATATTAACAAACACCCAGTCCTATTACACCAGTGTGAACATGTTACATGTTGCGCCGGCCCTGCAAGTCCATCGTACTACGTAGTTATGATATTATTTCGCATTCAGGAGTTTGACAGCCCACAGATAAAAACTGTTCTTCAGCCTGTTTGTGCAGCTGGCTATACTTCTATATCTCCTTCCCAATGGTAGGAGGGTAAAGAAGTGCTAACCAGGGTGTGAGTCATCCCTGAGGATTTTCCTCATTCTTCTAAGGCAGCGAGCCCTAGCGATCTCATCTAGTGGTATCAGGGAGCTCCATTTTCTCTGGCAGAGGGTTGCAGAGGCCGTCGCAGCTGAAAATGGAGCTTGGGAGCCTGTTTTCTCTGACAGAGTGCTCGGGCCGCCACAGGCACCCCCTGACACGAGTTTTACAGTAGCCTTTCCCTGGAGTCGGGTGGGAATGGAGATTTTACAGTAGCCTTACCCTGCCATGCCCACCAAGCCACGTCCACCAAGCCATTTTTTTAAAAAAAAATTTTTTGATTTATATGCCGCCCTTCTCCGGAGACTCAGGGCGGCTTACAATGCGCTAAGCAATAGCCTTCATCCTTTTGTATATTTATAAGCCATGCCACACCCACCAAGCCACACCCACAGAACCGGGTGTGTTCAAAAAAAATTGAAACCCACCACTGAACAGTACCCTTTATTCTAAATCTGCAATTCAAATTGGCTTGCCAAATCTGTATTCTTGAGCTATCCAGGCATTTGGTATCCAGACATTATCTTTGGTCACAAAAGTCTGAAACATGGCTCTCTTTTCCATGTGCTGATGTTGAAAAGAACTGCAGCCAAATTCTGCTTTCTTTGAAACTTCTTCTTTTTTTTTTTTTGCTTGTTTCCTATAAAAGCCACCTGAGGTGAAAAAGGAAAGGCGGCAACAGGGATAAACCAGCAGCCTGGGCCCAAAAACAATCTACTACTTCCTCCACAGTATCAGGGGGTATGTTTGCTTTTAAAGAGCTCTGGGAAATTGCTGGGAGAAGTCCAAAGGATAAATTAATGCCTGGGGTTGGAAAAAAAGAGGAGGAGGAGAAATCAGATTGAGTTCAGGGACAAGTCTCACTATGGCTCTGGATTTAAACATCATTTTATTACATTTTAGAACAGGGAAATGTGACATTTTCAACAAGGTCAAAATTTCTGAAAATAAGTTTTCTGAATAAATGTTGTCTTTTTGAACTAACAAAAAGAGATGTAGTGGTTATGTTCTTTAGGAAGTGCCCTCCTAGTCTTCCACCTCTTACAATATAAGACAACACAGTATCAACAGTAGAGACTTTCAGGTTCCTGGGCTCTATAATCTCTCAGGACTCAAAATGGACACCTAACATTAGAACCATCATTAAAAAAGGCACAACAAAGTTAATACAAATATGTGTTTTATGATCGTTTAAAAATAACTGTACCCAAACCACATGCTGTTTGATGAAAATTGAATGTTATACGAATAAAACAGATAAAACATTTTTTTAAAAAAGGCACAGCAAAGAAAGTTCTTCCTGCATCAACTAGGAAAGTTCAGACTGCCCAAGGAGCTGCTGATATAATTCTACAGAGGAATGAATGAGTCTGTCATTTGTAGTTCTATAGCTGTCTGGTTTGGTACAGCAACTGTTGCAATATTTTCAGGATCAGACTCAATAAAGATAATAGAAGTTAAAGCTTTAAATATATTTCTTTTTAATTATGATAGGCATTCTATATTCACTGAATATTCAAGGTAGAAGCGACGAGAATGGTGAGGGTGGCTCCTTATATATACAAGGGGTGGAGCTAGGAATGGGAGTGGTAAGTTATGAATACATTAAAGTCCAAAGAATAAGTTAACCTCTGATGTTCCATATATACATTATTTACACATTGGAGAATAAGGCATTTACATCTGACAAATCCCCCTCTAAATGCCGGTTCGTTACACAACACCAATTACATTCTGATTCAGGACAATATAATACATATAATTTAGAAGTTAAATATTTGTGTTGTTTAGAAGGTAAGGGTTTTGTTAATATGTCAGCTAATTGTTCAGAAGTATCGCAATGTATTGCTTTAATGAATCCGTCTTGAGACAGTTGTCTCACATGCTTAAACTTTATATCAATATGCCTGGACCTTTGTCCAATTGCATCGGATCTGGATATTTCAATGGCCGCTTTATTGTCTTCATGCATAATAAATGGTAAGGTGGGTTTCTTCCAAACATCAGTGATCAGATCATTGAACCATACAAGGTTATTTGCAGCTTTGGACAAACAAACATATTCCGCTTCTGTAGTAGAAGTGGCTACTAGTTCTTGTTTACCAGTATACCAGTAAACTGGACAATCATTCAATAGAAAAACATAACCAGAAGTACTCTTTCTGCATGATGTATCACCAGCCCAATCTGCATCAGCATAACAAGTAATTTTTGGTTCTCTGTCATTATTGGGTTCCAACATTAAACAAAAATCTAATGTACCCTTCAGATATCTTAGAATTCTTTTGACAGCTTCCCAATGATACAAGGTTGGTTTACTAACATATCTTGACAATAGATTGAGAGGTAATGCAATATCTGGCCTAGTCCAATTAGATATATAAAGGAGTGAACCTATAACTGATCTGTAAAATGTGTTGTCTTTAAACTCAGGGGAAGATTCATCAGTGTTTCTAAGAAAATCAGTTTGCATAGGGGTGTCACAGGTTTTAGCATTATTTAAGTTACATTTGTTTAGGAGTTCGATGATTTTATCTTTCTGTGTAAGTTTGAATCCCCTTTTAGTTTTGTTAATTTGCACACCAAGGTATTTATTCACTTTACCCAGAGATTTCAGTGAGAAGTGTTCATTTAACTTATTTACAAAGATTTCCCTGCTCTCTTTATGCTTTCCAATGTATAAAATATCGTCCACGTAAATTAATACAAATTCAATATGATCATTACTCTTTTTTACAAAGAAACAGTTATCAGCAGTGGTGGCGTTGAAATCCATGGTCTTAAGTACTTTTACCAAGCAATCGTACCATCTTTTGCCGGATTGCTTTAATCCGTACAGACTCTTATTTAATAACCAAATTTCGTTCTTATTAGTGTATTGACTGTGTGGTGCTCTTACATATATTTCCTTATCTAATTTTGCATGTAAGTATGCGGTCTGTATGTCATATTGGAATACGTCCAGATTGAGTGCAGATGCTACTACAAGGGCTGTTTTGACACTCTCTGTTCTCACTGTGGGTGAATATGTATCAGTATAGTCTTCTGGATATTTTTGTGCATAGCCTTGTGCAACTAGTCTAGCCTTGTATAAGGTATTGCCTCCTTCTAAGTTCTTAATTTTATAAATCCACCTGGTACCTATAATTGTTTTATCCTTAGGTGCGATCGCAGGTGTGAATACATTTAATCCTTGTAAACTTTCCATCTCTTTTTCCATAGCTAGTTCCCATTTTTCTCTTTCTTCATGTGGAAGTTTCAATACTTCTTCATATGTATTAGGTGTTATTTGTTCTCCATTCATATGCATTATGTAATCTTTGTATTTATTTGGTATTTGGTTTCTATTGTTTCTAATAGTTCTTTCAGGCTTGCTATGGTTATCATGCAAATATCTAGCTTCCTTTTTTGTTAATGTGTCTGTCTTTATTTTATGCTGACTATTAGTCCAAGTTTTGGTTTTGTTCTTACTTTTGTTAATATTTTGATTTTCTGTTGTTCCTTCCTCGCAAGATATCGTATCTTTACATTTATTAGGAAATATTTCATTAAGGTGCAATTTTGACCAATTGGCCTGTTCATGGAACACAGCTGTTCTGGATACTATAAATTTGTTATTACTATCAATAAATCTGTACCCTTTGGTTCCAGTTTCGTATCCCATGAATCTTAATCTCCTGGATACGTTTTCTCCCTTTCTCCTCAATTGTTTAGGTATGTGTACGTCTGCAGTGACTCCAAATATGTGCATGTGTGATAATTTGGGTTTTCTATTGTACATCACCTCATATGGTGTCTTATTCACAATACTGGACCAGGTTCTATTTTGAGTGTAATTCGAATAATGTAATGCCTCTGACCAAAATTGTTTGCCTAAACCAGCATCCTCTAATGTGCACCTAATCATGGTTTGTAGTGTGGAATTTTTCCTCTCTGCAACTCCATTTTGAAATGCAGAAAAAGGATTGGACGTGAAATGTAACATTCCTCTATCCTTTAACCATTGGGAGAATTCTTTAGACATGAACTCACATCCCCTATCTGTCATAATTTGCTTTATTCTGATATTATGTTGTGTTTCTATACGTTTGTAGAATTCCTTAAATTTCTGAAATGTTTCATCCTTGTGCTTTAATGTGTAAACAAAACCATATCGGCTGTAGTCATCCACTATTGTTAGGAAGTAACGTTTTCTATAGGTAATTGAGGGACTTAATGGACCAACTAAGTCCATATGTACCAAATCAAAAATATTGTTAGTTGATCTGTTAGATTTTTTTGGTCTGGGACTGGTTTTTAGTTTGGTGGACTTACATACTGAGCATTCCAAATAATTTTCACAATTTTTTATTTTGACACCTTCTGCGTGTTCAGTCATTTTTTGTACTACAGGAAAGCTTGCATGTCCTAACTTCCTGTGTAAGATGTGAGCACACTCATCATGAATTGGTTTACCTATTTTTGGTTTCTTTTCCTTGTATGTGTTTTTGTGATCATGAGTTATTCTACACTCATCATTGTCACTGTTACTGACATTTTCATCATCTGCTTCAATACAATCTTCCATATTTGAATCAATGTTATGTAAACATCTTTCTTTAGTTATCAGATAGGGTAGACCTCCTTTTATCATTACAGTACCTACATTTGTTTTGTTCTTTTCTATAGTTGCTTTCCCCTTTGAGAAAACTATATTGATATCAGATTCTCTGCTTAACTTTATGGCACTTAGTATGTTGTGAGGTATTTCTGGGATTAATAATACCCCCTCTATTTTCCCTAGACCAGGCAAGGTCACATTTCCTTTGCCTAGTACTTGAACCTTTTCTTGATTAGCTACCTTTATCACAAACTTATCTTCTATAAATGAAGATAATATACTTTTGTTGTTGGTGGTGTGATTTGTTGCACCAGAATCAATAAGCCAATTGTTATTCTCATCCTGCTGTGTTCTGGTGCTGTCTTGTTTATTTAGCCCATTCAGTGACCCAGATTTCCTCTCTTTTGAATTTTCTCTACCCCCTCTACCTTCTTTGTAATTTGGTGGGCTTCTATATTTGTGTCTATCTGTGGAAGATTGTCTGTAATTATATTTGCTCCTATATTCTGGTCTATGTCTCTCTCTTGAGACTTTGGGGCAGTCTCTTCTACTATGTTCCCTGGATCCACAATTGTAGCATCTAAAGGCCTCATTATGTTTATCTTGAAAGACTACTTTCCTAAAAGGTTTGTGGTCTGTTTGGTTACTGGATCGATTTTTTCTTGAATTGTCTTCTGCTATCAATTTGTTAGATAGACTTTCTATGGATAAATATCCCAAATTAATGGTATCTAAGTGTGACATAAAGCTATCCCATGATGGATCAAGTGAATTGATAATAACACTTTTCATTGTTTGATCTGAAATCACTTCCCCCCTCAATTGTAGCTCAGCTCTTATTTTGTTTAGATTTATCAAATGCTCACTTATAGAAACCCCTGGTTTTACTCTAGAGGAAAAGAAATCCTTAGACATTCTTGTGGTTGTAGCTACGCTATCGCTGTGAAATAGATTAAACATGCATTGAATTATTTCTGATACAGTTAGGTTTGGTTTGATGCTATGATACATTGCAGGAGACACGCTAGATATTATTATGAAAAATGCTCTATGATGTAAACAATCTATTTTTAAAGTCCAAGGTCTTCTTGGAGGGCTAGTTATAAAGAATAGTAAATTTTCTTTCATGAAAATAACCTGAAGCTGTTGATACCACTCTTGTAAATTAATGCCATCAATTCTAAGTTTTGGGAAGTCACTGGGTAAGTTACCTACATTATTCTGTCCATTACTTACAACCTGGGGCAGTCCGTGATCTCTCAAGTGCAGGAAATTACAGAACGGCATTGGGATGCTTGCAATGAGTCTGCGCGGTTCTCTGGCCAGTTCAAGTCCTTCTGGGTCGTCTACGTAGTTTCGCACATGCGCGTTGTTCATTTCTTCTTTGGTGGCGTCGTGGAAGGTTCTCTCCCTTTCAGCTCTCTCGATCCGCTCCTCCTCAGATGAGTCGGTCTCTGGCTCGGTTTTTGGGGTTCTGGTGGTGGTGACGGTTCTTTTCTTCTTTTTGTGTGCGTTGGTATTCGATTTTGTCTGTGGTGTAGGGCGAAATCGGCATGGCTCTCTGGGCTCGGGCGTCGTCGCTTTCGAAGTCAGGATGGGAGCGTGCAGGTCTTGAGTCGCCGGTTTGATTTCTTGCTTCTTCGTAGATGTCTTGGTAATTTTCAGTCTTGGCCCAAAAGCAGCAAAAAGCGTTTTCATTGCTGATTTTACTTGAGATTTTGTTAAATCGTCTTCACTTTCTGATTTTGGATCATCTGAAGAGTTTGAGACTTCTTTCTCACTTTCTTCGTCTGATAGTGTTTTTCGCGCCAGAAATTTTGAACTGAGCGTTTTGATTGGCTCTGCTCCATTCTCTTTTAAAGTTCGTTGAAACCAAGATGGCTGCCATTCAAAATTTCGCGCGGGATCACATCTTTTCTTTTTAACAACTATTTTCTCAGTAGTCATCTCACTTACGATTTTTTGATCTTTGGGTTTTTCTTTAATGACGTTTTTCTCTCTCGCTGCTCCGCTGTTCTTCAGCATCTCCTGGAGGTCCGCGATGAGACTTTCATCATTCTTTTGGCTTTTTAGTATCTTTAATATCTCTGACCTGAGTTCGTTATTTTCTATTTCGATTTCTTTCTGGTCATTATTTTCACTCATTAGTTCTTCTTCTTCAGTGGTGTATTCTTCGGATTCTCTCGAAATCGCATTGGTGGATTCGTTGATCATCTCTTGATCAGTTTCTATTTCTTTGCTGTAGGCCCTGGTGTTGGGCCTATCTTTCTTGGACATTTTTAATTACTTATTGAGTCAATTAACCATCCTCTGCTACCAGCTTGTTGCAATATTTTCAGGATCAGACTCAATAAAGATAATAGAAGTTAAAGCTTTAAATATATTTCTTTTGAATTATGATAGGCATTCTATATTCACTGAATATTCAAGGTAGAAGCGACGAGAATGGTGAGGGTGGCTCCTTATATATACAAGGGGTGGAGCTAGGAATGGGAGTGGTAAGTTATGAATACATTAAAGTCCAAAGAATAAGTTAACCTCTGATGTTCCATATATACATTATTTACACATTGGAGAATAAGGCATTTACATCTGACAGCAACTATTCAGGACAAGTACAGACTGGGCCCATTTTAGGCATGAAAGCAAGATGGTTGATTTTGGGCCAATCACGCTCTCTCAGCCCAACTCACCTCATAGGGTGGTTGTTGTGAAGAAAATAGGGGGAAGTAGGAGTATCTGGCATGCTTGCCACCTTGAGTTATTTATAAAAGAGATAAAAACATCTTTAAAAAATCCTTAGTAATACAGTAATACAGCCATTGTGGTGCATGGGCTAAGTATTAGACTAGGGAAACCCAGATTTAAATCCCCACTTCACTATGGAATTCACTAGATGCAGAGGTGGGCTTCGTATAATCTAACAACCGGTTTGCCTAGTGCAGAACTGAAAATGTGAGTGCGCTTATGCACGGCTTCAAACATACCACAATTTCCTGCGCACGGCTTCCAGCACAACTTCTCGGGCAGCCGCAGTGAGTAGAGCAGGCGAGGCGCAGAAATCAGCTGGGCTGCATGGGCGGAGCGAGCGAGCCAGAGAGTGAAATATATAGGACAGGATAGCACCAGGGCAGGTGGGCAGGCCCAGCCGGTGGTCGGAACTACAGATTCGCCCGAACCGGACTGAACTGGCAGCAACCTATCTCTGACTGGATAACTTTGGACTATTCACTCACTCACTCTTAACCTAACTAACCTACTTCCTGGATATAAAATTGATTTGAAATTAATTTTAATTTAATTGGGTTATTTTAAATTGTGGCCGACGTTATTTAATATATTTTAAACTGTTTTAATTTTTGTATGTTGTGTTTTTACTTTGGCTGTCCACTGCCCTGAGTCCTGCTGGAGAAGGGCGGTATAAAAATCAAATCAAATAAATAAAAAATAAATAAATAAAATTAGAGTAGAATCACTGCCTCAGAGTCTCCTGAGCACAGGAAGAATATAAATGCAATAGCCGATAAAAAATGGAAATTAAAAAATATTTTATCTCCTTGCACCTTCCTCCCCTTCCCCAACACACTCATATTCACAGGCCATTTATCTAGAGCAGTACTGATAAATCTGAAGGCTTATATAGTACTTTGGGGGGTTTGGATTGTTGGAATATATTTCTTATATATTTACAGTAAGTTTAATTAAGAATTGATGGAAGATTGTATAGGCTGTAGTAATACCATTTTATAAAGACTGGTTCCTCCCAGTCTTTATAAATATTAGGTAGCAAAATCCATGCAAAGGGAGATATGTATCTTATTTCTATCTAACGAAATGAAATTCAATGGTAAGAAAAGTAAGGTTCAACATTTAGGCAAGAAAAACCAAATGTACAGGTATAGAATAGAACGGTACCTGGTTCAAGAATAGTAACCGTGAAAGGGATCTTGGAGTCCTAGTGGACAATCACTTAAATATGAGCCAGCAGGGTGTTGCAGCTGTCAAAAAAAGCCAATGCAATCCTAGGTTGCATTAACAGAAGATAGAATCAAGATCATGTTAAATGTTAGTACCACTTTATAATGTCTCGGGAAGACCACACTTGGAAGGTTGCATTCAGTTTTGGTTGCCATGATACAACAAAGATGTAGAGACTCAAAAAGAGTGTAGACTTTACCGACATGAATCTGTTGAAAAGGAAAAATTGTTAAAGCTTTCTTTTTGTTTTGTTTTTTAAAATCGTTTTAATAAAAATTATTAAAAAAATAAAAAATAAGAGTGTAGACAAGCGCAATGAAGATGATTTAGGAGACTGGAGGCTAAAACATATGAAAAATGGTTACAGGAACTGGGTATGTTTAGTTTAATGAAAAGAAAATATTAGGGTGATAACAGTGTTCCAACATCTAAGGGGCTGGCACAAAGAAGAGAAGGACAACCTATTCTCCAAATGACCTGAAGACAGAACAAGAAGCAGTGGGTGGAAACTAATCAAGGAGAGAACCAACCTAGAACTAAGGAGAAATTTCCGGAAAGTTAGAACAATTAATCAGCAGAACAACTTGCCTCTGGAAGTTGTGGGTGCTCCAACATTGGAGATTTTAAAGAAGAGATTGGACAACAATTTGTCTGAAATGGTACAGGGTTTCCTGCTTGGAGTCTAGGACAACTCACAGCGGGAAAACTTGCCACAGGACAAGGTTCTGTAGAACAACTCGCTTTGGGAGAATTGCAGCAGAAGAATGCCAGCAGGCCTTGTCTTACTTTAAATTTAAACCATCTCAAGTTAGAGGTCCTCAAGGCCGGGTTCAAACCTCGAGAAGGTTCAAATCTAAAGCAAGACAAGGCCTGCTGCAATTCTCCCATGGTGAGTTGTCCTACGATGAGTTGGCCAAGGCAAGTTGGCCAGGGGAAGTTGGCCATGATGAGTCATCTCATTCTGTCCTGGTTTGAGCTGGGGGTTGAACTAGAAGACTTCCAAGGTCCCTTCCAATATCCTGCATTAAAAAAAACTTTTATATATGAACTGAACATCTGCTTTAACTCTAATATAAGGAGGCATCTGTTCTAACTCTAGATAAGGAAACATGTGTTTGTAATACAAGAACACATTCCATTCCATTCCATTGATAATGATTGGCTTAATCCTCAAACTTAAAAAAAACCCTATATCAAGGGAGGCAGAAGAGCACAACAGCCACCCAAAGTAACTTGACAACCTTGGGTTGAATAAATTTATTTTATTTGACCTCCACTGATCATCTGGTATCTTTCATTGGATTTCTGGCTTCGCATGAACAGCAGGGAAAGATAAAGGAGAATAGTTGTAGCTCAGGGTTGAAATGAGGGGTCCCGGGTGTTGTCTGACCTTGGTTGTTTTCTTGCAGATGTTTCATGATCCAAACTAGGTATCCTAGTTTGGATAATAAAAACTCTGCAAGAAAATAACCAAGCTCAGAGAGCACCAGGGACCTCTCAGGAAAAGAAGCATCTGAGTCTTCTCACGGGGTTTACTCTGAAATTCATGGTACAGAACAGTACCAACTCAAAATAATCATCACTGCCAGGGGTGAAATCCAGCAGGTTCTGACAGGTTCTGGAGAACCTGTAGCGGAAATTTTCAGTAGTTCAGAGAACCAGCAAATACCACCTCTGGCTGGCCCCAGATTGGGGTGGGAATGGAGATTTTGCAATATCCTTCCCTTGTCACGCCCACCAAGCCACGCCCATCAAGCCACACCACACCCACCAAGCCATGGCCACAGAAACAGTAGTAAAAAAAAATTGGATTTCACCACTGATCACTGCTTGTGTACTTTGTTTGACCACAGTGATATAAGCACTATAAACTTACAAGTATTCATCCATTAGTCATGATGACAGCTAGGATTTAAACTGATTGACAGTATCCTTGAAACAGGACAGTTATAGAACTGGACTTAGTATATGTGAAAGGCTGTAAAGTTTTCGTATGCTTTACTAATTTCTGAAATAATTCTCATATTTTCCTTAGAAGAATTAGAAGAATGGCTAACTAAATTAAGTAACATGATAGTTAAGTGAATCTGGCTTTCCCCAATGACTTTGCTTGTCGGGAGGTTGCAAAAGGGGATCACATGACCCTGGGAACACTGCAACCATCATAAATAGAAGCAGTTGCCAAGCAGCCAAATTTTGATCATGTAACCATTGGGGATGGTGCAATAGTCATAAGTGTGAAAAATGGTCACAAGTCACTTTTTTCAGTGCTGTTGTAATTCGAATGGTCACTGAATGAAGTATTGTAATTCGAGAACTACCCGTACTGTAGAATGTCCCTATTTAAAGACAGCTCATCTCCAATACCTGGAAGCCTACCTAGATAGTTGTCCTGTTTTGGAATTTTCCAGCAGACGGTACTTGCTGTGGCCCGCCAGCGGCCTGTGCAGCTGGTAGCTGATTCCGACAGTGAGGAGGCTGGTGTGGTGATTCGCCAGCAGCCTGTGCAGCTGGCACCCAAGTCAGACAATGAGGAGGCTGGAGAAGATTTGGTGTCAGAGGCGGGGATTCAGCTAGGGCCTTCAGAACCTCCAGAAGCTCCCATAAGTGAAGAGGAAGAAGAGGAGGGGCCTCTTCTCAATGCACGGGCGCGCAGAGCTGCCAAAAGACAGGAATGGCTCCTCAGGAGGAGGTCTCCTCGAGAGTAAAGCTTGGGCTAATTGGCCACTCCCTTAGCCTATTTAAGGAATGACGACTGAGGCAATTTGCAGAAAACAATTTCGTTCATATTCCTTCGCGTATTGACTCCAGAAACATCTGATCGGCTCTTGCTTCTCTCTTGTCATTTTTCCTGCAAATTGCTTCTGGGCATTCTGCCAACCACAGTAAACTTACGGTTATCTTAAAGATGTGCCTCAGAATTAAGTTATTATTCCTTGGACTCTTGTCAGCTGTTAATGAAGTTAAATTAACAGCCCTTGCTCAGAAAAGACTGATTTAAACTGTACTTGTGTTTGAACAACTACTAAGAAAGCTCATTAGTAGTCCTTAATTAGTAAACTAAGGTTTGTACGGACTTTGTGTGTGCGTCTTCTGGACAAGAAGAAATAACAGATGAAAGAGCTCATGGAGCCTGTGTGGGAGGGCTTTGCAAAAAAGCAAAGAGAAGGTACTGCTCTGTTCAGATCTTTCCTGTATTTCCACACATAAGCAATTCTTGTTTAGTTTTTACGAACAAATAGAAGGAAATTGGGAGTCTTGAGACTGATCAACAGCCTGGCAAGATAATAGGGATTTTTTTTCTCTTGGAGATGAGGTTGATGAGGAAGCCTTGGTGGCGCAGTGGTTAGAATGCAGTATTGCAGGCAAGCTCTGCCCACAGCCTGGAGTTCAATCCTGATGGGACTTAAGATTGACTCAGCCTTCCATCCTTTGGTAAAATGAGGATTGTTGAAGGCAATATGCAAATAATGCTTACACTGTAAACTGTCCAGAGAGTGCTGTAAAGCACTAAGTGGTGGTATATAAACCTAAATGCCATTGCTATAACTTCCTGGAATACACGAAGTAGGGAAATTAAAAGAATAACAACAGAACAGAGTTGGAAGGGACCTTGGAGGTCTTCTAGTCCAACCCCCTGCTCAGGCAGGAAACCCTATACCGTTTCAGACAAATGATTGTCCAATCTCTTCTTAAAAACTTCCACTCAAAAATTCTTCAAAAGGACAGTTAGATCTGTAATTGCTCCTTACAACCACTTTTTCTTGCTATAAACTCAGTTCTTATAATTAGTATCAAATAGTATCTTGATATAACAGACCAATTATCCTCTACCTGAGGATGAAGCACAATCTGATTTTCCTATCTTTCAGAACAGCATGAACCACAGCTATGAGTCACCCATAAGGCCTTGGTATACTGTATGAGAGTGACATCCAGTAGCTGAGGTAAAAAATTCAGAACATTTCCCAAGACAGAACAGAACCTACTCTTTGTAAATGTGTTAATTTGGAACTTTCCACTGTTCCAGCCTCCTAGCGAACAGAATTATATCAGATGCTATAATTAATTCCATTCTTGGAATGAAAGCAGACACATGAAAATAAGAGAAGCTCCTGGTATGATTAGACATGTGATCATCCAAAACCTACCCGATACCTTGTCTAAGAACAGCTAACATCAGGTGGCAATGACATAACCCACATTCTGCAGAATTTTAACTGACCTACAGGAGCCAGGAATAAATAGTAGTGCCTTTTGTGGGATTTCAGATCAAACAAATAAAATGCTGAGGGTGCTGAGAAGTTTGATTAAGTAAACAAGACCAAGTGATAGACTCATATATTAAAAATATTGTATAGGCCCCTTTGTTTCCTATATTTCTGCAATGGTATCGCGAGGACATTAAGAGGTCCTTGGTTAGATCAGACCAAAGGCCCATTCAACCTAGTATTTTATAGCCTAGACCTGCCATTGAAAAACTCATAAGGAGCCATGTTAGAAAATGAATGAGCAAAATTGAGAATATGGAATCTACCCTAGGCTCACTGCCCACCCCTCCCCTCCCCTCCCAAGAGTCCGCACATGGTCCGTTTTGGATGCAGGTAAATGCAGGGCATTCATGGAGGCTCGGGGAGGGTGAAAAACGGGCCTACTGGAAGTTCAGGATGGCCAGAAATGGGCCTGTTTCTGGCCTCCAGAGGGCCTCCGAAGCCTGGGGAAGCTGTTTTCACCCTCCTGGAGGCTTGAGGAAAGCCTCTGGAGCCCGGGGAGGGCAAAAACGCCCCCACCCCGTGGTGCAGGAGGCCAACTAGGCCATGCACACCATGGCCATGCCCACCCAGCAACCGGGCAAAGAACCCCTTGCTAAAATTTTTGAAGCCCATCCCTGATTTAGAGGGGCTATGTTAAATGTAACTGAAGTTGCAGATTGCTGAGATTAAACACTTAAACCCTGAAGGTGTTGCTTGGATTCAATGGGCAAATGGGACACAGTCTTCTCATTTCTGCTCCCCTTAAGTTTTATTGAATACGTTTGTGATGACTCTTTTGTTGACTTCAGTCCATAAATTTCTGTGGATACAAACTAACCCTGGGCTTCCTACATAAAAGTATAAAAACACACATGCATTTAAAAATATTGCTATATTGTAAACTGGAACTGGACTAAATAGATTTAAGTCTTGTAGATAGAAAAGACTAGAAATCTGTTTTGACTTTGCATACAGTATGTAATGTCTGCTGTCCTCTTCAAAATGTAGCTTCGTTTCATTTTCAAAGTTAAGATCATCTGCCCTCTCAAAGGAGCAATCTTGATCAAGTTTGATTTATAACTTCCTTTGATTGGGAGACAACACTCTTGCTGCTTTAGTTTTCTGTGGTCTACAAGCGCTCCCTGGTGGAAAACTATTTAGAAGCTGTTAAACTTGCTCAAAAATTGAATGTGTGTGTGTGTGTATCTGACTGTGCATCCACCAAAAGGGCTAAGAAATAGCTTTTCTGCCCTCTATTTGCAACAGGGTGGGTTGCTCCCGGTTCTGTCCGGTTCTTGAGAACTGGTAGTAAAAGCGGTGGGAGGCTCTGCCCACCTGCCCGGACGTCATAAGGTACAATCTGCGCATGTGCAGAAGTGCGCACGTGCACAAGCGAAGCAAGTGCTCGCGCGCATGAGCGAAGCAAGTGCTCGAGTGCGAGTGAAGCAAGTGCTTGCACGTGCTCCCGTTGCAAACCAGTAATAAAAGTAAGTAGAATCCACCCCTGATTTGCAAATCGCATTGTTATGGTCAATGTGAACAAAACCATGTCTGTATCACATTTATTATTCTAGAATTTGCTGCCACAATTGGCCTAGTAAGGATAACTTCTATTTATAGAGGCAGTACCAGATGCAAGGAAGAGATTGGTATCAGGTGGATCTTAACTTTGCTACGCTTGTAGAAGAAACAAAGCGGGAAAAGTGTTGCCCCAATGGGATCATTTCCAAAAAACGGATTAACCAAGTCTCATGGCAAAAGAGGCTCAACTACCACCCAACATTCTTTTCATATGAAAAACTGTCTGCATTAAGAAAATACTAAAACTTCATTGCATAGCAAAGGTTTTTCCCCCCCATATTTTACAGAAGCATGGAACATAAAATTATCCAAGTACATTGAATGACACAAGATTTGTTCCTCAAATCTGCTGCCGCTGTCCACTCTCATCAGGTACTAGCTAGTACTCTTATCAGATACTAACATCATAGCTGTTGTAGTTACCTCAGAATTTTGCCTCAGGAAGCCTAATTAAGGAGGAATGCGAACAAACAAATGGCCTGGCAAAAAGCCTTCTTCTCAACTGGCATTTTTCTTCAAACTGTGGCCAATCAAATGTATTTCAAGACCCTGTATTAGTCAGTCTTGGCATGATGGAGACAGCGTTGATGGTCCCAAAGTTGCTTTTTCAAAAAGTAACTGGACTTTTGTTCTTTCCTTGAAGACAGATTTAACAGATTAACAGAGTTGGAAAGGACCTTGCAGGTCATCTAGTCCAACCCCCTGCCCAAGCAGGAGACCCTTCATCTGCCTTTACCATTTCACTTCTCATCTAAGAAGCTGGATGGGAACTAATCAAGGAGAGAAGCAACCTAGGACTAAGAAGAAATTTCCTGACAGTTAGAACAATTAAGCAGCGGAACAACTTGTTTCCAGAAGTTGTGAGTTCTCCAACACTGGAAGTTTTAAAGAAGAGATTGGACAACCATTTGTCTGAAATGGTATAAGGTTTTCTGCTTGAGCTGGACTAGAAGTCCTCCAACTCTGTTATTCTGTTCTTTCTATTCAAAGCTTCTGAATGAGAAGTGAAACATCTTCAAGGAAAAAACAGTCCTGTCGCCTTTGGAAAAAGCAACTTTGGGACAACCATGACCTGGGTGACTGAAAATCTTCACAGACAAGAGAGAATTGATGGTTCTTGTTGATACCTATATCAAGACTTGGATGGGGATGGAACGTCTTAGGCCTCTCGTCCTTCAGTACTATTGACCATGAGATCCCTCTAGACCAGCTACAGAATTAAGGGTGTGAGACACTGTTATATGTGAGCTGAGTGGCCTCTAAATTTGAGAAATAAATTCAATTTTATACTTTTCCAATGGTTCTGCTTCTTCTCCAGCAGCCATTTTCATTTGGTGGTAATTCAGGAGGTAATGCTGTCTTGTGTTGAAGATCAGTTCCCTTCTGCCTTTTATTTAACATCTACATGAAGAGTCTGAGAGAGGTTATTTGGCAATTCAGAGTCTGGAATCATCAGTATGGAGATAATATCCAGATTTACATTGCAATCCTGGGCTGGGCTGTCAAACCTTTGTCCTGCTACTTGGATGCTGTTAGGTTCTGGATGGGCGAGAACAGGCTAAGACTGAATCCTAATATGACATAGCTCAATGCTTTCCAAACCTGGGTAAAACTGGTTTTTCTTTGGGTAATGACACACAAACACATTATCCAATCATAATAGGGGCATTTAAGTTGAGTTAATGTGTTTTACTAGCATTGGACAAAAAAGGACTTTCTGATAAGAGGTTTTGGGTAATGAAGGAAAATCATCCCAGATTGGATCCCGCAACTTTGTCCTGGGACACGTATATTTGCCTTCATTCGTAATGAAGGAAAAAGTTTGGGAAGCACCGGCATAGCTAATATTTGTACTCCTTGTATTGTCTCTGGATGGTGTTGCACTGACCCTAAAGGATAGGTCCACAACTTGGGGGATCCTCCTGGACTCACAAACTTATGTTGCATCAGCAGGTAGAGGCTATTGCCAGGTAGGCTTTGGCCAACTTTAGTTGTGCACCAATTGTGAACTTGTTTGAGGCAGGAGGACCTAACCACAGTGTCTCCTGACCTTATCGCCACTTGTTTAGGCTACAGAAAAATGTTTCATGAGGAGCTGCCTTTGAAGAATACCCAGAAGCTTTAAATGGTGCAAAGTGAGGTTATTCAGATGCTCATTGCACTGGCTGTAAGGCACCTGATACACCTGTTTCGCAAGCCCTGTATTCAGTGGTAGGATTCAACCAGTGTAACAACTGGTTCGCTGAGTGTGCGCTTCGCACATGCAAGCTCGCTTCGCTTGTACGCGCACCAAACACGTGCTCCACGCACATGCAGTGCGTTTGAAAACAGCTCTAAAACTTACCTTCTACTGCAGCCCCAGTGAGTAAAACAACTGAGATGCAGCAATCCACTCTGCCATGCCTATCAGCTGGGTTTCAAACAAAGGAAATATAGGTTGGTATAGCACAGGAACGGGCAGGCGGGGCCAGCTGATCGTCAGAGCGAACTGGCTCTCAGCTGATAATTGGAGCTACTGGTTTACCTTAACTGGTCCGAACCGGCTGAATCCCAACCCCTGCCTGTATTGACTTCCTATTAGTTTCTGAGTGCAATTTAAATTGCTTGTTTTAAACTATAAAGCTCCAAAACCCTTATGGCTCTACACCAGATTACACACAGGATTATACAGAAAATAGTCTGACTCTCTCATCTTTGTAGGAACCCCTGAAATATTGGAGCATTGCTATCATGTTTCCTCTAGTCCTTCATTAGACTAAACATACTCAATTCTTGTAACCATTCTTCATATGTTTTAGCCTGCACCCCTTAATCTAATTTAAAAGTGTACAGCTCTTTCCTGTGGATATTCAATTTATAACTTTCCCCCAGTGATTTAAAATAAATGAGAATATTAAACAAATCCTTCTCACACACCCCTCTTTAATGGCTTGACACTATTTGAGTCTAGAAAGTGGCCTACAAGAATGACTCATTGAAGGAGCATCTAATAAGCTAGAATTTTTGTTGGAATGCATGCTGTACAACCTAACTGAATAGATACTACTTCAAGTTCATTAGTGGTTCCCAAAATATAATGGTTCCACTCAGGGGTAGATTTACTTACCTTTACTACTGGTTCGCAATGGGATTGCGTGCATGTGCACACTTTGCTTGCATGCCAAGCTTCTGTGCATGCTCAGATTGCCTATAACAACATTCAGGGCAGTGGGTAGAGCCTCCCCCCCGGTTTTACTACCGGTTCTTGCAAACCGGTCCGAACCGGGGCAACCCATCACTCGTTCCACTGATCAGTTGTTCTCACTGATAGGAAATTTCTTCTTAATTCTAGGTTGGATCTTCCTTTGTTAAGCTTCCATCCATGACTTTTTGTCCTGCCTTCAGGTGCTTTGGAGAATACTTTGATCTCCTTTTCTTCGTGACAACTCCTTAGATACTGGAACGGATTGGAAAAGTGAGCTAATTCTGCATGCCATCAATCACGTCTTCTTTTCTCATCAATTGGACACTGGCCCAGAACTTCTTTGATTAATCTTGCTTAGATGAGGACTGGTTTTGGCTCCCTAAGGCAAACTGTGTTTACTGCCCCTAGTTCTGGAAACGGCACACAGAAAACTCAAGAAGATGGTTAGTAGGGTAGCAGCAGAAGCAATGAAGACAAGATCATTGTCCATTTGACTGCAGGGGGCTAATCTCGTGACTCCTTCCTTGCCTGAAGCAGCTCCAGTGTTCTAGTCCAAAGAACACAATTAGTAGAAGAATTTTAAGAATATTCCTTATTTCTGTGTATGAGTATTATTACAAGATTCCCAGTTTTTGTATATAATAATAATCTCCACAGCATTGGTTGAAAAACACTGAATCACAAGTAGGGTGGGATAATTCCGAAATAAAGGCTAAAGAAGCCTTTTTAGCAAGACCAATTAACACAAATAATAAATCAGAAAGAAAATTGGAGGCTGTGTTCATATGACATACTGAATCATAAACTAACTGACTGAATTAGTTTATTGTGCAAAGCCAGCTGCTAGTTAGGTCAGAGTTGCGTTTAATGTGCCATAGGAATCCAGAAAACAGAATTCATAGAACAAAACATTGTTAACTGCTGATAAGTATGTTGTGAGTACACAAGCTTTTAAATTGGCCAGAAATGTTTTCAGATGGTACAGGAAGAAGTTAAGAGAAGAGAGAAAAAGCTGAACATAATAGAAAAGCCAATGGGTGGGTTCACATGATCTGTAAACCAGGCTAAAACAGGGCTGAGTAGGGTTTATATTGGTATATTAGAGCACGGGTCTCCAACCTTGGCAACTTTAAACTTGGCGGACTTCAACTCCCAGAATTCTGAGAGTTGAAGTCCGCTAGGCTTAAAGTTGCCAAGATTGGGGACCCCTGTATTAAAGGAAACCTAGCCACTCTTTTAGAATATTATGTGAACAAAGCCATTACATTTGTTTGGGTATTGCATATCATAAATGCAACAGCTATATTTTACTAACTTGTTAGGAAGAGGGTGAATTCTATGAATCCAACATTATTATTATTTATTATTATTTTTAAAGCATCTCTCTGTTAATTCTGTTATTTAACATCCAACGTAGGCAGGGGTGGGCTTCAAAAATTTTACCAAGGGGTTCTCTGCCCGGTTGCTGGATGGGTATGGCCATGGTGGGCGTGGCCTACTCGGCCTCCTGCACCACGGTGGGGGTGGGTGGGTGTTTTTGCCCTCCCCAGGTTCCGGAGGCTTTCCTTGAGCCTCCAGGAGGGCGAAAACGGCCTCCCCAGGCTCCGGAGGCCCTCTGGAAGCTGGAAACAGGCCCGTTTCCAGCCTTCCTGAACTTCCGGTAGGCCCGTTTTTCACCCTCCCCGAGCCTCCACATGCGCCCTGCACTTACCTGCATCCAAAATGGGCCGTGTGGGGACTCCTGGGAGGGGCGGGGTGGGGTGGGCGGGGCCAGCCAGGAGTGGGATTTGGGGGTTCTCTGAACTGCACAGAATCTTAGCTAGAGGTTCTCCTGAACCCCTGCAAACCCCCAGCAGCCCACCCCTGAACCTAGATAACATTCCTTGAACACCTCCAGGTCTGCTTATTTCTCTGTGACCTTTTAACAGGTTCTAATAAAAAGTATTAATGTGCTGTCACCGGGTAACTAACACATATGCAATTTGAGAATGGCACTCCCGGATAATCTGTGTCACAGCAGCAGTCACAAAATACATACTCCAAAGTAAATGCCCAGAGCCGAGAAAGAACATGGAAATGTGATCCCTAATAGCTAAGTCCATGGCAGGGTGGAGCAAACAAAGCGTTCTCCAATATTTTTAAAGGCAATAATCCAAGAGGTTCACAGCCCAAAGTTTCCTGAATGTGACAGCTGATATTACTGAATGCGTGAAACTGCTTCAAAGTCAGATAAATATTGTCCACTACGTCTGCTTCCTACGTTGACAGACAGAGATGAAGTTTCCTGGTGTATATGAGATCTTTTTTAAAAAAGGAATTGCTTCCAAAAGATCGCACCAGGGACAATCTGCAGAGAAAACAATTGTTCTATTGGTATTCACACTGAGAGCATATGCACCAAAGACAAATTCCTTCTGTGTCCAATCACACTTGGCCAATAAAGAATTCTCTTCTCTTCTCTTCTCTTCTCTTCTCTTCTCTTCTCTTCTCTTCTCTTCTCTTCTCTTCTCTTCTCTTCTCTTCTCTTGACCATTTTATTCATTGTAGATGGGAAAGTACTCTAAAATATGATGAATCCTGAAAGAGACTAGGCATATGTTGTTATATTTAATAGAAATTCTTTTTTGAAGTGAGCAAGTAAGTTGGAACCAGCCTGAATTACTTAAACATAGAGTTCCAACAAAGAGAGATCAGTTTACTCTACGAATATAAACAGCACAAACAAAGGGGGCAGGATTTCCACAGAAACACAGACTCTGTGCACCTATACGGATAGTCCTCAGTTAATGAACGCAACTGACTCTGGAATTTTGGTGGTAAGTCATTGCAGTCATTAAGTGGGTCACCACGTGACATGACTTGCTTTTACAATGGCTGTAAAGTAAACCATGTGGTTATTAAGCAAATCCAGCGTATCCAATGAGTGGTTTTTGCCATTTTCTGCCAGAAAACAGGGGAAAAAAAAGCCATCACAAATTGCATTACGTGGTGGGGTGTGGCAATTGTAACTTCAAGGACAGGTCATAAGCAGCTTTTTTTGAAGTCTGTTGTAACTTTAAATGGTTGTTAAGTGATTGGCTATTAAGTGAGGATTACCTGTAATCCAATCTTTGACTCAGGATCATCCTTTAGCTCCACATATCATGCCTCCTTTCCTCTCTCACCTCAGGTCTACCCTAGATTAACCCAGATTTATCACAGCAATTACATATACATATACATATACATATACATATACATATACACATATACATATACATATACGTGTGTGTGTGTGTCTGTGTGTGTGTGTGTGTTCATTTCTTTTTGTAGGCCTTTATATGTATTTCTCTTTAGCCAGGTTCTTCCTACGTAAACCAAGATTTTTATGCAGCCCTAGTTCAGTGAAATCACAATCCACTAGTTTCTAGGCTTTCTTCAGGCAGCCAGCAAGCACCCTGGCTGCCTGAAAAACAGTTTATATATATAAAGTGTTTTTCTATCGAAGCACCTGGTCTACCCCAGTATCGGAGGGAGCATACTGCTTCTCTTTCGCCTTTCAGCTCCAGTCCATGAGCCCTCAAGCAGTTGCATTCACAACAAACCATTTTATAATATACTATTTTTTTTAAAAAAAGCATGATACTAACCACATGGCTTATTTTACAGCCATTGTAAAAGCAAGTCAAGTCACATGGTGACCCACTTAACAACTGCAACGCTTGGTGATGAATTTCAACATTAAAAAACTTCTTTGTGTCAGTTCTACTTGTCCATCAACCACACCAGATGCTCCCAAGGGCAGCTGGAGAAGACGTTTGTCGTGAGCTAGGGATGCAGCTGTTGAGTGAGTGCCCTACCAGTGCCCTCTTATTAGAATTTTTCACATAAAATATCGGCTATCTTATATAGGTACAGCTCGGAAACCAAGATCCATTTGCAGTTCCTGCAAGTGTGAATTCAGTGTGAATTGTATTAAAATGTTCATTTTTGTCCTGCCACCTGGCATATGGCCCTTCACACCAAAAGACTAAATGTAACCCTTGACCTAAAACATACTTCATTATCTTTGTTATTCAAGATTACAGAGGTTAAAATTGCCATTATCTCAAACAATCCTAAATTAGAACTGGAATATTAACTCTAACCTTTCATTTAAGAGATAAATCCAATAAAACCTTCCTGGCGGATGCCTATTCGGACTTTGAGCACATCCAATGGAAGGAAACATCAAACACCTGTCCCAGATTGGTTCCACTGTATTTGCTTTCCTGCAACTTAACTATTATTCTGATTCCTGTACTTTGGAAAAACTTATCTTCTTTGATACTTGCTATCACATCCTCCCACCCCCAGCAGTAATTTTTTTCCTCAAAACTATAGACTAGAGTCTCAGTGCCTTTATTTTTTCATTATCTTTTCTTTTATGTACATTGAGAGCGTATGCACCAAGACAAATTCCTTGTGTGTCCAATCACCCTTGGCCAATAAAAATTCTATTATTCTATTCTATTCTATTCTATTCTATTCTATTCTATTCTATTCTATTCTATTCTATTCTATTCTATTCTATTCTATTCTATTCATTTCTGCTTATGCATACTGATTGCCCCTGTTGCCCTTCTCTGAACTTCTTTGTCTGAAGTTTTTTTTTTTTAAAGCCTGAGGCTGAGAATTGGACACAATATTGATGTTAGAGCTAACCATGGCAGAATAGACTGTCACTGTTGATGTTTTCTAGAATTGCTTTGGCCCTTTTAGCACTCACATCACATGGCTGAATCATATGCAGTTTGCAATCAAATAATAATTCCAACATTCTTTCCCTGTGTATTAGCAATAAATTAGGACCTTTACCCTCTTAATTTGGAAAAACAAAAGAACCAACAGAAGTTATTTTTCCTTGGTAAAAAAATCATTCTGTTATGTGCAACTTAGAAAACATAAGATGCGTTCTTGATAAATTAATATTGTATGATGGGCTATGTCCATTACGACCACGATTTTGAAATAACCCAAGTTCATCCCTTTTGACTCCTACTATATATGAGCATCCATAACGTACTGTCAACATTTCAGTCGTGGTTATTGGTCCAAAACTACAGATAGTCCTCAAGGTAGGACCACAACTTAGACCAACATTTCTGTTGCTGAAACAGTTGAGTTTTGCTCCATTTTAAGACCTTTCTTGCCATAGTTATGAAGTGAATCACTGCAGTTAATAACCCCGTTGTTAAGGGAATCTGGCTTCCCCATTGACTTTGCTTGTCTGAAGGTTGCAAAAGGTGATCACACTTCGCAGACTCTGCGAAACTGCAACCGTCATGAATATGAGTCAGTTGCCAAGTGTCTGATTTTTGATCACGTAACCACGAGGCTACTGCAATGGTTGTTAAGTGTGAAAAATGACCATAAGTCACTTTTTTCAATGCTGTTGTAACTTTGAAAGGTCACTAAATGAACTGTTTTAAGTCGAGGACTACCTGTATTTTAATGTGGCGCTCATTTGCTGTAAAATGCAATTTATATGAAGAAAGCATTAAAAAGATTTCTTAGTATATAAGAAGCATTGTGTACGAATTTATACTTTTAATTTTTTTTCCTAAATGGTTGAGTTTTCTGTCCCAATAATAATGCATGCCAAAAATTATGCATGCTAGAATTAACGACAGGGCTCCCTTATTGTTAAAAGTTTTGTAATCTAATTTCTCATCTGCTATACCATGGGAGTCTTCAAAGGTATAGCAGATGAGAAATTAGACTACAATACACAGAAAACAACAAAGCAAAGTAGAAAGATTCTTCCGAAATCTTTCTTTAAAATGATAGAGGAAATAAACTTAAAAGATGCATGGACAGAAAGAAATGCAAAAAATAGACAATATACTTTTTATTCAAATAGACACTCATCATGGTCTAGAATAGACATGATATGGACGACAATGAAATCTACTTTTTTTTTGTACTCGATGTTGATGTTCTGTCAGCTTTTAACTGGATGAACAAAATATGTTGAAAGTGCAAACTTCTAAAAAAAGATCAGGCCAAAACAACAGAGGAGAATGTGTGTTGATCAGCAAACATGCCCGTATTTCTGCAGATAAGCTCAAAGGAGGAGCCAATGAGTAAATACTTGTGAACGTATATACATCTGACACTGTGGTTTTGTCTCTTTAAATGTTGGTGAAAAACATTCTGAAGGCTGTTATGTGTAAAGTTTGGCTTCAGTGGTTAGATAACGGATACAGAAAAGCAAATAAAAATACTCTTGGTTTATATGTTAGCAGCTCTGACGAAAGCTAAATAAAGCATGCTGCAGAAAGGTTATTTCAGGGAACATAAGCAGCAGTTGGTATCTTCACTTTCATATTTATGCAAAATATATTTTTCTGAAGGCTGAGCTGTCGTAATGTCCTCCTGAAGACACCTTGGGGGATTATGGTAGACAGGCCTTCTCTTAGGCCTCCTCTTAGATATTTATCACTTTGCCTAGGATTAATGGCTTATAAGCATAACAGACAATTTAACCGATTATTCCAGAAAGTGCAAACATGTTCCCTCATTTTAGAAATGGGATGTATGCATTTTCTTCAAGAAAATTCCTACAGTCTGGTTATTATGCATGGCATAAGAGCAGGGATGTCATACTCGATTTCATTGAGGGCCGCATCAAAGTTGTGTTTGACTTGGGGGGGGTGCGGGGAGTCAGGGGACATGGCCAGCTCAACATCACTCGTGTCGGGGGCGCCTGTGATGACCCAAGTGCTCTGCCAGCAAAAACAAGCTCCAGAGCTCTGTTTCCGGCTGCGACGGCCTCCTGCAACCCTCTGCCAGTGGAAATGGCGCTCAGGAAGGCTGCACACCAGAGGTGGGTTTCAGCAGGTTCTGACCAGTTCTGCAGAACCGGTAGCGGCAATTTTGAGTACTTCGGAGAACCGATAGTAAAAGTTCTGACTGGTCCCGCCCCCATCTAGTCTCTGCCTCCCAAGTCCCAGCTGATTGGGAAGAAATGGGGATTTTGCAGTAACCTTCCCCTGGATTGGGGAGGGAATGGAGATTTTACAGTATCCTTCCCCTGCCACATTCACCAGGCCAGGCCAGGCCACGCCCACCAAGCCACACCCACAGAACCGATAGTAAAAAAAATTTGAAACCCACCACTTGATTTCTGCACACAGTCTTCCCGAGCTCTGGTTTCGCTGGCAGAGGCACTGCAGGTGGTCCTTCACTGTTTCCAGGGCAGCCCTGTGTGCCAGATCAAAGCACCTTTTGGGCCGGATCCAGTCCATGGGCCTTGTGTTTGACACAGTGGTAAAATCCTCCACAGTTTGCCACCGGTTTGCTGCCTGCGCATGCATGGTGCACGCCAAACGCACACTTTGCATGGAAAAAGGAGGCTTAAGAAGGTAAGTAGAACAGCGAGGGGGGGAACAGCTGTGCCGTACGATTTAGATTTGCTAGAAAGCAGGATTTTCTGCTTTCTAGTGAATATAAATCGTGCGGCACAGCTGATCTTCGGAAATACCGGTTCAGATGAACCAGTAGCTTTTTTTTATCACTACTGGTTCGCCCGAACCCTTGCGAATCAGTAGCATTTCACCCCTGGTTTGACATTCCCGCATAACAGGAATGAAGGGAGGAAGGGAGGGAAGGAAGGAAGGAAGGCCTTCCTGTGAATCTAAGGAAGATTTGAATGAATGTGGCTTGATCTTATTTTATAGTAATTTTATTCAGCATTATAATTAAAACATTAAGAACTAATACAAACTAAAAAACGTAAGACACTTAATGACTCTTAAAATACAGCAAATGATTTTTTTTTCTTCCCCTCTCCCCTCTTATCTGTAAACAAATATTTAAAGCCTCATTGTTCGGTCCTGGTCAGCAAAAGAACATTAAAGGTTACAGAGATAATAACATATCTATTTTAACCTTGTTTAAAGAGACCAACTTTATATTTCTTTCGTTTAACAAACTTGTTTTTTTTATATTCTTTTATTGGTAACAATCTTCATCCTTAATCTCCTCAAATAAAGTCCTGAAACTTGATTTCTTCTCTTTTTGTTTTCCTTTTTATTCTCACAAAATTCATCCCAATGCTAACAGCTTTTCTGTAAATCAAATATAAGAAAGTTATCCAAGCCATTATTTTGGTTTGGTAAGACATCAACCAGTTTCATTTGTATACTCAGTGTAGCAATTCCTTTCACATCCTTTCAATAACACTTCATTTTTAGATCCACTTTCAAACCAGACTCAGCAGACTAATGGCAGACATTCCTAAAATTCATGTCTGGTTTCATTGTTCACAAATATCCTATAATATGTCCAATGTTAAAGCATTTTACTCCATTAGTAAATCAAAGTTAAGTGTCCTTCTCTTTTAATTACAATTTTTATTTCCTTGTAGTTTACTCGTGTCCAAAATCCCATCATATTTTTAAACATTCAAAATAATATCCCAAAGGTGATTTAAGAAATGAAGTATGCAGGCCAGTGGTGAAATGTAAAATTTGTTACTACCGGTTCTGTGGGTGTGGCTTGGTGGTGGTGGGGTTAATGTTACTGGCTGGGCGTGGCCAACTTTTTTTTTTCTTTTACTTTTAAAAGCATTTTTTCGGCCGAAGAGGTTGTAGAAAAAATGCTTTTAAAAGTAAAAAAAAAAAGCCTCTGATGATCGCATGGCTCAGCTGGGCATGTGGGGGGGGGGGGCAAGGATTTTTGCTACCGGTTCTCTGAACCACCTGCCGCCATTGCTACCGGATCGTGCGATCCGGTCCAAACCAGAAGCATTTCACCCCTGATGCAGGCACTGTGTCCTTTTTAAAAGCATCAAACCACATTTGAGCTATGATGATGGGATTCTCTCCCAGCACTCTAAACCTACTGGAGACTCCTATGTTTTGGTTTCTTCATGAGGACTAGCAGTAGTCCCAGTCCCAGAAACCCAAGAATGAATGAAATGAATGAATACTTAGTGAGCAGCCACGTGTACAATGAAATAGAAATTATATGTACTTTGTAAACAAATAAAATGAACTAACATATGCAAGCAGGAACCTTTTGTTTCTGAAACAAAAAATTCTGGGGAAAAAAAATCCGTTTTCATCATATTCAAAATCAGTAAGGCATTTAATAAAGCAGAACACATCTTCCTTCTTGATAAACTGGAACAATGTGGAATGCATGGTCCTGCTACCAGATGGATTCAAAGTTGGCTGGACAACTGAACCTAATGCATGGCCCTTCCTGGGTCTACATCAGGGATGGGTTCTTACTTACCTTTACTACCGGTTTGCAATGGGATTGCACGCGCGCTGAGCTTCTGCACATGCGCAGAAGCTTCTGCATGTGCGCAGATCGTCTATGATGACATCCGGGTGGGTAGGCGGAGCTTTCCCCCAGTTTTACTACTGGTTCGCAGAAACCGGACTGAACCAGGGGCAACCTACAACTGGTCTACATATAACTAGAGACAAGTATGCAGTGAGGTACTTCAAGGGTCAGTCCTGGATCTACTGCTGTTCAACTTCTGTTGTCTGCAGATGGGCTTGTTCATGAGCACGGGTATTCCTGGGTTAACAAGAGCAATTAGGACCAGGAAGTTCGTTATTAAGTGATACAGTCATAAAGCATGACATCATGCGGCTACACAAACTTAAAGCAGCAATTCCAGTTGCAGTCGGGCAAATCCCGCAAATTCATTAGGCACAAAGTCACGTGATTACCATTGGTAATCTCCTGCTGGCTTCCCCATTGACTTTGTTTATCTGCAGTGAAAGTCCCAACTTAGAATTCCCTCCTCTAAATACGCTATTTAGATGAGGAAATAGAAAGAATGCTTGTGAAACCTGTTGGTGTAACTGTTACGATATTTTCAGGATCAGACTCAATAAATAAGTTGAGAGTTATAAATTCAAATAAATCACTATTTATTTACATAAGGCATTCTATATTCACTGAATATTCACAGATAGAAGCACAAGATGGACGTATGCGGCTCCTTATATATACAATGGGTGGAGCTAGATATGGGAGTGGTGAAATATGAATACATTAAGAGGTGAAGAATAAGTTAACCCCTGATACCCTGTTCATGTACTATTTACATAATGGAGAATAAGGCATTTACTTGTGACAGTAACAAAGCTGGGTGTGTGCGCGCGTGTGAAACTGTTAGTATTAACAGTTAGTATTAATTAGGGGAGACATGATAGCAGTATTCCAATATCTCAGGGGCTGCCACAAAGAAGAAGGAGTCAAACTATTCTTCAAAGCACCTGAGGGTAGAACAAGAAGCAGCGGGTGGAAACTAATCAAGGAGAGAAGCAACCTAGAACTAAGGAGAAATTTCCTGACAGTTAGAACAATTAATCAGTGGAACAACTTGCTTGCAGAAGTTGTGAATGCTTCAACACTGGAAATTTTAAAATGTTGGATAACCATTTGTCTGAAATGGTGTAGGGTTTCGTGCCTGGGCATTGGGTTGGACTAGAAGACCTCCAAGGTCCCTTCCAACTCTGTTATTCTATTCTATTCTATTCTATTCTATTCTATTCTATTCTATTCTATTCTATTCTATTCTATTCTATTCTATTCTATTCTAGCATTCTAGAAGACAGACTCAAGTTTCAAAAGGATTTTAACAGACTTGAGCTCTATCCAATAAAATATTGTTCACCAATGAGAAAAATAAGGTTCTACACAGAGATGTGGGGGGGAACAGATGCACAAGATACAAGATAGGCAATATTTGGCTTACAAATGATGTTCATGAGAAAAATCAAGATATCTTGGTAGTCTAGAGATTAAGCATGAGCCAGCAATGTACGGTGCAGTATGTCCTTGTTAAAAAAATTATTTCAATACTACAAGGAAGGACATGAGGAAGAAATTCACAACGCTCTCGTTACATTTTGTAAAGGTATCAAACAGGATGAATCTGGTAACAGCTGTGGAATGAACCCAAGGCAGTGCCCATGTATCAGACTGTACATTCCAACATTCCAATGCATATGTCCCAGGCCAATTGTTTTCTCTTCTTGTATTTGAAGAGCTTGATGACCTCTTGATTGGCCATCCTCTTCTAAAAATCTTTTGTAACTTCGCATAAGGAACAAACAATTTATGTCATCTTTTATGTATCTCTGCAGATGCCAGAGTGAAAAAGTTCTGCATCAGCTTGATGAAGCAAAAAAGGCTCCTGGCACTTGGAAGACTATGATTTCTTGTGGCATCCCCAAAAAACATTTATCAAAGTAGACCCTAGTCTGCAATAATATCCCATAAAAAGTGAGTCTTCGAGGTTCCAGGAAAATTAAAAAAACAAAGCAGAGGTCGACCCCGAGGCCCCTTATATGTGGGGTGCCGCAGGGATCGGTCCTCTCGCCCCTTTTGTTCAACATTTATGTAAAGCCGCTGGGCGAGATCATCCGTGGTTTCGGGGTGAAGTACCATCAATACGCTGACGACACCCAGCTGTACATCTCCACCCTGGACCACCCCAATGATGCCCTTGAAGTGATGTCCCAGTGCCTGGAGGCCGTACGGAACTCGATGGGGAGGAACAGGCTCAGGCTCAACCCATCCAAGACCGAGTGGCTGTGGTTTCCGACGTCCCGATATAGTCAGCTGGTGCCATCGCTGACTATTGGGGGCGAATCATTGGCCCCCAGGGATAGGGCTCGCAACTTGGGCATCCTCCTGGATTCATGGCTGTCTTTAGAAGAGCACTTGACGGCCGTGACAGGGAGGATTTTTCATCAGGTTCGCCTGATCTGCCAGTTGCGTCCCTTTCTAGATCGGGACTCCCTACGCACGGTCACTCATGCCTTCGTTATCTCTCGTCTGGACTATTGCAACGCTCTCTACATGGGGTTCCCCTTGAGGTGCACTCGGAGGCTCCAACTGGCGCAGAGTGCGGCCGCGCGGGTGGTTATGGGAGCAACATGGAGTTCCCATGTAACACCTCTCCTGCGCGAGCTGCACTGGCTCCCGGTGGCCTTCCGGGTGCGCTTCAAGGTTCTGGTTATCACCTTTAAAGCGCTCCATGGCTTAGGACCTGGTTATTTACGGGACCGCCTGCTACCACCAATAGCCTCCCACCGGCCAGTATGCTCCCATAGAGAGGGGCTCCTCCAGGTGCCATCGGCCAAACAATGTCGGCTGTCGGCCCCTAGGGGGAGAGCCTTCTCTGTGGGGGCACCTACGATCTGGAACGAGCTCCCCCCGGAGATACGGAGGATCCCGGATCTGCGCACCTTCCGCCGCGCGCTTAAGACTCTTCTATTTCATCAA
This sequence comes from Pantherophis guttatus, assembly GCF_059756535.1. Classification (NCBI taxonomy): domain Eukaryota; kingdom Metazoa; phylum Chordata; class Lepidosauria; order Squamata; family Colubridae; genus Pantherophis; species Pantherophis guttatus. The sequence goes on along the minus strand of NC_142063.1, from coordinate 22,384,462 downwards.
GCTGGCCTGGCCTAAATCTTCCCCCTTTTAAATGTGGAAATTTTAAATTTGTTTTAATTATAGGGTTATGGGTAAGGCGTTTTAAATTGGGGAGCCATTTTGGATTTAATTTTGTTTTAAATGTATTTTAATGTTTATATTGTATGTTTTTTAATCTTGGCTGTTCACCGTCCCAAGTCCTTCGGGAGAGGGGGCGGTATAAAAATTTAATAAATATAAATATAAAATATATAAAACATGTACCATATTTATTTGTGGAAAAGCTGAGAATTTTAGCTGCCAAAATGCACCTAAAAATATCAAATTTGGCTTATTCGCTCATGGGTTTATCCCATGAGTACAGATAGTCCTTGCTTAATAAGAGCAATTAGGACCAGGAACTCTATTGCTAAATGATAGTCATAAAGCACGACATTATGTCATCACAGAAGCTTACAGAAGCAATTCCAGGTGCAGTCGTTAGGCAAATCCTGCACATCAGTGGTGAAATCCAATTTTTTTTAATACCGGTTCTGTGGGCATGGCTTGGTGGGTGTGGCTTGGTGGGCATGGCAGGAGAAGGATACTGCAGAATCTCCATTCCCTCCCCACTCCAGGGAAAGGATACTGCAAAATCCCCATTCCCTCCCCACTCCTGGGGGAAGAATATTGCAAAATCTCCATTCCCACCCCACTGTGGGGCAAGCCAGAGGTGGTATTTGCCGGTTCTCCGAACTACTCAAAATTTCTGCTACTGATTCTCCGAACTGCTAAAAGTTTCTGCTATCGGTTCTCCAGAACCTCAGAACCTGCTGGATTTCACCCCTGCTGTACATTCAGTACATTAGCTTCAAAGTCATCTGACTGCCATTTGCAACCTCCCACTGGCTTCCCCATTGACTTTGGTTGTTGGAAACCTGCAATGAAGGTCACGGATGGTGATCACATGACCACAGGATATTACAATTGTCACAATTACCAGCCGGTTGCCAAGTGCTTAAAATGCAACAGCTGCATCTTCAAGGATCAGCCATAAGTCTCCTCGTTCAGTGCCACTGTAACTCTGAACGATCACCAAATGAATGGTTGCTAACACATGGGTTTGTCCACGAGTATATATAGTATTTGAGTTTCAATCAGTGTGCAATATTTTAACTTTTCTATTGGGAAGTATTGTGCATTTTCTTTGCTGTATTCCACCAGAACTCCTGTTCTCAGAGGAAGATAGAGCATTGGAGAATCCATTCTAGACTCTAGAAAGGGTGCAGAGAAAAGCAACAAACATGATTAGGGAGGCTAAAACATATGAAGAACGGTTGCTGGAACTGGGTATGTCTAGTCTGATGAAAAGAAGGACTAGAGGTGACATGATAGCAGTGTTCCAATATCTTAGGGGCTGCCACAAAGAAGAGGGAGTCAAGCTATTCTCCAAAGCACCTGAGGGCAGGACAAGAAGCAATGGGCGGAAACTAATCAAGGAGAGAAGCAACTTAGAACTAAGGAGAAATTTCCTGACAGTTAGAACAATTAATCAGTGGAACAACTTGCCTCCAGAAGTTGTGAGTGCTCCAACACTGGAAGTTTTTAAGAAGATGTTGGATAACCATTTTTCTGAAGTGGTGTAGGGTTTCCTGCCTAAGCAGGGGGTTGGACTAGAAGACCTCCAAGGTCCCTTCCAACTCTGCTATTCTATTCTATTCTATTCTATTCTATTCTATTCTATTCTATTCTATTCTATTCTATTCTATTCTATTCTATTCTATTCTATTCTATTCTAAACGTTTCTCATTATTTGGCTGAAATATCAAACCCAGAATGTTAGGTTAAATTTGTACTTTAATGCGATTATAAAAAGTATGCTTACAAATTCCCCCATGCCTCAACATTAGTTTTGTTGCAATATTTTTAGGATCAGACTCAATAATAATAATGAGAGTTAGAGGTTTAAATATATTTCTCTTTAATTATAATAGGCATTCTATATTCACTGAATATTCACAGATAGAAGCAAAGAAAATGGTGAAGGTGGCTCCTTATATATACAAAGGGTGGAGCCAAGAGTGGGAGTGGTGAATTATGAATACATTAAGAAACAAAGAATAAGTTAACCCCTGATATCCCATATATACATTATTTACACATTAGGGAATAAGGCATTTACATCTGACAAATCCCCCTCTAAATGCCGGTTCGCTATACAACACCAATTACATTCAGATTCAGGACAATATAAGACATACAATTTGGAAGTTAAGTATTTGTGCTGTTTAGAAGGTAAAGGCTTCGTCAATATGTCAGCTAATTGTTCAGAGGTATCACAATGCACTGCTTTGATAAATCCATCTTGAGACAATTGTCTCACATGCTTAAATTTTATATCTATATGCCTGGATCTTTGTCCAATGGCATCGGATCTAGATATTTCAATGGCCGCTTTATTGTCTTCATGCATAACAAAAGGCAAAGCAGGTTTTTTCCAAACATCTGAAATTAAATCATTAAACCATACAAGGTTATTTGCAGCTTTGGATAAACAAACATATTCCGCTTCTGTGGTTGAAGTGGCTACCAGTTCTTGTTTACCAGTGTACCAGTAAACTGGACAGTCATTTAACAGAAAAATATAACCAGAAGTACTTTTTCTGCATGATATATCTCCAGCCCAATCCGCATCTGCGTAACATGTAAGTCTTGGTTCTTTATTATCACTAGGTTCTAATACTAGGCAAAAGTCTAATGTACTTTTCAGATATCTTAAAATTCTTTTGACAGCTTCCCAGTGATACATAGTTGGTTTGCTAACGTGCCTTGATAATAAGTTGAGTGGTAATGCAATATCTGGCCTGGTCCAATTAGATATATAAAGAAGTGAACCTATGACTGATCTATAAAATGTATTATCCCTGAATTCAGGGGAAGATTCATCAGTATTTCTAAGGAAATCAGTTTGCATAGGAGTGTCACAGGGTTTGGCATTGTTTAAATTGCATTTGTTTAGAAGTTCAATAATCTTATCTTTCTGAGTAAGTTTGAATCCCCTTCTAGTTTTGTTAATTTGTACACCAAGGTATTTGTTTACTTTACCTAGAGATTTCAACGAGAAATGTTCATTTAACTTGTTTACAAAGATTTCTCTTCTCTCTTTGTGTTTTCCTATATATAAAATATCATCTACATAAATCAATACAAATTCAATGTGATCATCACTCTTTTTGACAAAGAAACAGTTATCAGCAGTGGTAGCGTTGAAATCCATGGTCTTAAGTACTTTTACCAAGCAATCGTACCATCTTTTGCCAGATTGCTTTAATCCGTATAAACTCTTGTTCAATAGCCAAATTTCATTTTTATTAGTGTATTGACTGTGAGGTGCTCTTACATATATTTCCTTATCTAGTTTTGCGTGTAGGTACGCAGTCTGTATGTCATATTGAAATACATCAAGATTGAGTGCGGATGCTACTACTAGAGCTGTTTTAACACTCTCTGTTCTTACTGTGGGGGAGTATGTGTCAGTATAGTCCTCCGGATATTTTTGTGCATAACCTTGTGCAACCAATCTAGCTTTGTATAAGGTATTGCCTCCTTCTAGGTTCTTAATTTTATAAATCCACCTGGTACCAATAATTGTTTTATCTTTGGGTGCAATCGCAGGTGTGAATACATTTAATCCTTGCAAACTTTCCATCTCTTTTTTCATAGCTAGTTCCCATTTTTCCTTTTCTTCACGAGGTAGTTTTAATACTTCCTCATATGTATTAGGTGTTATTTGTTCACCATCCATATGCATTATGTAATCTCTGTATTTATTTGGTATTTGATTTCTGTTGTTCCTAATAGCTCTTTCTGGTTTGCTATGGTAGTCATGCAAATATCTTGCTTCCTTTTTTGTTAATGTGTCTGTCTTTATTTTGTGTTGACTATTTGTCCATGTTTTGGTTTTGTTTTTATTTTTGTTGACATTTTGATTTTCTATTGTCCCTTCCTCACGAGATTTGGTATCTTTGCATTTATTCGGAAATATTTCATTAAGATGTAATTTAGACCAGTTGGCCTGTTCATGGAACACAGCTGTTCTGGAAACTATAAATTTATTATTATCATCAATGAATCTGTACCCTTTGGTGCCAGTTTCATATCCCATAAATCTTAGTCTTCTGGATACGTTTTCTCCCTTTCTTCTCAACTGTTTGGGTATGTGTACGTCTGCAGTGACCCCAAATATGTGCATGTGTGCTAATTTTGGTTTCCTATTATACATCACCTCATATGGTGTCTTATTCACAATACTGGACCAGGTTCTATTTTGAGTGTAATTTGAATAATGTAGGGCTTCTGACCAAAATTGTTTGCCTAAACCAGCATCCTCTAATGTGCATCTAATCATGGTTTGTAATGTGGAATTCTTTCTCTCTGCAATCCCGTTCTGGAACGCAGAAAATGGACTAGACGTGTAATGTAGCATTCCTCTATCCTTTAACCATTGGGAGAATTCTTTAGACATGAATTCACATCCCCTATCTGTCATAATTTGTTTTATTCTGATATTATGTTGTGTTTCTATGCGTTTGTAAAATTCCTTAAATTTTTGAAAGGTTTCATCCTTGTGTTTTAATGTGTAAACAAAACCATAGCGACTGTAATCGTCTACTATTGTTAGGAAGTAACGTTTTCTATAAGTGATTGATGGAGTTAATGGACCAACTAAGTCCATGTGTACTAAGTCAAAAATTTTGTTAGTTGATCTGGTGGATTTTTTTGGCCTGGGACTAGTTTTTAATTTAGTAGATTTACATACTGAGCATTCCAAATAATTTTCACAATTTTTTATTTTGACACCTTCTGCGTGTTCAGTCATTTTTTGTACTACAGGAAAACTTGCATGTCCTAACTTCCTATGTAAGATATGAGCACACTCGTCATGAATTGGTTTGCCTATTTTTGGTTTCTTCTCATTGTGTGTATCTGTGTGATCATGAGATATTTTACATTCATCATTGTCACTGTTACTAATATTTTCATCATCTGCCTCAATACAATCTTCCATATTTGAATCAATGTTATGTAACCATCTTTCTTTTGTTATCAGATAGGGTAGGCCTCCTTTAATCATCACAGTGCCTACATTTGTTTTATTCTTCTCTAAAGTTGCTTTTCCCTTTGAGAAAACTATATTGATGTCAGAATCTCTGCTTAGTTTTATGGCACTTAGTATGTTATGAGGTATTTCTGGTATTAACAATACCCCCTCTATTTTTCCTAGACCAGGCAAGGTCACATTCCCTCTGCCTAATACTTGAACTTTTTCTTGATTAGCTACCTTTATTACAAACTTATCTTCTGTAAATGAAGACAATATATTTTTGTTATTAGTGGTGTGATTAGTTGCTCCAGAATCAATAAGCCAATTATTGTTCTCATTTTGTTGCGTTTTAGTGCTGTCTTGTTTATTTAGTCCATTCAGTGAACCAGATTTTCTCTCTTTTGAATTTTCTCTGCCCCCTCTACTTTCTCTGTAATTTGGTGGGCTTCTATATTTATGTCTATCTGTGGAAGACTGTCTATAATTGTATTTATTCCTATATTCTGACCTATGTCTTTCCTTTGAAATTTTGGGACAATCTCTTCTATTGTGTTCTCTGGACCCACAATTGTGACATTTAAAAGTTTCATTATATTTTTCTTGGAAAGCTACCTTCCTAAAAGATTTGTGTTCTGTGTGATTGCTATAACGATCTTTTTTTGAATTGTCTTCTGCTATCAATTTGTTAGACAGACTTTCTATTGACAAATATCCTAGATTGATGGTGTCTAAGTGTGACATAAAACTATCCCATGATGAATCAAGTGAGTTGATAATAACACTTTTCATTGTTTGATCTGAAATCACTTCCCCCCTCAAATGCAGCTCAGCTCTTATTTTGTTTAAAGATATTAAATGCTCACTTATGGAAACCCCTGGTTTTACTCTGGAAGAAAAGAAGTCCTTAGACATTCTTGTGGTGGTAGCTACACTATCGCTGTGAAACAAATTAAACATGCATTGGATTATTTCTGAAACAGTTAGATTTGGTTTGATGCTATGATACATTGCAGGAGACACGCTAGATATTATTAAGAAAAATGCCTTATGGTGTAAACAATCTATTTTTAAAGTCCAAGGTCTTCTTGGGGGACTAGTGATAAAAAATAGTAAATTTTCTTTCATAAAGACAACCTGGAGCTGTTGATACCATTCTTGTAAATTAATGCCATCAACCCTAAGTTTTGGGAAGTCACTGGGTAAGTTACCCACATTATTTTGTCCATTACTTACAACCTGAGGTAGTCCGTGGTCTCGCAAGTGCAGGAAATTGCAAAACGGCATGGGAATGCTCGCAACGAGTCTGCGCGGTTCTCTGGCCAGTTCAAGTCTTTCCGGACCGTCTACGTAGTTTCGCACATGCGCGTTGTTCATTTCTTCTTTGACGTCGTCGTGGAAGGTTCTCTCCATTGTAGCTCGCTCGCTCCGCTCCTCTTCAGACGAGTCGGTCTCTGGCTCGGTCTTAGGAGTTCTGATGGCGGCGACTGTTCTTCTCTTTCTTTTGGGTGCGTTGGCACTTGCTTCGGTCTGCGGTGTAGGGCGGAATCGACATGGCTCTCTGGGCTCGGGCGTCGTCGTTCTCGAAGTCAGGATGGGAGCGTGCAGGTCTTGAAGTATCGGCTTGTTCGCTTGCTTCTTCGTTGGCGCTTTGGAAATTTTTAATTTTGGCCCAAATGCAGCAAAAAGCGTCTTCATTGCTGACTTTACTTGGGATTTCGTTAAGTCGTCTTCATTTTCTGATTCTGGCTCTTCCGAAGAGTTTGAATCCTCCTTTTCACTTTCGTTGTCTGATAACGTTTTTCGCGCCAGAAATTTTGAACTGAGCATTTTGATTGGCTCTGCTTCGCTCACTTTGGAGGCTTGTTGAAACCAAGATGGCTGCCATTCAAAATTTCGCGCGGGATCACATCTTTTCTTTTTCATAACGACTTTCTCTGTAGTCATATCACTCACAGTTTTTTGGTCTTTGGGTTTCTCTTTAGCGATGTTTTTCTCTCTCGCTGCTCCGCTGTTCTTCAGCATTTCTTGGAGGTTCGCGATGAGGCTTTCATCATTCTTCTGGCTTTTTAATAGCTTCAGTATCTCTGACCTGAGTTCGTTATTTTCTATTTCGATTTTCTCCTGGCCATCATTTTCATTTATTAATTCTTCTTCTTCAGTGGTGTATTCTTCGGATTCTCTCGAAATCGCGTTTGTGGATTCGTTGATTATTTCTTGTTCAGTTTCTATTTCTTTGCTGTAGGCCCTGGTGTTGGGCCTATCTTTCTTAGACATTTTTAGGTATTTATTGAGTCAATTAACCATCCTCTGCTACCAGTTTGTTGCAATATTTTTAGGATCAGACTCAATAATAATAATGAGAGTTAGAGGTTTAAATATATTTCTCTTTAATTATAATAGGCATTCTATATTCACTGAATATTCACAGATAGAAGCAAAGAAAATGGTGAAGGTGGCTCCTTATATATACAAAGGGTGGAGCCAAGAGTGGGAGTGGTGAATTATGAATACATTAAGAAACAAAGAATAAGTTAACCCCTGATATCCCATATATACATTATTTACACATTAGGGAATAAGGCATTTACATCTGACAAGTTTCTTATTAAATATACAAAGAATAGCTCATCTAGATTTGTAGCTGACATTCCTGCTGGATGTCAATTCATGGGAGCTTCTGTCAAGTGTTTTAATCAATTTTGCACCCCCTCATATGTTTTATTATCCCCCCCCCCACATCCTGTTTTTCTTGCTCCAGGTCTAAGCAGAGAGGCGACAACTTCTTTCGATTTGGGCATGGCTTTCATTAGCTTAATGGCTATTTCCCCAGGAAACAATATGAGGAATGGGAGAGTGTGGGAGGGGACTGGTCCTAAAATTTAGTGAAACCCAGCTGTGGTGAAAGAGCTACTGGCATAATAATGAATTGTTCTAACTCTCTTGGCTATGTGCTTTGCTGATGAGTCAGTCTGCCTTTTGCCTACACGTGGGTGGCTTTCAGTATGGAAAACAGAAGCATAAATCAGTGTATGCGTAGGAACATTAGCATTATGGAGAGTGGGATAAATTTGGAGTTTCCAGACCTTTCCAGAGTTATTGCAACTAATTGAGCAAAGGCTCTGGGAAGTCCCAAGAGACAAACACCAGCACAGAACAGTCGCCAGGAATATGGTAGCTGACGTGAAACATGTATGTATTCACTGGGAAAATATAAAATTTAAAAAGGCATATTTTTTAACCTGTTGGTTTAGCTTTTAGCCAACCTTGTTGCCCCTGGTTAGGAAAAAGAGACTTGTACTGTATCTTTGCCTACATCCCTTAACTGAAAGTCAGGATGTGATTGTTATTGTTCCCTCTTGATTGCTCCCAAAGGGAACAGAAGCACAATTCAAACTTCCCTGTTCAGGAAGAGAAACCATCCCCCCCCCCAATCAAATTTCATGCCTTTTCCTCATCCAGCAACAAATGTTTGCTTATCTCTTTTGCTATGGCAGGCTGCAGTTCAGCCTTTGAGGTGTGCAGATCTTTGTAATAAACTTGTCAGCATGAAGGTGGGCTGGGCCATATGCGTAGCTCTGGCAGGAGTCCTGGTCATAAGCCATGTCCCCTCCAAAAAGCCTGGCGTTGCTGCAGTGATAAGACATGGACCATCAATGAGTGACCCGATCTATCCCTGAGTACAGAAAAGCCTACAGCGTATTCACCTGCATTTTTCTCCTTTGCAAAATGTACAGCTTCCTCTCTATCCCGAGAGGGGAAAAACATGTTAAGGTTAAGGTACACGTGACAGACCGTATGCAAAGCAGGTCCTAGTTCAATTCCCACAAGCTTCAAGTGAAGAAAAGTTCAACTGGAGATTGAAATCACGGCATACAAGGTGGAGCAAAGATAAGACGCAATTATTTCTATTTTAATAGAATAAGGCATTCTTGTCTAACCTGAAGCACAAAGGAATGATGGCATCCTTGTCCAACCCACAGTCCGCATGACAGCCATTGATCATGCTGGCTGAGAGGTAAGTCGCATTTGAAGATCATCAGGTTAGGCAAGGTTAGAATAAGATTTGAGATGGGGAACCCTCGTTATCTTTAGCAATCGAAGGAAGGCTAGGCTACCCCCAATAATGTTTCCCTCTGCTTCTCTTGTGTTTCCTATTACCCCAGTAACCACTGCCAGGCTGAAAATTTGAACGGAGCAAGAAGCATTCGGTATCATTTATATAGTAACTCAAAACTTCTAAAAATCAAAGAACCTGGAGACATTCCTGGGATTATCATTGAGTGACTACCAACTAATCAGTCCAGAAAAGAATGACTGCTTCTTTGAGATTATCAGCAAGCAAAAACTGACAAGAGTTTGGTCATGTGATGCAAAAGGATACTGCATTAGAAAAAAAACAGATGCGTCTGGCAAGGTTGAGGGAAATAGAAGGGGGGATAATGGGTAAAGAGAATGGATAAGATCAAGATGATGACTGAAATGTTCTTGGGAAGGCTGAGGATTATGGTGATGAGAGATAAAGATGCCAGTCACTGGGAATAGTGTGGTAGCACCTAAAATGGATCGCTGTGCAGCAAAATCTTGGTATATAAATATTGCTTTCTGCAAGTTATGTGGCTTCCTGATGAACAATTATAGTCAACAACACAATGGCTGAGAGACAATTGCTTCACACTGAGCCAATTTGCTGAACTATGATTCGTTAAATAGACCAAAATTAACAGAGGGCACATACTGTGCTAAACTACATTATGTATGATCTCAGCCAATGTTTGTGATTCAGGCAAATTTATGAAAATGGAATCCTTGAGTACCAGATAAAATCCTTTAGATGCTGTATAAGGAAAGGTCTCAAATGGAACTCGGGTAACAGGTTTTCTTAACAAGTTGTTGATGTAGAGATAATGACTTTATGTATCTATCCAAAGTGTAAGTAGGCACAATGTTAAGAGTAAGTGACAAAATCCAGAAGCATTGCTCACTGAACCCTCGTCCAGTCTTGAACCCAAGCAGGAATGGATTGAAATCTCAACTACAAGGAAAAAATGTTATCTTTGATCTTAGCACTCAAAAGCAATGGAGAAACTCTAATCTTCTCCAACATAATCTAAAATTATGTAAGGGAAGAAGAGACATCAGAGTTGTTGAATATACAAAGACTAATAATGGCATACACATTGGTGGGTATTTTGCCCTTGTACCGATTCTCAATGCTTAATGAAAGCAACGTTTCAATATGCTCCTGCATATTGCAAAACAATCTTCAAAAGAGACATCCTGGTATAAGAACGATTCATGATAGTTCAGATAATTAGGTATTCATTTGTTTAAATTTCAGTGTTGTCTGACTTTTTGATGACTCTGGGTGACTTACAAATTAAAAGAAAAAGGGGAAAAAATGCACATTAAAAAAACCCATGACCAACCAGACAAACATCCAATCTTAAATTAAACCTACACTAGGTAGATGGACGTAGACAACCAGCTTAACTGAACGCTTAGGACAGGGGTGTCAAATTCAAAGCCGCGAGCTGGATCCAGCCCGTGGGGTGGTTAGATCTGGCCCGCGGGGTCAACCTGGAAACAGCGAAGGACCCGCCTGCAGTGCCTCTGCCAGTGAAAACAGAGCTCGGGAACCCTCCCAAGCTCCATTTTCACTGGCAGAGGGTTGCAGAAAGCCGTCGCAACTGAAAACGGAGTTCAGGGGCCCGTTTTCGTTGGCAGAGCACTCGGGTCACCACAGGTGCCCCCAACACGAGTGACGTCAAGCTGGCCACACCCATCCCAGCACCCCGAGGTCAAACACAACCTTGATGCGGCCCTCAATGAAATTGAGTTTGACACCCCTGGCTTAGGGAAATAAGCAGATTTTGAGTAATTTACAGGGCATCGTCAGGGTGGGGGACCACATGGATTTTCAGAGTGGGATATCACAGTAGAGGCACTGTGCCTCATGGGCCCTGCATGATGACGTTGTTTAATAGATAGAGGCCACCCTTCTGCTTGATCACACTGGAGAGGCAGAGAGAAGTGGAGATAAGAGATCCCTCGGTTATGGAGGCAGTATGCTAGTTACTGGGTTTTGAAGGGAGGGCCGCTTCAGACAAAGCATCTGGCTGTTCACTGTGAAAAGCTGTATAAAAGAACAGAGATGGCTTTGATCTGATTAGGCATGACTTTCCTTTGGTCTCTCTTCTCCCAGTCTGAACTGGTATAAAGACAAGACCAAACCACGAACTGGATATTTTGAATAGTATAAACTGAGCCTCAAGTGTAAATGCCAGAAACCATAGCTTCTACACGCAAAACATGCACTCAACCAACTGAGCTGATTTCGGCTTCATTTAGTATAAGACTGTTTTTGAAAATAACTTTTGAGACAATGAAGCGACAAAAAAAAAAAAATTAAAACAGCAGGAAAGAAAACAAGCAAGAGCAAGCAGCTGTCACTTCCCCATTTTTTCCCCTAGCGAAAGCTGTGGCTGCAGCAATTCAAAAAGGCAAGACAACCCTCTGACCAATGGAATTTCTGTCTCCTCTTGGCCCAACATATTGCTGAAACTGGTCTAGGCTGGTGCTGACAAGCTGCTTCGAGGTCCCAGATATGCAAAGCCATCTCCCAAAGTACAGCCGGATTCTCAGAATGAGCAAACAAAACAACTTTTTTTCCTCCCCAGCTGGATTGGGTTTAAATTGCAAGCCTAGCTGTTTTACCCTTTCCTTCCCTCTTCTCTTCCAAAATTTTTCACCGATACAATTTCAGTCTATCCAGAAATATGTTTGGCCTTCTCCTCCCTAGAAGGACAGGGTTGGTGATTTCTTTTAAATTATGTTTGGCTCTTTTGAAGTCTTGGCTGTAGCTGTTTAAAACAGTTTACAATCCTACTCCAGCGGCCTCACTTCCCTAGGCACCCTTAAATATCCTCCAAAGTGGCAGCTGAACTCCAAACAAGCTCTTGCTGGAAATTTCTGGTTCCCACTGTGCAAGCTTCCCAGCAAAACTTTTAAGATGCGGTGGAATTTGTTCAACAATTTTAATTATGTCTCCAATCTGGCATTACCTGCCTGATTCCATTCTACACGTAGGAATCTCACAAACCAGTGAGATTACTTTCAGGGGAAAAAAAAATCATGGGATTGTGGCCACATTTTCTTTTTGCTCTGGAACTGGAAAGTGTCAGCTGTTTTTTTTTTTGTTTTTTTTTTTCCGTTTTCTGGTTTATTACCACTATTATCTTAAACAACATATGAAATGTGTTCGGGTTTTTTTAATATTGATTTCACTTCCCTTTTTTTCCTTTGGAACGAAAAGCTGATATAAATTGTCGGCAATAGCAACCTGTCTCTCAATACATGTAGTCTTATATTTTACTTGTAGTACTTTTCAAAATGCCATTTTTCTTTCAGGATATAGATGGCAAGATACACAATTGGTCCTTCCTGTTTTTGATCCTGACAGTAGCCATAAAAATAGAGTAGGCAGAGGAGGGAAAGTCTGACTGAATTCACACACCTTACCAAGCATGACCTATTGAGCAATTCACATATCAAGCTAGGCCAAGCAGATCACTGTCTGGCTTGAGAGCTTCATTTTGCAATCCTTGGAGTCCCTTCAGATCATATTTACTGAAAATGGCCTTATATGCGCATCACTTTGAGGTTAGAAATGCATTAAAGTTGTACACTCAGAAATAGGAATCTCACATTTAAAATGCAGAATCCTTCCCCTGAAGGTCCCCCAGTTCAGATCCACTCACATTCATGATCTGGCTCCATCTACTTCGTCTTCCTTAGTCCTTCGAAAATCTGGCTGCTTGACACACAAATGTTATTCACACCTACATTAAGTCAAAGTTGCAAATTGCAACAGCTGGATTTAGGCAGTAATCCATACCCAGGGGTGAGCTTCAAAAATTTTAGCAAGGGGTTCTCTGTCCAGTTGCTGAGTGGGCGTCGCCATGTTGGGCATGGCCTAGTCGGTCTCCTGCACCACGGGGGAGGGGGGTTTGCCCTCCCTGGGCTCCAGAGGGTTTTCTCAAGCCTCCGGGAGGGCGAAAAAATATCTGGTAGGCCCGTTTTTCGCCCTCCCTGAGCCTCCGTGTGTGCCCTGCACTTAACTGCATCCAAAACGGGCTGCGTGGGGACTCCTGGGAGGGGAGGGATGGGTGGGGCCAGCCAGAAGTGGGATTTGAGGGTTCTCCGAATTGCACAGAATCTTAGCTAGAGGTTCTCCCGAACCCCTGCGACCCCCCAGCAGCCCACCCGTATCCATACCTGAACAAACCACACTGTAATATGGTTTAACAGAATATTTGAACGCAGTCAGAGATTCCCACCTAGCCAACTCAACAGTTTGACGGCTGATTGGCTACTTCTAAGTCCAGAATGTGCTTTGAATTCCAATTAAATTAAATTAAATTTCCAATTGAAGTTTTTGGCAATTAGCAGATAGAAGACAAAAGCAGGTAAGAAGGTGGTAAAGCACCTGCTTTATTCATAAAAAGCTCCATGTTCAATTCTTGGGATCTCTCCACAATATTGTTTAACAAACACATTCTTCATGAATTTGCTCATTCTTTACCCTATGCAGGTACTTCTAAATGTACTTATCCTAACCTTGTTGAATTTAGTGGCATCTGGTTGTAAGGATGCTTCTAAAATTATTAAATCTATTTCAAGGGGCTATATTTACTGGAGAGGTTGTTGGAATAAAAATCCAGTCCGATCTGGGAGAAAGACGCTGGAGATAAAATGGAGGCTTGTTGCAAGGAAAGATCTCTGTTTATTTGGTTTTCCAGAAACTTCAGTGACAGCAGCATGTTTCTGGGGTGGCTGACAAATTGGCTGGGTGAGTGGATGGATTTTTATAGGGTTCTGGGGTTTGGTGATTGAGATGCTACAGGGGGTTGTAGTGAGCCTTATGTCTTTTGCTATTTTAATGGTGATGGGCAGGGGTGGGTTCTACTTAACTTTACTACCGGTTTGCAACGGGGCCGCATGCGCAGAAGCATTCTGATGATGTCGGGGTCGGTGGGCCGAGCCTCCCGCTGGTTTTACTACTGGTTCTATAGAAACAGTGCGAACCGGGGGCAACCCACCACTGGTGGTGGGTAAAATCCTATTATGTCCTAAAGGTCGTGTCCTGTCCTTAAGAATTTGGGTGGGGGAATGTAGATTTTAGGAGCCTTTGTTTTTGCATCTTTTTAATCCCATCAGCTCCAGCCTTCTGTGGGAGCTTGTGGCTAAAGGTGTTCTGTTTATGAATAGATTGGCCCCGTCTTTCTGAATGGATAGAAAATCTGTATTCCGAAAGACCAGCCTCTTCAAGCTTCTGTTTGAGGCTGGTTTCCTATGATAGGAAAACTGGGGCTGCTTTCGGCCTTTGTTAAGATTTTTCTCCATTTCTCCTTTGGGGGAAATATTCCATCCTTTTTTTAATATTAAGAATAAAGAATATTTTAATCTGGGAGGTGGGGCCTTCCTAAAAGGTATAAAGATGGGGTCTAATTTTTAAAACATATTGAGTCGTAAGTACTGTTAGTGATGAATGCATTTTCATTACCCCAAGTAGCTAACTCGCAAATTAGAAAACTGGAACAAATGATTAAAAATCTCTTATGAACTGTAAGCTTAAGCGTTTCTTTGAACCAAAACTATTGTCATCTCACGCTGCTTCTTCTGAATAAGTCCCTATATATGACTTCCTCATTTAAAAAAAAAAAAACAAGCAAAAGGAAATAAAAAGCAAATATTCCTCTGGATATAAACTCAGGCTTCATAAAGGGCACAGAGAATTATCCACAAATTCAGAGTTATCTAATTTCATGTTCATTAATATTTTCTTATTTCCCAACATTGCTTGTTTGCTTGCTCGATCCAGTTTAGGGTTGAAAGGGTTGAAAGGTGAGATAATGCAGGCTATGTCCTAATTTCGTTCCTAAAATAGTAACAATCAATAAGTCAAACTAGTTTCCTAATGTCCGAGCTGCATTCTGCTTTGCCCAAAAAAGGGAAAAGGGAGAGAGACATGTGAATGACTGATTGCTGCTGGCACAGATCTTGTTATATAAGAGACAAGGAACATAGGACAGAGCTGGGATTCTTGGAAGAGTAGAGTAAAACCTCTACTTTAGGAGTTTCTGCACGAAGCAGAAAACACTTATACAAAGACCCAGTTTACCTGATAAAGTAGATAATTGCAGCCCCTATAGTATCAATTACTGAGTAAATACTGACTCCCACCTCCTTATGTTCTGAGTGCTCGCATATTTAGTCTCCAATCTTTTGTGTATTGATGTCTAAAGAATATTTAGCCTCTCAGTGTGTAGTAGCCATCCTATTAGAACAGATACAGCTCAGCAGTAACAGTACTGTCAACATTTAATCAATGAATATGCTGCTTCTCATAAGAGAAACAATTATATTCTCATAGGTCAGCTTATAAACTGCAATTAAACTTGCTTCGTGGCAATGGAAAGATTTAATTCTTGGTTGTCCTAGCCTAGTGTTCTACCAGCAAAGCATAGTGCCCAAATCAACAACACTCTTAAGTAACAACTGTTTCTTTTTTTTTTAATAATTTTTATTAATAATAAAAAGAAAAAACAAAACCAACATAAATACATTGAAACAACATACAAAACGAACACACATCAATTGTCCAATGACTGACTCTTAGAAGATACTACAACGGTGGGTTATTTTTCATATTTCTATTTGTATCAATATCTACAGTCACCTATTTACTTGGTTATATATGTACATATATAGTTGACTCCTTATTTACTTCTATGCATTTCTATTGAATATTCGAAAATCATCTTTATATTCCTATTTTTGCCTCCAGCCAGCTGTACCATCTTTGCCATACTAAATAGTAATCAGTATCATCTTTCTCTTGTATTTCTTTTGTGAGCTTATCCAATTCTGCACATTCTGTAATTTTAGCTATTATTTTGTCTTCTGTGGGTAACTGTTCAGATTTCCAATGTTGGGCAAAGAGTATACGTGCTGCTGTGAGGATATGGATGATCAGATATTTTATTTCTTTGGTATATTGTGCTGTGATTATTCCCAATAAAAAGGTTTCCGGCCTCATTTCCAGTTTTTGTTTCGTGATTTCTTCAATCATTGTTTTAATTTGTTGCCAGTATTGTTTTGCCCTTCGGCATAGCCACCAGAGATGATAATATGTCCCTTTCTGTGATTTACATTTCCAGTACATCGGAGATGTATTTGGGAACATCTTGGCTAGGCGCGCCGGTGGGAGGTGCCATCGGTAGAACATTTTGTAAAGGTTTTCCTTGTAGGGTATAGACAATGTCATCTTATAATTTATCTTATAAATTATAAGATAAATTATAAGAAGATAAGTAACAACTGTTTCTAAATATGGCCAGGAATCAGCCATAGCAAATTTCTTTTGTATAATTGACACATCTAAATCCATAAAACCATCTTGATTCAAGCAACTATTTTGACTATTTCTATTGGGATTTGATCAGCTTCCAAGGCTGTTTTATGACATTGTTTGCATTCTTATTTGCATGTACAAATGTATAATTACAAAAGTACAATTTAATCTACTCTGCTTTCTTTTCAAAGACAAAAGTAAAGATTGTTTGCCTCTCTAGCAATTCTATCGTAGGAAGGCTAAGCAATAGATAGGCATTTTATGTAATTCATATGCAGAAGGGGAAAGGCTATAAGCCAGTGCTGAGGTATGTATTAAGCCTGAACAAAAAAGCCAAATTCCGTTTCCTAGGTCCTCAGATCAGGAAGAAAAACAAAGTCCTCTATCTACCAGAAAGCTTGTCGGCTGATGCTACACTGTACTAAGTCAGCTAACCCAATAATACCGCCAAGAGACAATTTCATACCTTTGAGTGACATACATGTGCATGAGAATCAAGAGACATGCAAACCAGCGGTGAAATCTAAAATTACTACTGGTTACTACCGGTTCTGTGGGCGTGGCTTGGTGGGGGGGGTGGCAATGTGACTGGGTGGGCGTGGTCAAAAAAAATTTTTTTACTTTTAAAACCATTTTTTCTACCTCTTCGGTGAAGAGATTGTAAAAAAATGCTTTCAAAAGGCTCTGACGATCCCAGCTGAGTTGCCTGATCGGCAGAGGCTAAAACCTCTGCCGATCAGGCAACTCAGCTTGGATTGTCAGAGGCATTTAAAAGAATAAAAGGGTTTTTTTCTTTTAAAAGCCTTTGAAGATCCCAGCTGAGCCGCCTAATCATCAGAGGCTTTTTTTTTTTACTTTTAAAAGCATTTTTTCATCCGAAGAGGTTGTAGAAAAAATGCCTTTAAAAGTAAAAAAAAAAAGCCTCTGATGATTGTGCACCTCAGCTGGGCATGGGTGGGGGGGAGGCAAGGATTTTTGCAACCGGTTCTCCAAACCACCCGCCTCCATCGCTACCGGATCAGGCGATCCGGTCTGAACCGGGAGCATTTCACCCCTGATGCAAACCGAGTGTGGTATTTAGAATACTGTGTTTCTGCATGACCAACTAAACCAGTCAAACTCAAGGCCTGTGAGCCAGATCTGGCCCATGGGGTACTTAAATATGGCCCGCAGGGCTGGCCTGGAAATATCAAAGGACCAGCCTGCGGGGCCTCTGCCGGCCAAAATGGGCTGTGGGGAGGCCGTGTGCAGTCCCCCCCATGGCCCATTTTCGGCCTCCCGCAGCACTCTGTTGGCCAAAAAAGGGTCCCTCAGAAGCCCCGCGAAGCCTGTTTTTAGCCTCTCCAGCCTCCAGCAAAAACAGGCCGCACACGGTCTCCCCGCACCCCGTTTTGGCCAGCAGGGTGCTGCAGGGTGGTCTGTCCCATCTGCCCCTCCCGTTCCCCCGCAGAGAACCACAATACTGATCCAGCCTTCGAAAAAATCCAGGTTGACACCCCTGAACTAAACCATGAAAAATTGAAGTGCATGTACACATTAACATCCTTAAAAGGCTCTTCCGGCAAAATGAGTATCCAACAGCTTTGGTTTATGATTGTTTGGCAACAAGGAAAGTAACTCAAGTTTCCTTGCTGCATCTGAGTCTCCCACGGTCGCAGCTTAACTTGAAAGGCTTTCACTGCATCATACATATCCGTGATCACACGATCCCATCCTTGAAGCTGAAGGTTTAGCGCAGCGAGATGCTTAGTTATATCACGCAGAAAAGCTAACTCACACAGCCACTTTTCATCCCTCAATACCGTGGAGTCTTTTTCTTTACTTTCCATGAATTGACAGATTCCCTTAAGCAACTCGAAAAATCTATTGGGCACTTTTTCTCAACTTAGCCATTGCACCTTTGTGTGATAGGGCAGATCACCAAATTCAGAATGTATTTCTTCCAGAAAAGACTTAAATTGACGGTGATTTAAACCTTTGGCTCTTATAAAGTTAACTGTCTGTGTTGCAGTGCTCATTACATATTCCATCTTTAGGGCTTTGCCGCATAGTGTTTCCTGGTGTATGATGCAGCGATATGCTATCAGCTCACTGGTACAATTGTCGCTCTTTATCTTCTCTTGCATTTTTCCCACTAATCCACTCTTTTCTCTGCACATCAAAGGTGCTCTATCTGTTGTCAGTCCCGTACATTTGTCCCAGGGCAGTTTCATGTCATTTACACATTTAGATACGGCTTCAAATATGTCTTTTCCTGTGGTAGTGCCATGCATGGAGAAGACTCCTGGAGAAGACTGCAGTCCCTTGGACTGCAAGGCGATCAAACAGGTCAGTCCTAGAGGAGATCAACCCTGACTGCTCTTTAGAAGGCCAGATCCTGAAGATGAAACTCAAATACTTTGGCCACCTAATGAGAAGGAAGGACTCACTGAAGAAGAGCTTAATGCTGGGAACGATTGAGGGCAAAAATATCCAAAAGTTCCACTGTAACGCATAAACCTGAGTCCACTCCACGGATGAAGATTGTCAGCTGTGCCGTGCCAATGATGTCAGTGCTCTCATCCACAGCAAGGGAATAAGCAATGAAATCTTTTCCCTTTTCAATCAACTGTATTTGTAAATCAGTGGCAAGCTCACATATCTGATCAGCAACAGTATTTCTGCTTAGGCTTTCATTAAGAAATGCTTGTTTTTGATCTGGACGCAAGACTTCGCATACTTTAATCATACAGCACTTCAAAAACTCTCCCTCTGTAAATGGCCGGGCTGATTTAGCTATCTCTTCTGCCACTATAAAACTAGCTTTCATAGCAGCTTCACTTTGGGATTTTGCTTTTCTGAACACACACTGCCCTGACGTCAGACTCTTTTTAAACTCTTCCACCTTCTTTAGCTTCTGCTGTATGTCCAGTTTTTTATACTTCTGATGTTGTCTCACAGTGCTGTCTCATGTTATAATCTTCAAGTACAGCCACATTATTATTATTATTATTAAATTTATATCCCGCCCTTCTCCCCGAAGGGACTCAGGGCGGTGAACAGCCGAGAATTAAAATAACATACAATATAAAAGTTAAAATAATTAAAAATAAATTAAATTAAACAGCCGCCCCAATTTAAAAACCCCTAGCAATACAATTAAAAAACTAACCCATAAAACCTATTCAGGCCAGGCCGGCTTGCTGAAATAAAAACATCTTCAGGGCCTTACGGAAAGTGCGGAGATCCGGGATCAGCCGTATTCCAGGAGGTAGCTCGTCCCAGAGGGCGGGTACTCCCACAGAGAAGGCTCTCCCCCTGGGGGCCGCCAGCCGACATTGCTTGACCGACGGCACCCTGAGGAGGCCCTCTCTGTGCGAGCGTATTGGCCGGTGGGAGGTTATCGGTAGCAGAAGGCGGTCTCGTAAATACCCTGGCCCTAAGCCATGGAGCGCTTTAAAGGTGAGAACGAACACCTTTAAGCACACCTGGAAGACCACCAGGAGCCAGTGCAGCTTGCGCAGGAGAGGTGTTATATGGGAGCGCCATGTCGCTCCCGTGATCACCCGCGCGGCCGCATTCTGGACCAGTTGGAGCCTCTGGGTGCTCCTCAAGGGGAGCCCCATGTAGAGAGCATTAGCGTAGTCCAGGCAAGAAGTGACGAGAGCATGAGTGACTGTGCATAAGGAATCCCGACTCATAAAGGGGCGCAACTGGCGTATCAGTTGCACATTAGCTCTGCAAACAATGCACACGGCCTTATATTCAGTGTCAACAAACCGGTACTCTGCCTCCCACCTCTTTTGAAAGCACCTGCTTTCAAAGTCCATTTTCCTTTTGGCCATTTTTGGGGGGCGGTTTAAATATCAGTATAGGCACGCAGGTCCTCTTCACGGCAGATGTTGTACATATGGAGTATGAGACTGCACAGAAAGCTCTAAGTCCCAGATGCTGCAGGGGCGATCAGTTGTGAGTGCTTTAGGTATCCACTCTGGAGGCTCAGTAGGATGCTATGAGTCTGGATCTTCTGGGGTATAAGGGGAGCCGTTCTGACGGGGGTGGGGGGAGATGGAGTCCCCAGTGTGAGTCTGCTAGTGTTGGACCGGCTTTCTGGTTTGACAGATGACGCTTGCAGGTGTTATCTCTGGAAGATGCTGAGCTGTTCCCTGGTGGAGGAGTGAGTTGAGTTTGACATGCCTATCTTAGAGGAAGTCAATCTACATGTTTTTTTGGGGACAAACAAAATCCAGAAAGTCTTAAAACCTGGTGTAAATCAATCAGCACCCACCAAGCCATAATATACAAATTGTAAACCTAAACATACACAAGAGACACTTTTACATTGGAGAAGAGTGTGCTGAAGCAGAATCTAGTGTGTTAAAAAAACTCCAGAAGGTGGTTGCTAACGGCTGAATAAGAAGGGGAACAGACAGATGATTGTTCTGCTCTGTAGCAGCACTTCTAATACTTAATACCGAGGTGGGAAACTATATGGCCCTTTTGTTATATTATGAAGAAAGCTACGAAAGGTAAACCAAATGCTATTCTTTAAATAGAGTTATAGATTTTAACCCAGGAGACCTCAGTTAAAATGTCTGTTCTGCTACTGTAATCTTCTCAGGCCAGACATTATGGTTTGATGCAAACACGCAAGATAAAATTCAATAAGTCTATGTATGAATGAACTTATTTGTTTACTTGCCTTATTTACAATTTTCTCCCTGCCTCTTGCCCCCAGATAATACCCCATCTGATTTTAACCTCCGGCTCTCCCCTGTCCCCACTAAAACTCTAATTTGTTGACAGTAAATAGATATGGCCTTCCCTTAAACAACTGGAGCAAGAATTATAGAGAACATATACATGAAATTCTTAGGTAAACAGTACAAAAATTCAATATTTCTGTGCTCAGGCTTGGTTAAAACTGTGAAAGTGTAAACTGTATCGCTGGGCTGGGCTGGGTAAAAATAAGTAAATTTGGACCTGACCAAGTATTAGTTTACATAAACTCCTTTGATTTCACTTAAGCATGATAGATAAGAGAGTGCTTTTCCTGTTTCAAACAATGACAGAACTTAAAGTCCTCTATTTGATAAGAGTGCAATTTACAAGAGATTCAGAACTTAGTTCATGGGGAAATGATGGAGTTTGAATCTACAGATGTTAAAGGAGATGAAGTAATATATGTAAATATAAATGATTTCAAACTCAAGTCATCAAAGTTCCAAAGAGACTTAAGCAGAGGCTTAGAAAAAGTAACATATTTTATTTAATAAAGCAAAATAGCTGGGTGGACAGTTCCACTGCACACAAGCAATAAGCATGAAAGGAAGAGTCACACCTGAGAAGAGTGTGGCGAACATCTTATACATTCATGTAGCCAATCAGACAAAAGTTTGTCACCCACCCATTGAGCATTCCTTGTCCATGCCCTGCTTATCTATACAGCATTCCTTATAGGCTTGTGCATTCGTGTCCTCATCTATTTTGAATCAACCGTGGGCAGCTCTGTGCTCTACCCTTCTTATCTATTGAGCAAGGCTGTCCCTGGTGTCAGCGAAGAAGCAAGAAACAAGCGAGAAAGCAAGGAGCAAGATAGTAGGAATTAAACTATGACTAATTTGTAATAACTATATAACTAATATCCCTTCATTCCTCCCTTTACTTCAGGACAGGATGCTTCCTGTCAATGATTGACCAGGAGGGTGAACTCTTTGGAGATGGTATGGAGGACCATAACCTTTGCCGGTTTCTCAGGAGAGTGAGCGGACACTGATGAGGTTGACTGTCATCCCAGTGATGGTGGACCAGACCACACGCTGGATCAGTGCAATGAAACAGGAGAGGAGGAGACCTCCAAAGCTAACAGCACTAGAAACCCAATCCTTTTCCAACCAGAGAAGATACCGCCAAACGAGTTGAAGTCAACTGCCCCATTCCAAGTCTGCACTGGGACGTGTGCAACTTTCATCATACTGTCAGTGATCTCCTTTATCATTTTAGTAGTATCATCAATTTTTATGCAGCAGTTGCTAGGGTTGCATTTCCTACAAACTCCATCTTCTTGAGCAAGCAAATAGTCTGAGGCGAGACGTTTCTGGTAGGCAGCAGTAGGAATTTGGGTGTTAGACTTAGCAAGCAGTTCAGGGGATGTGCTCATAGCATTGGTGATAGTTTCAACATCAGCTTGAAGACGAATCAAGTGGTTTGGGAGATAGATTGGGGTTCTATAGCCATTCATCCCATCCTCTGCCCAGGTTGCTGGGCCATATATCTGGATACTTCTCTCTGTAGGCCAGTCATCATTTCCCCAAGTATTCTGGCTGGTAATCTGTAGGGACCTTTTTTGTCTTTGACCTATCTCGTCAGACATTTGGACACCAAGTCTCTTTCCCGGAACAATGGGTAAAAGGAAGAAACTGGGATTGATGGTGCCCAAGACACAAGTCCCGCTCCATTTCTCTGGGAGGGACACGTAAGCCTTTTTCCCACAAATCCAAAATAATCCATCTGGGGCTGGCCAGGAGAAGGATGCATCATGTAGGCGGTCCCAGATGGAGGACAACTGCTTATAAGAAGAAAATGGGTTATCAGGGCGACTTCCATTTGTCCCTGACCACCAGGTGGCACTGTCATTGGCGGCTAATACATTTTGACAGACCAAGTCCCCCAAGGGGATTGTAACAAGTCGTGAGCTAGTCCTTTGAAAGCAAGTGTTACCGATGATCGAGGTTTTCAGATTCCACTCACGGGGCCGGTCCACAGAGGACCAGGTGAGGTTCATTTGGTGTAGGGTGGTCAGGTTTACTTCCCTAGACTCCCATGGCCACTGTTCTCCCACATTGGCTCCTCCACAAACATAGCAGTTGGTTACATTGAGGGAGGACACAATTCTCTCAGCTAAATCTATAAAAAGATTTTTTGTTACCGAGGGAATGTTCATTTTTGTTTCCATTTCCTCATAAAACGAATGGAACACAGTAAATCGCTGAGGCTGGTGTACTGTTTTTGTGATTTTGATTTCAATCTGACCATAGGGGTCTGCCCCCGTTCCATGGGGGTTGAAGCATATGGGACTTCCATTATTGGGACAAATCTCATAACTGGTGGTGTTGTGGACACAGGACGTGGTTTGCTCCTTACAATTGTAGTGGGAATGGTAGACGAGGGTCTTTGTGACCTTGTTTCCGCGGCGGGTAGTGACCAAACATTGCTCACACTGAGACCGGGAGACTTCAGCTTTGGGTGTAGAAGTCCCTAGGATCAAAAATGTTAAGATAAGTTGTTGAGCCAAAGTAAAGGTGGGCGCCATCACTTCTTTGTCCCAGGAACTTGCAGGGAAACCACCAGCAGCAAATCAAGAAAACAGCAAACACAGCAAATCAAGCGTATTCAATGTGTGTCTAGTCCATTTAGGAGAACAGGTCAGTGGGGGAAGCTGGAGTGAGGCAAAGCTTCAGCTTGAGTCCTTCTAGCTGCTAGGCTTGCCACCACTCGGAGGCCTTGCAAACGTGCTTAACCCTGGATCCGTGAACCCACACTTTAACACCTTCCACTTTCACGGCCGTTGGAGTGCTTAGGAGTACTTGGCGAGGTATGGACCATTTGGGTTCGGTGCAAGCAGGAGACGGTTCTTTAATTCTTACCCACTGGCCTGGTTCAGCCAGTGGTGGCGAATCAGGAGCCGGAGGTAGAGCAGACTGGACCTGTTTAGAGATAGAGGACAAAACCTGCACCAGATTATGCAAATATTGGGAGATATTTTTCCCCTTCGCAGGAGTCCTGCAGGATAGTTGCAACAAAGGGCCTCCCATACATCATTTCAAAGGGCAACAGTCACAATTTCTCTGAGGGCAGGGCCCTAATTCTGGCTAAGGTTATTGGTAATACTTTTGGCCATGGGAATTGGGTTTCCTGACAAAATTTGGATAGCTGTGTTTTTAAAGTTCGGTTCATGAGTTCCACTTTCGCTGAGGCTTGGGGCCTGTAACTAGAGTGGAGATGCCAAGGGATGCCCAGGAATTTACTAACGTCCTGAATGACCTGTGAGGTAAAAGGCCTTCCATTGTCAGACTCGAGACCTTTGGGGACCCTAAATCTCAGAATGATTTGTTCAACTAAGGCATTCACCATCTCTTTTGCTTTTTGAGTTGGGATGGCTTCTGGCCACCCGGTGAATATGTCTACAAACACAAGTAGGTTGGATTTGGCTTCCTTCCTGGGGAATTTGGTGAAGTCCACTTGCCAAGCCTCCCCTGGATATCGGGCAGTTCAGAGATGGCCAAGAGGAACCGGACTGCCTCCTCAGGGGTTGTTCCTCAATTCCAGAGCTGGAGCTGCAGAAGCGGAGACTGATGTTAACAGCTGTAAACATCGGTCCCCGCTTCTGAAGCTCCAGCTCTGTCTCTCCTCCCTTCACTTTCTCCCAGGGCGAGGACCCCGTCCCCTAGGCGGACCCCACAAGACACCTGATCCCCAATCGGCGAACTCTGTGCTGGGGCAATGGCACGTGTGCCCACAGAGAGGTCTCTAGCACGCGTGCCATAGGTTCACCACCACTGGCCTGTGGTGTTCCAGTGGGGTCCTCCCACTGAAAGCATCTTTTAAATATATGATAGTGTACCAGTTCTGATCTCTAGAGAGAGTGGTCAATAAAATATATGGATTCGTCACCACAGGATGCAGTGAGCGGATCCAGGAATTGACTTCTCAAAGATTGTGGACAAATCTCCAAGTCCCATCAGGCTTAGGGACAGGAAAAATTGGTGTTGACCATCATGACTGGGTATAAACAAGAAGTCCAGTTTCAGTTTTCAGTAAAAGTTCTCTCTGGGCCTTGATGCCAACCCGGGCTTCTCGTTTGATAGAGTACTGCCAGATTGCTACAGGTTGGGCGTCTGGGAGGAGTTGAGCCATGTGGGAAGTGGCAAATTGTGCAAACCCAGGGGTTCCTTGGTACCACACCTAGGGATTTATCTTCTGAGTTAGGCTCTGCAGTAATTGGTCCCTTCACCCAAAAACAAAGATAGGTTCTTTCTGAAAGTATTCTAAGGGAGATGCCCTTTTGGGTGCATTGTATGACGGCTCCCAGAACAGGGCTGTTTCGCTAGAACAGGGGTGTCAAACTCAAGGCCCATGGGCCGAATCTGACCCACAGGGTGCTTAGAACCGGCCCATGGGGCCGGCCTGGAAATAGCAAAAGACCGCCCCGCGGTGCCTCTGCTAGCAAAAACGGGGCGTTGGGGGGTCCTGCAGGAGGCTGGCCGTCCTGTTATCTCCCCCCCGGCTGGCCTGCAGAGAACAACTACAATGCTGATCCAGCCCTCCAAGAAATCCAGTTTGACACCCCTGAACTAAGACTAATTTGTAATAACTATATCCCTTCAACATAATTCAATAAGATGAGCCGTTCTTCTTAAACCTACGTTTTGAGACCAACAGTTGCTATCCACTTGGGAGATGCACTTAATATATTGCAAGTAAATTATTAAAAGAAATGCAGCAAAAAAACATTTCTGCAAGTGCAGAAAAAAAAAGCATGACATATCATGAAGATTTCTGACAAAAAGATCAGTTACTTGCTGCTCATTGATCTTTCCACACTCCAGCTTTCCAAGTTTATTGCTTTATGTAGGAAGCATGTTTTTTTTACAATCTTAGGCTTGCTTATTTTTTTAAAATAATAGCCAAATACATATTGCTGCATTATCATAAGACAGAACTGGTGACGTGTATTTCTACTGCCCTCAACTGGTACTTTAGAGGAATTTTTATTCCTTTCAGCTCATTTGTTCTCAAAATACAGAACAGTGTTAGCGGTCTGGCTGACTACTATGAGATACAGAATGATCTAACAGGATTCTTATAATTTTCTGTGCTGTTAAAAAGACTTTTGGATCTTTTTTTACAACAACTTTTGGCCCTTCATATGTTTACCCCCAGGAGTGGGGCAGCATTTAAAATCAATTAACTATTATTATCTTTTCTATGTTAACTATGAGAGCCAGGTTGGTGCAGTGGTTAGGGCATCAGACTGGAAACCAGAAGACAGTGAGTTCTACTCATGCCTTAGGCCTAGGAAGGAGGCAATGGAAAACTACTTCTGAAAAACATAGCAGGGATGTGTCCAGGCAGCCTCAGAGAGCTGGACAGAAGCGAATGTGGGGGATATCTACATTGATATCTAAACTAGTGTAGGAAGTTAGCACCCACCCCTCTCCTAGAAAAATGAAATATTCTAGGAAATATTAAAAGGCAGAATATTTCCCCTAAAAGAGAAATAGAAATCTTAAAACAGAAACTCAGCCCCAGTTCCCTGACCTCAGCAGATACTTCGGTTATTTACAAGACAAAAGACATGGCTCTCAGGACATGATAGGATTAGCCCTCACTCAAGATCCAAACTAGGACAAAGCCATTAAGCCATAACAGGAATTGCCCAAAGCCCCTTCATTACATCATCACCCAGCAAGATTCAATCAGGTTACAAAGTTAGCTAAGACCCCCGCCCCATGGGAGTCTGACAGCCAATGGAATATATTTCTTGTACAGGAACAGGAAACTCTAAGGCAGGACCCAAGAGAGTATATAAATATATCCCTCTCTCCACTTCATGTGCTCTTTTTGCCCAGGACCTCAAACCACGTGGCCCTGTCCACCATGGTGGCTCAGCAGACTGATAGCATTGTGATTAACACCAGCTGTCTGCAATTACTGTAAGTTCGAATCTCATCAGGCTCAAGGTTGACTCAGCCTTCCATCCTTTCTAAGGTAGGTAAATTGAGGACCCAGTTTGTGGGGGCAATAAGCTGACTTTGTATAAATATACAAAAGTATGAAGGCTATTGCTTAACGCATTGTAAGCAGCCCTGAGTCTCCGGAGAAGGGCGGCATGTAAATCAAATAAAAAAATTAAATTAAATTAAACCACCTTTCCAAGCACTCTCCATGTTTCCAATGTCTTTCTTCCCACTTGGAACTGAACCCAAATGGACATTTCTTCCAACACTAGCAAGCTTAAGTATGAACTCTTAACCATATTCAATAAGGTTCACATTTCAAATTCCTCCACCAGATGCTTCATCTCCAAAGTTTGTCTGGGACAGTTTACAGAAACATGCCACTCAGAAGCAATCCCATCAAGATCCTAAATCACCCTGTGATACCAGAATCAACCTGGATATGAATGGAATGATCAGCAAGATTGGCAGAAAGTTCAAGTACCCATTGGAATAGGGATAGATCTATAAAAAATCTGGAGTGGGCCATTTAACTATATGTGTATACACATAGTTGTGTCTGTGTGTGTTTGTGTATACAGGTACTACCGGTACTTGAATTACATAATTCGTTTAGTGGCAATTCAAAGTTATAAAGGCACTGAAAAAAATGACTGATGACTGTTTACACTTATGACTGTTGTAGCATTCCCATAATTACTTGATCAAAATTCAAACTGGCATCGGACCTCTGTTTATGATGCTTGCAGTGTCCCGGAGTCCCTTGATCATCTTTTGAGACCTTCAACAAAGTAAAGTCAATGGGGAAACCAGATTCACTTAAAAATCGGGATATTAACATAACAACTGCAGTCATTCACCTAATAACTGTGCCATTAAAAGTAGTAAAATAGGGCAAAACTCACTTAACAATTGTCTTGTTTAGCACAGAAATTTTGGGCTCAATTGTGGTCATAAGTCAAGGATCACCTGTAAATGTGTATAGATACAGTATGTATATATTAAAATGGCCCATCAATATATGAAATGAACATTTATTAATGATGAAGTTTCCAGAATTTGTTTCAGCTACAGTTGGCATTCTTAGGACGGGAAAATGAGCTGACAATTATGCAGAATTTTTGTTTATAACTTTTGTTTCTGGCTATTCTTCTTTTTGGGAATGCTGTCTTAAAACAGAATTGTCTGCCCAAAAGGCTGTACATGAAATGATTTCAATTTTCTTTCATCTAAAGCTTTAAAAAGAAAAACTACAGTCGATTTTGCTATATTTCAGCCATGACTTAAGACTTCTCTTTTTTCCCTTCTTCTGTATACTTTTCCAACATGTTTTCTTCAGTCTGATCCATTTGGGTACCTGTCTCATGCAGTATGTTATTTTTTTTTCATCAAGACTTACTATTTAAAATGATAATATGAAAGCATTTCTGGAACTTAAGCCAAAGTACAATAATCTTAAATGGTCTCATATCAACATAATTTATAAGATAACATTATCTATTACAAAGACTATTATAGACAACTGAAACTGGTTTTTGCCTCATAATCAATAAAGTATAGGAAGCATTTTATTAAGAAAATGAATTATTTCTGCCACTTTTATTCAGGGTGGATTTGATTTAAATCAAATCAATTTAAGTCACAATTTAAATCATGATTTAAATCAACTTGATTTAAATCATAATTTTTAAACAGCAACTGTCATCTCTGTCCCGCAACAGCTCCTCCTCTGACCCGCTGTTGACTCACCGGACAGCCCCAATACTGCAGAATATACAGTCTCATGCTATATAACTAAGCTCCATTTCATACTGAATAAAGTAATTATTAATGGATCTTAAATAAAAAACTATCTTTAGATAGATTTTTAGTCCAAAAGCATTTTATTAAAATAAATATTAAAAATTTTAAAAATCAGATTTAAATTTTAAAAACCCTATATATATATATATATATATATATATATATATATATATATATATATATATATATATCTCATTGGTTTTTATCCACCCTGCTTTTATAATAATAATAATAATAATAATAATAATAATAATAATAATAATAATAATAATAATAATAATTTTATTTCTATACCGCCCTTCTCCCGAAGGACTCAGGGCGGTGTACAGCCAATTTAAAAACACAAGACACAACAATGATTAAAAATTAAAATAATTAAATAGATTTGGCCGATTTAAAACCCCAAAAATTTAACATACCCCAATTTAAAATTATTATGTTGATAGCCCGGCCTGGCGGAACAACAGGGTCTTCAATGCGCAGCGAAACACCCGGAAGTCGGAGATCTTACGTATTTCCGGGGGCAGTTCATTCCACAGGGCTGGGGCTCCCACAGAGACACCCCCTGGGTGTCGCCAGCCGACATAACTTGGCTGATGGCACCCTGAGGAGACCCTCTCTGTGGGAGCGGACTAGTCGGTGGGAGGCTATTGGTGGCAGAAGATGGTCTCGAAGGTACCCGGGTCCTATGCCATGGAGCGCTTTAAAGGTGGTAACCAACACCTTGAATCGCACCCGGAAGACCACTGGGAGCCAGTGCAGCTCGCGCAGGAGGGGTGTCACGCGGGCACAACGAGTTGCGCCCATAACCACCCGCGCGGCCGCATTCTGGACCAGTTGGAGCCTCCGAGTGCTCTTAAAGGGGAGCCCCATGTAGAGAGCATTACAATAGTCCAGCCGGGAGGTGACAAGGGCATGAGTGATCGTGCGCAAGGTGTCCCGGTCCAGAAAGGGCTGCAACTGGCGGATCAGGCGAACCTGATAAAAGGCCCCCCTGGCCACGGCCGTCATATGCTCTTCTAAAGACAGCCGTGCATCCAGGAGGACACCCAGATTGCGAGCCCTCTCTGTGGGGGGGCAAAGATTCACCCCCAATAGTCAGCGATGGCACCTGCTGACTATATCGGGACGCCGGCAGCCACAGTCACTTGGTCTTGGACGGGTTGAGTCTGAGCCTGTTCCTCCCCATCCAGACACGCACGGCCTCCAGGCAGCGAGACATCACATCAAGGGCATCGTTGGGGTGGTCTGGGGTGGAGATGTAATGCTAGGCAACTCATTAAATAAAACCAGGAATTTCACAATGGGAGATAGGCAACACAAAAGCAGCATTTTAAAGCCACTTTTACATCATCAGGTCCTTGGTAGGCAACTGTTTATTGTGGAAGGTACAAAGCTGATTCTAATCTAATCTGTTTAGATCAGCCTGTTTCTGGCCTATACTTTCTGCAGTAACCAGAAGGCTAGAACAACAGCTATTATAAGCAGTGACTCTGTTGTGACTTGTTCATCTTGTGCTTTAACTCCCTTATTGTGTATTGTTTCTCCCTACTCATTTATTGTATCTCTTTTAACATTTCATTCCTTCCAAACATTGTTTTGCCACATTGCACTCATTCCTCCTCTCCTTTCTGAATCTCCCTGCACCCACAAACTCATTCCTTCCATCTTTTATTTCCTTAAAAAATACCATTTCCCTCTTCTTCACCTCCATTTTCATGCTGTAAACCTAATTATAGAGCTGCTATGTCTTCCCATCATTTTTTTCCTACAGAAGAAAATCCCTTACAATCACAACTAAGCCCAACATTTCTAAGCAAGACAGTTAAGTGAATTTTGCCAGGACATGCCACTTGGTGTCTGAATTCTGATCACATAACCATGGGGGATGCAGCAGTGGTATGGAAAAGTCACCTTTTTCAATGCCGTTATAACTTCCAACAGTCACTAAATGAAATGGTTGCAAGTTGAGGATTGCCTGTAGCCTTTTCTATTATTGTACCCTTTTTTTCCCTTTCTTTGTATAAAATGTATAGAATCCCCACGTGCAACCATGTAATCTAAAGCATGTGGTTTTTATTTCCTTTGTATAGGGGGAATTCTCTCTTCCTCTTTCTCGATTTGTTTTTCACCTTCCATTTTGACCATAGCTTGCTTTTTCTGCGTTTTTCCTTTATTTCAATTGCAACACACACGAGACCACATAAGAGAGTGACTTTGGTGTTAGGCAAAACGAGGCAGAAACGGGACAGGAAACGAGATGCAGTGAATTCGAGCCGTGCCTTAGGCATGTTGGAAGAAATGTCCATCTGGGTTCAGTTCCAAGTGTGGAAAAAAGACCCTGGAAACATGGAGACTGCTTGGAAAGAGGGTTTAATGTTGGACAGGAATCACATGGCTTGAGTTCCTGAACAGAAAAAAGGGAAGAGATGCAGAAAGTGCTGGCTGATGTAATCTTCCCAGGTGCCATGTGGGGAGTTTCTGTTGCTCCTTTTGTGTTGCAGATGTGATTCTGAGGCCTTAATGGCCCATTTGCAAAGGTGTGTGTGTGGGGAAGGGGGGAGAAAATGACTTTCTGCCTCCCTTTTAGGGGAGGAAATATTCTGACTTTTTAGTATATCCTATAATATTTCATATTTCTAGGAGAGGGGTCTGTTTTAACTTCCAACACATATATAGAATATAGAATAGTAGAGTTGGAAGGGGCCTTGGAGATCTTCTCGTCCAACCCTCTGCTGGAGCAGGAGAGGAGACCATATATAAATGAAGTTCCAAGGACCCCTCATATCAACCCTGAGCCACAACTATTCTCCTTTATTATAAATACAAACGCACATACACATAAATACCCTCTTTCTTTTTATAACCACCTTCATTCCTTCCCCAACCGCGTTAAAGATTACTTACCTCAGTCAGTTCCCTCCGAAAATAACCACCGACGGCAAATCTCCCGCCAAAAGCTCGCGCTGGCTCCTGGAACTTGTAGTCTTTTCCCTCCCGGACTCGCCTCCCGATGACGCGATTGGACGGCCAGAGGCAGACCCGGATGTGTTGCTATGGCGGCGGTGCCCCCCTTCAGAGGCCTGGTCTCCGTGTTGGAAACCTACCGGGGCAGAGACCGAGTGGTGAGAAGAGGGTGGAAGATCGAAGGGCGCTCCCTTCACCGCCCTTGTTTTTTTGGGGGGGCTAAGAGGAGCGGGCGCGGGACGGGTACTGGATGCTTTGTGTTCGTTGGGATTCCCCTCGGGTTGCCCGGAGGATTTACACAGCAGAGCAAGCTACAGCAGGGGTCTCCAACCTCGGTAACTTTAAGACTTGTGGACTTCAACTCCCAGAATTCCTCAGCCAGCAAAACTGGCTGAGGAATTCTGGGAGTTGAAGTCCACAAGTCTTAAAGTTGCCGAGGTTGGAGACCCCTGAGCTAGAGGATGCTCTATCTATGGAAAGCAAAAGGAGAGAGGGCGTCCAAGAGAAAGTTCCCAAATCCACAATGGGCAATGTGTGTGTGTGTGGGGGGGGGGACACTACAACTCTCATCATCCACTGTTAGCGTAACCATGGGAGTTGTAATCCAGGACACTTGAGGAGCGCTGGTTGGAACTCATCAAAACTCCCAATAGAGACGAATTTGGGCATCTGCCATATTTAGGAATAGAATAGAGCTGGAAGGGACCTTGGAGGTCTTCTAGTCCAGCCCCCTGCTCAAGCAGGAGAACCTATGCCATTTCAGATAAGTGACTGTCTAGTCTTCTTCTTAAAAACCTCTAGTGATGGAGCGCTACCAGTTTCTCTACACTCCTCTTACTCATGCATCCCTCCTCAAGCTAGTACTTTAGCAGAGCCAAAAGGTTTATGGTCCCAATAAAGGAGAATATTTTTAGCTCAGGGTTGAAATGACCAGGGTTGGTGCTCTCTGAGCTTGGCTGTTTTCTTGCAGAGTTTCATTATTCATACTAGGTAACATCATCAGTGCGGATGTTACCTAGTTTAAGTAATGAAATGTCTGCAAGCAAACAACCAAGCTCAGAGGTTTATGGTTTCCTGGACATGAGAGGTACCATATAGAGCAGAGGTCTTCAAACTTGGCAGCTTTAAGACTTGTGGACTTCAACTCCCAGAATTCTCCAGCCAGCCGGCTGGCTGGAGAATTTTGGGAGTTGAAGTCCATAAGTCTTAAAGCTGCCAAGTTTGAAGGCCTCTGATATAGAGAAAGGCTGAATTGTGATTCCAGGATCTTGAAGAACTGGGAAGCCTATGTGTTATTTTATAATTTGGATTGCTCCTAGAGGGGGATGGAGAGAGAGAGAGAGAGAAAGATCCCAAAGGAAGAAGGAAAGCACATTTTGAGATCACAGTGTTCGTTGCATTGTATTCTTATCTCTTTATTTAACATTGGATCTGTAAGCTATAAATAATATATGTTTCTCATGACGTATTTAAACTTCATACAGGCAGGTAAAATGTACACACAAAATGTAGTGCACAAAACAAGTAGAAAACATGAAATTTGATAAATTAAAAGGCACTAACAAATAATTACGTTTCTAGCCATTTTTTTGGCTAGCCTTGTCTTCCACTTCTAATTTATGCACCATATATAGATACTTAAAAGATCCCTGCCCATTACAGTTGGGATTAGACAACCCATGTGACTCTTTGGATTATCACTTCAGAAATATTTCCTTACCAGATTCCACTTGAAAAGTTCTTAAAAATTCAGGGAGATATTCAAAGAGACATCTGCCTTGAAAGAAGCCTATGTTGAACATAGCACAAACGTCAGCACAGGAAATGTTTTATGATATTTTGTATTGTGTCATAAACTGTGTCATGATCATTTTTGTTATAAAACGTTATATGCCATTTGACAAATTTTAATTCCACGAGAGTCATCAATCCCAGATTGTGGATACTTTGTGTAAATTACGCCATTTAAGGTAATTTGGTTCAAAATTTGTTGCTCTGATGCACTGTTTTACCCTGTTAAAGGTTACAAGAGTTTTAGTATTTAGTACATATGTTTTGAGGTTCTAAGGATATCATTTGGTGAGCCCCCCCCCAAGGATCTTTTGCAGAGGCCCTCAAATCTAGCATCAAATGTAGCACAATCCCTTGTTCTCCAAATTATGATTAAATCCTTCACATACATGAAAGAATAGATTTTACCATATCATGTTCCTCTAAAATTTAGTACACTAAAAATTGAAATATATTTTTTCAGTCATCTATAACACTTTAGTAAAACAGGAGCCAATTAATTGTTTTAAAAAAAATAATAAATTGGGGCGGGGAGAAAAAAGCTAGCTTATCTTTGAAATTAACCCTCTCAATTTAAAGATATTTGTAAAGTATTTGGCAATAGTAAGAGGATATGAAAAAATATGGCCTACAAAACACCTTTTAATTTTGTCCTGTTCTCAAAGTTTGGAGATTTTCTGGGGATACATGGCTCTTTAATAAAAATATAATTAGCAAATGGTAGTAATGCTTTATACAATAAATCTTCCCACATAAGATACGCACCATCTGTTATGGCTGCCAGCTGGCTGGAGGGATTTTGGTGGCCAGAAGGCAACCTGGAGAACCATCCCTTGGCCAAGGCCTCCTGACTGTCTCAGCACAACTGAGTCACTGTCGAACAGTTCTACGCCTTTTTGACGACCTAGCCATGCTTTCCTATAGCTGCCAGTATGGACTGGGGAACAAGGTAAGACATCCCAGAAAGCGGATGCTGTCCACAAAGTTGAATGTTAATGGGGCATTTGCAAAAAAAAAAAAAAGTCAAATCTTATCCTGGTCCACGGCCTCCAAATGCAAGAAAGATATTATTATTCAAATTTATTATTCAAATTTCTATACCGCCCTTCTCCTTTCGGACATAAGATTGCAAGCAACAATAAGCAAAACCCATTCCTGGATATAGGGACCTTACAGGTCTGGGTCTGGGTCTGGATCTGGGTCTGGGTCTGGGTCTGATCTGATCTGTCTGTCTATCTGCCTCTCTCTCTGTCTCTCTATCTCTCTTTAAATTTGACCTACTAATACAGAATAGAACAAAATACTATAATAAAGGGTATTTGTAAACAATGGACCCAGAAGTTTACTTTAATTGTGTCTACCATA
Organism: Pantherophis guttatus; assembly: GCF_059756535.1. NCBI lineage: Eukaryota > Metazoa > Chordata > Lepidosauria > Squamata > Colubridae > Pantherophis > Pantherophis guttatus. Next base: position 22,349,343 of record NC_142063.1, on the reverse strand, counting down.
TAGATTGTTTTTAAAACAAGAAGAGCCGAGGTGGCGCAGTGGTTAGAGTGCAGTACTGCAGCTACTTCAGCTGACTGCTAGTTCAGCAGATCAGCGGATCAAATCTCACCGGCTCAAGGTTGACTCAGCCTTCCATCCTTCCGAGGTGGGTAAAATGAGGACCCAGATTGTCGGGGGCAATATGCTATTTAGCATACTGTCTTTGGTGTAAGCCGCCCAGAGTCCTCGGAGAGTGGGCAGCATAGAAATATGACTAATAATAATAATAATAATAATAATAATAATAATAATAATAAAGATGTTATGAAATAGGAGCAAATTTTACTGGACAAGGCTGAAACTGATCTGAAAGTGGATTTTAAAATGAGAGGCTGCAAGAATGATATAGAAAAAGATGTGACACTGCATATATATATAGCAGCTGAATGAAACCAGCTAATGTCTTAAAAATTAAAGGGGATTTATAAATAAAAGAGTGACCTGGGTAACTTTTCTATAATGGATTTACAATGAGAATTGTTAAAGCTTTGAAGAATTTTGTGAGAAGGGACAAAGGAAAAATGAAATCAAGTTCTAATATATTATTTGAAGGGATTAAAGATCAAGATTGCTTAAAGGGAAGGAATATAAAGTTGGTTTATTTAATCAAGATTAAAATAGATGTATTATCATCTCTGGTAACCCTTAATGGACCTTTGCTGATCAGGACTGAGTGAAGAGGTTTTGTTTGTAGATAAGAGACATGAAATATCAGAAGAAGAGAACATTTGTTGTATTTCAAGGGGTGATGTTACATTGTTTATAGTTATGATGAAGGGGGAAGTCCTTTCTTTATATGCTTTTCTTTTTCTTTACTATATTTTCTTTATTGCATTCTTTATTGTTTTTAGTTTACATTAGTTTTTCATCTTTTTAATTGTAATAAAATTACTATTAAAATATATAGGCCATTCAGAATGCCCAGAAGCTCCATTTTATGATGTTTAGCAACTAATGTTTACAGTAGTACTGATCAAATCTCAGGTCTAGTTTAGGATGCTTGTGTACTAGTAATCTTTCATCTAAATGCCAAAGTGTAATGCACACTTCTGGTCTGGTGACCAAAGACCAGAAGAAGAGGAAGGACTGAGGATAGAACTGAGAAATCAACACTTAAAAGCTTGCTTAATATCCCATTGCAGGAGAAGGATACAGCAATGCGCTGGCTTTCCATCTTCAACAACGTAGCTGATCAGCTTTATTACCCCTGTGAGCATGTGGCCTGGGCTGCTGATGCTGAAATTATCCATGCCAACTCAAGTAGATGGTGGACACTCAGTACAACTCTCTGGGGCTTTTCTCTGCTGCTGGGGATTGCACGGTAAGGAGTAGAGGAGAGGGAGGGAGGGAGGGAGGGAGAAGACAAGACAATGACTACCTGGAATCTCGATCTTCAAAGTACATGAATCATTGGGACTCAGTTTACCCTTCCTCCAAGCTTGATTTTGATTGAGAAAGTCTTTATGCTTTCCTCTTTCCATATGTCTGGAACAGGGGTGAAATCCAGCAGGTTCTGGAGAACTGGTAGCAGAAATTTTGAGCAGTTTGGAGAACCGGCAAATACCACTACTGGCTGGCCCCAGAGTGGGGTGGGAATGGAGAGTTTGCAATATCCTTTCCCCAGGAGTGGGGAGGGAATGGGGATTTTGCAGTATCCTTCCCCTGGAGTGGGGTGGGAATGGAGATTTTGCAGTATCCTGCCACACCCACCAAGCCATGCCCACAGAACTGGTAGTAAAAAAAATTTGGGTTTCACCATTGGTCTGGAGTATCAAGAAGGCTCTCTAGTATCACAGAATTCAAGCAATATTAAGGGCAGGGAACTCTTTCTACTCTAGAAATATGGGCTGCAGCTAAAATTTTGTCTTTACGTTCTCATTCCAGATCTCTCCGAATTTTATTACTCCTAAGAAGAAAGCAGCATACAGAATCCAGGTATGACTCCCAGCCTTGTAAGCAATTTTTTTCCTCAACGATTAACAGGGATAAATTCTATTTGGCATACAGGCACACATCTGAACACTTTCCAGAAATTTAAGAGTCAATCCAGAAAGTTAAGGAAATTTGTATTAAATTGTCATTGTTCTTTAACTCTTTCCTTTCCTTTCTTTTTCTTTTTCTTTTTCTTTTTCTCTTTTTCTTTTTCTTTTTCTTTTCTTTTCTTTTCTTTTCTTTTCTTTTCTTTTCTCTTTTCTTTTCTTTTCTTTTCTTTCTTTTCTTTTCTTTTCCTTTCCTTCTTTCCTTTCCTTTCCTTTCCTTTCCTTTCCTTTCCATCCATCCATCCATCCATCCATCTTTCCTTCCTTCGTATCTGCTGTCCAAAACTTAGTTAATAAACCAAGCTGCTGTTCTTTTATGGTAACAAATCAATAGTCCAGTTAGTACACAATTATTATTCTGTCTGGGACAAAAGTAGAACTTTGGCTCCTGGGGGCCTGCTATTTCCACACGACGATTTCTTCTTGAATGCTTCAGTTGTTGCCAAGAGTAAAAACTTATTTCAGGCCAAAGATAAGCCATGCGTTTTCTCCCTCCAGTGCTGATAGCAACAAATAAGCTCAGCAAATGTATCTTTCTCCTCCATGTCTGGTTTGCAGAGACTTCTCTCAGAAAACAAGGGCTGAAATGCACATACAAGCCTTGACCATCATCAGCAACCTGGCTGACCTTGCCAATGCCATCCACTGGTTGCCTCCAGGAATTCTCTGGGCTGGAAAGTTTTCTCCATGGTTTGTGGGCCTCATGGGAAGTATTTCTTCCTTCATTGGGATCTATAAAAACTATGCAGGGGGCAGTTGTGGAACAGTTTGAACAGCAACTTCAGAGTGCTGCATTGAATGGAGAAAAGGGGCTATTACAGGAATTCATAAATGGTTACATAATCTCTGTTAAAATGGGGGGAGTAATTCCTATTATGGTGGAGGCTAGATTGGTATTAGGTTCTTCTATTAAAACATGGTGCTGCTTTTATATAAAACATAGGCACTTTCCTGGAGGATCTATTTGGGAGAGCTTATAGAGCAGGGGTCTCTAACTTTGGCAACTTGTGGACTTCAACTCCCAGAATTCCTCAGCCAGCTTTGGAGTTAAGTTTGCCTATAGGTAGTCCTTGACTTGCAACCACATTGGAGCCTGGAATTTCAGTCACAAGTCATTGCAATCATAAGTCAAAGCACCACATGACCAGACTTGATTTTACGGTTGTTTTTACAATGGTCGTAAAGTGAGTCGCTGTGATTGTTAAATGAATTACATGGTTGTTAAGCAAATCTGTTCTTCTAAATGGGCAAATTTTTGTTTGCTGGAAATTGGCAAGAAAACCCAGAAGCTGGTGAAAACATCCCAAGTTGTGGTCACATGGTCACAGGACGGTACAGTCCATCGTAAATGCAAGCCAATTGCCTTGAGGGGGGCAGCAGTCATAACTTCAAGGACCAGTTATATGTAGCTTTTTAACTGTTGTAATTTCAACCGGTTAACTACCTTAAGGGACAAGTGGCTGCCCTGCCCAGTTAAATAATTTGGCTATGGTTTTTTTTTATGTGAAGAATAAAGTCTTGCTCTATGTACAGCATTTTAATGTGAAACAATTAGGGCTGATAATAAAAGATACAATCTCACACTTTTCCTTAGCTGATTGGCTCTGTTGATATAGCCCTGAACGCTTGTCTTTTCATCAAATGTTTATTTGGAGTATGAAATCCTATTCACTCATAGCTACATTCAGTTTCAGAGAGCCAGTGTGGTGTAGTGTAGCGGTATAGGCATCAGGCTAGAAGCTAAACCATGGCCTATATTAGGCCTAAAACCAGCTAGGTAACCATGGGCCAGTCTCACTCTCAGATCTAGGTTGGAGGCAATGGCAAACTACTGCTGAAAAACTTTGCCAAGAAAACTGCAGGGACTAAAACAGGTAGTTGGCAGGAGTCAACACTGTATATAAGGCACCAAAAAAAGCAAGCAAATAAACTCACATTCCCCTTCAGAGAAATCTCAGGGCATTAAAGATGGTAGCATTAGTACCTGCCCAATTCACAATACAATGGAGGCATTGCCACTTCTGGACATACCGTATTTTTTGGACTATAAGATGCACCGGTGCATAAGACGCACCAAGATTTAGAAGAGGTAAGTAAGAAAAAAAAAGGTTTTTGCTCTCCCTGGCCCCCAGGAGCACTCTGCAGGTCTCCCAAACCCTCTGCGCGCCCCATTTTTGGCAAAAACGGGCCGAAAATGGCCCGTTCTCCTCCCATTTTTGTGAAAAACAAGGCACGCAGAGGGTTTGGGAGGCCTGCAGAGTGCTCCTGGGGGCTTGGGGAGGTCAAAAACGTCCCCATTTTTGCGAAAAATGGGGCGTGGAGGGTTTGGAGGCCTGCAGATGCTCCTGGAGGCTGGGGAGGTCAAAAACGGCCCCATTTTTGTAAAAAATGGGGCGCGCAGAGGGTTTGGAAGGCTTGCAGAGTGCTCCTGGGGGCTGAGGGAGGGCAAAAACGCCCACATTTTTGCAAAAGTCAGGCAAAAAACGGGTCTGTTTTTTTCAAAAATGGAACAAGCGAGGTGGTGGGGCTTTGGGAGGCCAAAAATGGCTGTATTCGGTGTATAAGACGCACCAACATTTCCACCCTCTTTTAGGGGGAAAAAGGTGTGTCTTATACTCCAAAAAATATGGTAATTATGTTTTCACACCATAGAAATCTTCTCATGATTCGCTCCTTTTGCACCCGTTTCTTTGGCTTTCATCCACATCCTTGAATTTCAGGGCCTTGAATTTCTGACCTCCAACAAGGGAGAGCTTAGCTTGCTAACTATTAAGAAGCCTTGAAACCCTCTCTCAAGACAAGAGCCCTACAGAAAGGATTCAACAAAGATCTATGTTATCTATCAGGATTATAATTCATCAATTACTGGTATCTAAAGTGATGTAAGGGAAACCGTCGTTTGTTTTGTTTTGGCAGCAACCAACACAAGTAATCGTTATCAAATGATCATATCAAATTTCAAACAAAGATAACACTTCAAAAGTAGGACATATTTTATGGTTCGCTTTATGATTTATGGTTTCGTGAATTGACTCAAACAGCTTCAGGCTTTAGTTGCATCTGAGGTTCCACAATTTATCCTACAGTAGAGAAACAGTTGCAATCATTGCTTAAAAAATAGCCATAATTTGGTGTGACAGGATCCCATTTGATCATTACAGTAGTGCACAAATTTGACAAAAAAAATATTAAACACTGAAAACCATCAACTTTACAAATAATTAAAAAGGAGAGTTACATAGAATGATTGCTATGTAATAACCACTAAGGGAGGATCTATGTACAAAGTTGCTAGGATTTTGTCTAAAGAGATAGTTGTTGGGATCCTTCAACTTAAAAATCCATTGAAGAAGCTTCAGGCTGACGTATTCACACAGAGAAGTAAAGCGCAAAATGAGCTTTTCAGACTGAAGCCACTAGAGGCAGAGGACTTCTCAATAAAGTTATAGCCACTTCTTACTACAGAGAAACTTTTTTGTTCATCAGTAAGACAGAAAGGAAATAAAAATGCCATCCATGTTCTAAAGTGCTTGGGTTCGTTTCACACCATCCATATATATCAGAAAACACTGATAAGCATGGCACAAATGGTCAGTCAGAATGCAATTCACAAACATTGCAGGTACAATAAAATTACTTAAAAGGATTTTTTTTTTTTTTTGTGATACAGCTGGTAGATCTACACAAAGAGCTTAAAAGCTAATTCAAATAAAACATTTTCTGTCATGGCTGCCTACTGTAATCTTAATGACATCATCATCAGATTCTGGACTATGGTTTTCTAAGATGGGAAGGGGGGGTTCATATTAAAGTGAATGGCACCATGGCTTCTGCCATGCGTGGACTGTGAAGAGGCCCTGCTTTCAAAGCCAGTCTCTCTTCTGACCTCCAAACTTCCTAATGGCTCTAAAAGGAAACCAACGTCTCCATACAGTCAAAAGAACATGTGCAGGCCCCATAATAAAACAAGACCCAGAGTACAAGAGTTTCACCTTGAGACACTATTCATGTGCAACAAGGTGGAAGAAATCGGACTTTTCCATAATTCAACTCTCAAACAAGCACTTGTGATGCCAGGATACAAATACAATGTACAGAGTGTAAATTTGAGGAAAGTTAAAACTTCCAGCAGCTTGCATCTCCAGTATTTTCATGACCTGAGGAACAGACACAGAAGAGAGGCAATGGACGTTCCCACAGGGAATGACATCTTTTGGCGAAAAAGAAGCTCCACTCAAAACATCTTGATTGGTTATTAAGTTAAGCATTTCTTCATTTCCTTCATTTGAACCAGAAACAACTTGGCATCCAATGTAATTCTGACCTGCGTTTCCCTCCCCCCTCGAAGAATATATTCTTAGAATAGATTCGGGTCTGGAAAATTGGGCCTGCTGCTGTGTGGGCTAGTTACTACAGCAAGGGTCTTCAGCAGGAACAAAAATCCGGGACCCAGTTTGCACTGGATTTCCTTAACAATTGGAGGAGGAGGAGGAAGCAAAATGAGTCTTCGGGGAGATGAGGTGCTTTGTGCAACCAGCCAGGGCCTATCTAATTCCCTCAGATTCCCTCCATAGAGTCCCTAATAGCATCAACATCTTTGTTTGGTCCTACACAGAGTCCAAGGGCCACCTTATGGTTGAATGTAAAGATTAAGTTAAGGGCCTTTTCGTACCCTACCGTTCCCAAGAAGGTTATTGTAAAAGCTTGCCTTGGAACTCAAAGAAAGCTAGAATAATGTTCTAGCCCAAGGAACAATATAAGCAAAGCCAAGATTGTAGCATGAAGGCCCCCCCCCCCCAAACGATATCTTCATTTTGAATAATTTTCCAGGGGAAATCTTGCAGCTCTGCCTTCAGATTATGCAGCTGGGGCAAGGCAGAGCATCCAACACCCATTTGGGCAAAAACAGCGGATTTTCTTGGTGTTGATCAGAAAAAAATAACATCATCTTTGCTAGCGTCATCCAGGGCAGGTGGAAGGACATGAATGCTGTTGGGCTTCATGAGACCAACAGAGGTAGATGGCGCTTCCAGATGGCCGCTCTCAGCAGCACCAGCCAGTTCTGCCAGGGGGGAAAAAGGGAGAGGAAAAGGTCACTACGCAGCATAGTAATAGATCAGCTACCCAGGTAAGCCTGTCAAGTGTATTTTACCTGGAAGGAAGGCAACATTCTGGCTATGCAGAAAGACGGGACTTGCAGAACGTCTGTTTCGAGACTGAGATTCTTCCTTGGTAACCATCTTGGAAATTGGGAACGGCCTCACATCAACTAATGCTTGAAATAGAAATGAAAAGAGGAAAAACTCAGCTGATCTACGAGAGGAAAGGAATCACCAGGCACTAAATCATAGCTCAGTCAACTAAATTAAGGATTCTTTGTCAACAATAACTAATTTTAATAAATATGATGAGAGAGATCCATAAAAGATATTAAGGTACAGTCTGATTACTTTGGTTTGGGTTACTGGATCATGATCTGAACTCAGCCATTATTATTTGTATGTCCTACTTTTGATGATGATGTTACGAGCTCTATAACTGTAACATCCAACAAACTGGTCAGGATAAAACCATGGCTTATTGCAGAGAAAGACATCAGTTTTGCAACTATGGACTATGATGTTTTAAACTTCCAGCAGTCTCAAGGAACTGATGGTGGCATAATCTTTAATTTGTGTGAAAGAAATCTGGCCCGTTCCCAGTCACCTCAGGTTCCCCCACAAAATTGGCACAAAACACAGATTCAAAAGAGGAACAATTTTTTTTTGCCACAAGAAACTGTCTATCTACCCATAACACTCTTTTACAGTTCTCAGAATAACAAAGGCAGAACATTTTAATGAGCTAGTAGATTTTCCTCATCTGACAATTCCTAGAATTCCCCTCCTTGCATATCAAGTTGGGGGTTGAAGTTCTATCTAGCACAGTGGTTCCCAACCTTTTTTTGGCCATGCCCCGCCTAAGCATCTCTAAAATCTTGATCCCACCTCCCCCACCCCCCAATGACATATAATTCTTTGAGTCTTGTCTATGCATATATCAAAAAGTGTAGCTAAGATCTAGACCCGTGATGGCGAACCTATGGCACGTGTGCCACAGGTGGCACGTGGAGCCATATTGGTGGGCACACGAGCATTGCCCTACCTCAGCTGCAGTGCGCATGCATGCACTGGCCAGCTGATTTTCAGGCCTTCTGGGCCCACCAGAGGTCAGGAAACAGGCTGTTTCCGGTCTCTAGAGGGCCTCCGGTGGGTGGGGTGAGGAAGGCAGTTTTTGCCCTCCCCAGGCTCCTAGAAAGCCTCTGGAACCTGGGGAGAGCAAAAAACGGGCCTACTGGGCTCATCATGTCATTGCGTGCCAAAAGAGGGGGGGCACATTTATGGGTATGGGCACGTGCACGTGTGAACCCCACCCCCCACGCTTTTGGCACCCGATAGCAAAAAGGTTAGCCATCACTGGTCTAGACTCTAGACACCACACATTTTCGAATTGCCCCCATTAAAAATCAAATTGCCCCCCTGTGGGGCATGGGCCCCATGTTGGGAACCACTGATCTAGCACAAGAGGAGAGTAAATGGCTGAGGAAGGCTACAGCAGATAGCCTTCCCTGTCCGAGGGTTCTTTGCAACTTACTTGAACTTTCAGTCCTGTGGGAGGTCACCTTGACAGCTTTTCCACCTTTTTCCTTGCTGCCCTTGGTCAAAATGGCCAGCTTGGTGGGGATTTGCTGCTGCACAGCTGCCTGTTTCTGGCTCTGGTTGGTGGTACTCAACAAGTGGATGGGCACCTCATTCTTCAGGACCAGAATGGGGCGGCCTCCCTCCAGTGCAGCACTGTCCTTTCGCACCAATTCTCCTCGCTCCAGGTACTCCGTCCCAGATACGCTGGCTCGCCCACCTGGCTTGGTAGGCAGCACGGCTCCTTCCATACCTTCGCCATTGAAGCTGACGGAGTGGCTCAGGGTCTGCGCCTGGGGAAAGTGGACAATATTGGTCATTCACCTCTAGAGGAATCGAATTTCTAAGGACAGGTCCTTGAAGGTAAAAGTGGAAAGAAGTGGGAGTGGCAGCAGATTGCCAATTCTCAGACTTACTTTTCATAAGTGCAGCTTCCTTATACAGGTAGCCCTCAACTTCCGACCACACCTTGGGACCAGAATTTCTATTGCTAAGCAAGGTGGCTGTTAAGTGAGTCGTGTCTGATTTTATGATTATTTTTTTTTTTTTGCCAGGGTTGTTAAATGAATCACTGCAGTTGTTCATGCAGTCAAATCCATCAAATCCAGCTTCCCCCATTGGCTTTCCGTATCAGAAGCCGTCTGGGAAGGTTTAACAGAACAGAATACCAGACCTTGGAGGCTTCTAGTCCAACTCCTGCTCAAGCAGGAAATTACCATTTCAGACTAATAGCTATCCAATCTCTTCTTAAAAGCCTCCAGTAATGGAGCACCCACAATTTCTGGAGGCAATTTCTGGGACCAGCCAGAGGTGGTATTTGCCGGTTCTCCGAACTACTCAAAATTCCCGCTACCGGTTCTCCAGAACCTGCTGGATTTCACCCCGGTTTTAAGTCAAGGGCTACCTGTACCTTTCCAATAGGCTTTCTTCCAGTACTCACTTGGCCTGTCTCAGGTGAGAAGGCACCCGAGACTAGATGCTGCTTCTTCTGCTTGCGCAGCTGTTCCAGTCGTTCCTTCTCAACGGCTCGCTGAGATTCCCGCAGCCTCTCCAAGTCATGCTGGTAGGCCTCTCGCTGCTGTTCCAGCTCCTCCCGTTCTTGGCTCAGACGCTCCATCAGCTGCCGTGCCTCCTCCTCTCGCTCCTGTAACTGGTTCTTCTCCATCTCCATCTGGCGCCGCTGGCGGTCACAGTCTCGTTCCCAGCGCTGCTGCTCGATCTTCAACTGGCCCTGCAATTTCTGCACATTGGCCAGTTCTTCCCGCTGCTTCTCAAAATTGCGCTGTCTCTCCTGATCCAGCAGCAAATTCCCTCGGGTGGATTGCAGCCGGAACTGCTTCTGCAACTCAATGTAACTGTCCTGCTGGGCTGTCACCGCCTGGGAAGGGGGGGGGGTTGAGGGGGGAGAAGATGCACCGCTGAGCTTTCTTCCCCATCCAAAAACTGGGAGAAGGGAAAACCCCGCAGGTCGGGTGCCAAGAGTTACAGTTCTGTGGAAATGCTCCAAGAAAGATGGTCATAACTGTGTCCCCTTAATGCTCTAGCAGAAAGTTTAGCCCCTCCCCACTTATTTATCATAATTCTCCCTCCGGAACAATCCTCTCAAAATGACTTACAAGTAACAAAAATTTGTAAGTAAAAAATATAATCATTATTCTTTTTAAAAACAGCTAATGGCGACAGCCCTAGAAAGGAGTTAAAGGAATGAAGAACCCAGGAATAAACCAAAATCTTAAGCCTCTCCCTTGCCTTTCAGTTGTGGAAATAATTTTTATAATGGTTATGTCATACAGGACACTAAGTAGATTGGAAGAGTTTCTAATGAAGGCTAGACTGGAAAAGGCACTTTCTTCTACCTCCTCCTCCAAGACTTCTCCATTCCGGTCCCTGCCCATCTTGTTATTTTGCTAGTCCTTCTTGCTCCACCAACACAAATCATAAAAGCCAAAAAAATTGAGGGGTGGTGATGGGAAAAGACAGTGGCACTTTACCTGGAGACTAAGCAGCAAATGCAAGAGTGTCTGTATCCTTTGGACAAGCTGAGGGAAAACAAAAAGAGGAGGGTGTTACCTAACATCCGCCTTTATTTGCACACCCAAATATCAGGAACCAACAACTTATTTCTATACATAGGCCCAATCAGGTTAGGGCAGTTTTGCTGTCACGTGCCAAAAGCAGGGGGAGCGCAGGGGGTCACGCACCCATGTGCCCACACCCATAATTCAATGCCCCCACGCATACACACATGACCCCCTCTCCCCAGTAGGCCCATTTTTCATCCTCCCCAGGCTCCAGAGGCTTTCTTGGAGCCTGGGGAGGGCAAAAACAGCCTTCCCCACCCACCCATCCCGGAAGTCCTCCGGAGGCCGGAAACAGCCCATTTCCCGACTTCCGGTGGGCCCGGAAGGCCTGAAAATCAGCTGGCCAGCGCACGCATGGGCGTTGGACCTGAGCTAGGGCAACATTTGTGTGCCCACAGATATGGCCCCACGTGCCACCTGTGGCACGTGTGCCATAGGTTCGCCGTCACGGGGTTAGGGTTTTTCCATCAGAACCCCAGTATCTCTTACCCCCCCCCCCCCTCCGTCCATCTTCTCAAAATCCACTTTGGGCAGAACACAACTGCTCTGCAAATGTAAATGTGCTGTCATATCAATGGCTGAGAAAAAAACAAGCTCCTTTTGTTGGACACATGGTTTTAAAATTTACACCCCGAATCCCACAACTCTTCCAGAACTTGCACAGGAATCATAATTTCTAATGTACTGAAAGAAATAATGAAATAAATTGAAACTGACCCGTGTTTAATTTAATTAACTATATTTAATGCTTTTACATTCTTTTGGGGTGGGCAGCCTAATAATAATGCAACAAAATAACTTCAAATTTAGTTTTTGACCTGGCTTTCCCATTCTCTGGAATAAGGCACCATCATGGAGAAAATAATTGGCCAATACCTCAGATTCTGTCCACAGCAATGGTTGCAAGCTGCTATGATGTTCCAGTCTTGTGTTACTGACCTGAAAGGATAAAAAAAATGAGAAGCTGAGTTGACATGACATACCAAACTAAGCTAAAATAGGGTTGACAAGTCTGTGGTTCAGCCCACTGTAGAAACCCAATCATTACCTTAGCATCAGGGGTGAAATGCTTCCGGTTCGGACCGGATCGCCCGATCCAGTAGCAATGGAGGCGGGTGGTTTGGAGAGCCGCTGGCAAAAATCCCTGCCCCCCCATTGCCCAGCTGAGCCGCGCAATCATCAGAGGCTTTTTTTTAATTTTTAAAAGCATTTTTTTTACAACCTCTTTGGCCGAAAAAATGCTTTTAAAAGTAAAAAAAAAAAGCCTCTGATGATTGCGCGGCTCAGCTGGGATCATCAGAGGCTTTTTTAAAAAAAACACCTTCTGCCGATCAGGCAAGTCAGCTGGGATCGTCAGAGGCTTTAAAAGCATTTTTTTAGCCGAAGAGGTTGTAGAAAACCTCTTTCTTCAGCCGAAGATGTTGTAGAAAAAATGGTTTTAAAAGTGAAAAAAAAAGTTGGTCACGCCCACTCAGTCATATTACCCCCCCCAAAGCCACGCCCACAAAACCGGTAGTAACAAATTTTACATTTCACCACTGCTTAGCATGCTATGGGAGAAGACAGTACTTAATTATTCAGGCACATTATGTGAACACAGGAACTGGATTTGTATTCAATGAATTGTGCAACCAAACACGTAAAGACCAAAAGGTTTACAAGGGAGGGCTTATAGCATTCCCCACTAGCAGACTCTACAGTTCCAGAGGTTCTTAAATGTCCCAGAGTCTTCCCACCATATTTACTCTTTCACAATTCTGTAAAACAGGAAATATTTTAAGATACTGACTGTCCCAAACCATTGTAGTCGGTTTCACTATGGACTGGAGAAGTGAAGGAAGACTTTCCAGACCTTAAATCAGGGTCTGAAAGGTGAAGGGGAGCAACATATTATGTCCTTTTGAGGACCACAGGTAGACATAAGATGGTAACACCAGAAAGGGCATGGCCAAAATGTCATTTGTTCCTTTTTTTATTATGACAAGGCTCTCAAAAACACCTTTTAAATAAATCAAAAGACTCAGTAGCCAAAGAAGAAAAAACAAGAGTCTACAACAAATGTAAGGTCTGTAACAGCCACAATGTAGGACAGAGAAGCAAAAGACTAGCAGAGTCCATCCATGAATATCATAGCAGTCAGAAGACACAATGGAAACTCCTTAATCTCACAACACATGGACAGACTCAGTCATGGTTTCAACTGAAAAAGTGTAAGCATTCTAGATCAAGCTAAATCCAAAAATGCTAGGGAATTTCTGGAAATTTGGCATTTAGACAAATCTGCCATCAACAGGCACATAGAGATAAACCACATTTACATACTATTCAAAAGAGAATATAAATGCTAAAACGTGGAACATATCCTTTCCAACAACCAAATAAGCAGGGATTAACACCATGCAAACAATCAAGCAGAAAACAATACCATGATCAAGGAACTACCAAGGAGGGGGAGGAGAAACATAGCCCCACCAACACTGGTAGAGAAACCTACTGTATATAAACAGGAAGCAGTTTATATAAACAGTATATAAACACTCCCTCGCACTGATGATGTTATCTAGTCAGATAATAAAAGCAAAACAAGCAAATAACTAAACTCAGAGCACCAAGGATGCTTGTTCACAGGATAAAAATCTGCAATGTGCACAGGAGTTATATAAATACGTTCATTTCATTCCAACATATACGCCTTTCAGATTTTCAATTGCTAAAGGGGAGAAAGGAAAAGCTGGATGTTTTTCAAACTGAGCTAAAAACTTCCTGGGAAAAAGAAGCTCATAGCCATTACTATTCCCAACATGGTTAGGGAATAAATACAGAGATTTTGGAGAGCAAAATCCACCTACCAAACACAGCCCTTCCTCTCCAGCAGATGGGACTTCTTGTTGCACTTGCTCTGAATTGGCTGGGGTGCCTCGCTGATCTGGCACCCGCTGCTCTCCACCACAGACTTTCTTCTTGAAGCTACCAGCTGAAAAATAAAAGGCAACCGTTGGCATACAGGGCAGATTACCCAAATTCCATTGGAGAAACTTTCATTACCCCTAACCTATGGATGGGTTTAGACTGCAAAATTCAGAATCCTCAAAACTGTCTTCTTTTTCCCCCTCTTTTTAATCTATTTGCCCTGAGTTACATAAATAAATCCAAGACCCATAGAAATTAAACTCTCTATTTGTTTTTATACTTTATACGTATGGATACGTATGGATGGGGAGGAACAGGCTTCGACTCAACCCTTCCAAGACCGAGTGGCTGTGGCTTCCGGTGTCCCGATATAGCCAGCTGGCGCCATCGCTGGCTATTGGGGGCGAGTCATTGACCCCCACAGAGGGGGCTCGCAACTTGGGCGTCCTCCTGGACACACGGCTGTCTTTAGAAGAGCATATGATGGCCGTGGCCAGGGGGGCTTTTTATCAGGTTCGCCTGATACGCCAGTTGCACCACTTTCTGATTCGGGATTCCTTATGCACAGTCACTCATGCTCTCGTCACTTCTCGCCTGGACTACGCTAACGCTCTCTACATGGGGCTCCCCTTGAGGAGCACCCAGAGGCTCCAACTGGTCCAGAATGCGGCCGCGCGGGTGATCACGGGAGCAACATGGCGCTCCCATATAACACCTCTCCTGCGCGAGCTGCACTGGCTCCCTGTGGTCTTCCGGGTGCGATTCAAGGTGTTGGTTCTCACCTTTAAAGCGCTCCATGGCTTAGGGCCAGGGTATTTACGAGACTGCCTGCTGCTACCGATAACCTCCCACCGGCCAATACGCTCTCACAGAGAGGGCCTCCTCAGGGTGCCGTCGGTCAAGCAGTGTCGGCTGGCAGCCCCCAGGGGGAGGGCCTTCTCTGTGGGAGCACCTGCCCTCTGGAACGAGCTACCTCCCGGAATACGGCTGATTCTGGATCTCCACACTTTCCGTAAGGCCCTGAAGACGTTTTTATTTCAGCAAGCCGGCCTGGCCTGAATAGATTTTAGGAGTTTTTAATTGTATTGCTAGGGGTTTTTAATTGGGGCGGCCGTTTAATTTAATTTATTTTTAATTATTTTAACTTTTATATTGCATATTATTTTAATTCTCGGCTGTTCACCGTCCCGAGTCCCTTCGGGGAGAAGGGCAGGATATAAATTTAAATAAAATAAATAAATAAATAAATAATATGTTTTATATTTCTGCTTTTATGGTATTGTAAATCGCGCAGTGTTGCTTTGGATAATGAGATGGGCAGCATATAACATTAATTAGGGGGAAAAAAGACCACCACAAGATCATTCAACACTGATGGAGCTCCTGCAGAGACTAAAACAGTACAAACTGGGCTCACTAAGTAGGCAGGATTTAAACCACTTCTATACAACGGCATTCTGTCTGCAGTGGGAGCAGTAATCACAGGTCACTCATTCCTATATCAGATCTCATGCTCCTTCCTCCGTTCCTCCTTTTGACCGACCTGTCATGGCACTGTCATATCCTCCAAAGGTCTCAGCTCGCCTCAGCAACCCGGACCCACTGGAATCTTCAGGATGAGAGCTTGCACTGGCCAGCTGGGTGAAGATCAGGTTCTGAAGGCTCTCCACTAAAAGACAGCAGCCAAGAAGGCAGTTGAGTAGGAAAAGAAGAGAAGAGGTTTATTGCCCTCAAGAATTATGCTCTCCACTGTACATGCTGAATACAGGTCATGTGATCCCCTTTCACACTCTTCTGACAAGCAAATCAATGGGGGAGCCAGATTCACTTAACAACCATGTTAACCAGGTTATCTGAGGGACCATCTCTTGCCGGTCACATCTACCTGACCCATCAGAGCGGGGAGCCAGGAAATGTTGTGGGTCCCATTCCCTAGGGATATATACCTGGTGGGACCCAGAAAAAGGGCCTGTGGTGGCTCCCTCTCTCTGGAACATCATTCCCCCAGAGATTAGAATGGCCCCAACTTTAGCACTCTTCCAGAAGGTGCTGAAGACCTGGTTCTGTCAGCGGGCCTGGGGAACCCAGAGCAGGTTGGAGCCCATTAAATGGCGCGTGTGATTTGCTGTTGCCGGGGTGGGGGTGGGGGTGGGTGGGTGATTTTATTATATTAATTTATTTGATTCTTTTTTTATTAGTTTTATTGTTTTAAATGAGGTTTTATATTCTGTAAAGCCGCCTTGAGTCACCATGTGCGAATAGGTGGCAATATAAATTCAATAAATAAAATAATTAATTAATTCACTTAACAACTGCAGTGATTCACTTAACTATCATGGCAAGAAATATTGTAAAGCGGTCCGAAATTAATTTTACAACTGTCTTGCTTTGCAGCGGAAATTTTGGGCTCCGTTGTGGTCATACGT
The DNA here is from genome assembly GCF_059756535.1 of Pantherophis guttatus. Lineage (NCBI taxonomy): Eukaryota > Metazoa > Chordata > Lepidosauria > Squamata > Colubridae > Pantherophis > Pantherophis guttatus. Next base: position 22,333,171 of record NC_142063.1, on the reverse strand, counting down.
TAAGGACTACCAGTATTACATGGCCGTATCATATAATTTCTCCTCTGTTCTTTCATCTCCAGTGCACCCACCTTCGATCACTGCCTGCTTGAGGATGGACTCCCCCTGCAGGGTCTCTGGAGAATCCACTCTGTTGATCAACCGGAAGCGGGAGCCAGCAGCCAGGTCCTCAAAGCCATTCACATCTGCCATCTCCTGGTAGATCTGCTGCTTCTCGTTGAGACTTTGCACAATCAGATCATCTTTCATGTTCAAACGCTCTAGTTGGTGGAGGAAGGGAAGGGAGAAGGGAAGAGACAACTGAACGTCATGGTGCTTGGATGGCTGCTGCTGCAACAACAGCAAGTCTGTTATGGTCCGCCAGCAGCCTGCGGAACTGGCAGCGGAGTCGACAGTGATGAGGGTGAGGAAGAACATGGGCCAGTTTTGGAGGCTGGGGAAGGCCCGGATGAGGGCTCTGCGTCGGAGGCAGAGATGAGGCCAGGGCCATCAGGGAATGATGTGCGGACTTCGGAGCCTCCAGAGGCTGACAGTAGAGAGGCAGAGGAACAGGAGGAGCCTGTTCCTAGTGCACATATGAGAAGAGCTGCCAGAAAGCAGGAGCAGCTAAAGCAGAGAGGATGACTCAGGAGTAGGGCCAAGAGATGATGGGCCCCTCCCATAAGGCTTAAAAGACCAGCAATGGCTCTTGGTCTCTTTGCCGGAAAACAACGTTGAGAGAATTGCTTCTTATTTCATTGTATTCATTTCTTGTCGGCGTCTTCTGCTTCTGAACTTTTGCCAAGAAAAGCCTTTGGCAGTTTGCCTAATTATCCCAAGGTCAGTGATAAACTGAGGAATGGTGTTTTGAAGAATTTGCTTTAATTTAGTTTGGACTATGCTGAGAATGAGTTAATTCTCAGCTGTTCTAATAAAGTCTGCTTGTTTTCGAACTGTTTGTATGTAATACTAACTACTTGGGCCTGGGTCACAACACAGCCCAGCAACCCATTCTTCAGGCATTGTTTGCGAGATGACAAAGAGAAAGACAGTTCTCGACTTACAACCACAATTGACAGTTGTCGTGCCCGATTTTATGACTTTTTTTGCCATTGTTAAGTGAATCACTGTATTTATTATATTATAAGCTGCCCAGAGTCACCTCAGACATTGAGATGGCTGGTATATAAATTTAATAAATAAATAAAATAAATCAGAGTTAACCGAATACAGCTTCCCCCATTGCTTCTCGGGCGCCAACTGGGAAGGTTGGAAATAGCGACCATGTGAACCTGGACACCGCAACTGTTGTAAATACATGCTGGTTGCCAAGAGCCCAAATTTTGATCACATAACCATGGGGGTACTGTCATGATCATAAGTGTGAGGACCAGTCATGTCACTTTCTTCAGTCCCGTCGGAACTTCGGCCACTAAATGAATAGTTGTAAGTCGAGGACTATCTGTAGTGCTTTTACGGATCAATTCACAACCAAAGGGTCTGATAGCAACTTGCCTTGTCTTCCTTCCTTGCAAAATGTGAGATTGCACATTTTGCAAGGAAGGAAAGAACAAGTCCCCAAATCTAGGCAAGCCCAACCCTCTTATGATGTAGAGTTTTGCAAGACAAGAGCCTTTACCTTGAAATTCTTTCAGTTTTGCAGTTCTCACTTCAGTCTGCTTTTTTTCCTCTTCTGGATCAGCAAGGACACTATCCTCTTCATCAGGACAACTGCAAAGAAATATAAACCACTGAAGTCCTGGTCAGAAAGGAGTCCTAATGTCATAGTTACAGAGAGCCTGGAAAGAAGGGTCTCATCATAAACCCAATTTTGCAGCTACTTGTCTCACTCAAGTTGGGAAAATAACATTTGGGTGAGCAAAAAACCCACCATGACTAATCCAAACAAGACTGTATAGAAGCAATTCTCACTTATGACATTCAATTGGCAACCGTTTGAAGTTATGATGGTGCTGAAAAAGGAATCCTCAAAGTTCTGGCTATTACATTACCCTGCGGTCACATGATTGCAACTCAGGCATTTGGCAGTCAGCTCACACTTACGATGGCTGCAGCATCCTAGGGTGATGTGATCCCATTGGCAACCTTCCCAGCCAGCTTCCCCAAGAAAAGTCAATGGGGAAGCTAGCAAGGAAGATCGCAAGTCACTCCAGTAAATCCCTTGCACCTTTTCCTTGCCTAGCAGCAGCCCTCTCTGACCTCGCATTATGTCTTGTGAGCCATTTGCACAACCTCCCCATCTGGCAATAGCCACTCCTGGCCCCACTGTGTTCATGCCATGCACTTTTCAAGCCGTGGTGGCATGGTGGTTAGAATGCAGTACTGCAGGCTTCTTCTTGCTGACTGCTGGCAGCCAGCAGTTCGATCATCACCAGCTCATGGTCGACTCAGCCTTCCATCCTTCCAAGGTGGGTAAAATGAGGACCCAGACTGTTGGGGGCAATAGGCTGACTCTGTAAAACTGCTTAGAGAGGGCTGTAAAGCGGTATATACCAGTAAGTCTAAGTGCTACTGGTATTGTTTTCATGTCTGTTCCAGAGCTTGTTTGCAAGCCACCTGGGACTTAATTAACAACCAGAGATCCTTGCTTAATGATGGCAATGGCTATCATCGGGATTGTTGTTGTGGAGCAGTGCAATCATCAGATGTTGTGCCTTACGACCCCATTGGTTATAAACAAAACTTCTGATCCCAATTGCTGTCATTAACCAAGGACTATTTGTTTTTCCTTATGATGACAAAATAACCGGTATGGAAAGAGCCACTTAGTCTGATACCAACTCAATACAGGAGAGAAACAAAACAACATATTTTATATGCTCACTTTTCCACTGCCCTGCGAATTTGTGTCATCCAGATATTCCTTTCCTCCTTGGAGTTGGTGTGAATCTCATACATCTCTGGTCCTTTCTTGGAAGCAATGATTAAGAACATGGCTCGTTCCTCGTTGGCTACTTCTCGGACTATCAGTTTTTGCAAGGAAATCACTGGTGGCTTTGAGTCCTGTGATGCAAGATACATCATCATCATCATCATCATGCCATCTACGGCAATCCTAAAAAGCAACAGCTATATGGAGATTCAGGTCATGGTTGTCCCAAAGATGCTTTTTTCAAGAGGCATCTGGATTTTCTGGTTTTTCTTTGAAGAAGTTTCACTTCTTATCCAAGAAGCTTCTTCAGCTCTGACTGGATGGTGGGGAATGGAAGGATTCTTATTCGGTCAGAGCTGAAGAAGCTTCTTGGATGAGAAGCAAAACATCTTCAAAGAAAAATCTTTTGGCACTTTTGGGACAACCATGACCTGGATGACTGAGAATCTCCATAGACAACATCTATAGTATTTCTTCTTTATACAGCACTTTATACTTGCAAATCAGATTAACCTGGAAAGAGTGGAAGGAAGTAGGAAAAGTATCCCAAAGATCCCTGCTTGAATCTGATTATCTCTGCCTAGCTGGGAAAGATCCTTTCTTGTCTGAAGCCCCAGAGAATTGCTGCTGGCTGGGTTATACTAGGCAAGGGAGGCTAAGTCAGGTCAAATAGTTGGTTGTGTTTACTGTTGAAATCCTGAAGGACTATTGCATAGAAGACGGAGTTGGGTGCCTCTTCAATGGAATGGCTTGCCTTCAAAAGTTGTGGGTGCTCCATCACTGAAGCTTTTTAAGATTGGTCAACCATTTGTCTGAAATTGTAAAAGGTCTCTTGCTTGAGCAAGGAATTGAACTAGAAGACTTCTAAGATCCCTCCCAACTCTGTTATTTTGTTATTCTTGATAACTCCTCCACATAGGAAGTCTTTGTTTAGCATAATCAGTTTGAAAGATGCGCACGCACACGCACACACACAGACATACACTGAAGAATCCAACTTGCTAATTTGGTTCTTTTAAGGAAATGCAAAACATATAAATGCATTAAAATCAGTATTTTGATTTAACAGATGAAAGGGAAGTTATTGCACATTTGTCAATTAATTATAATTGTAATTAATAACTAGAAGATAAATGAAAACATACTAAATAGGTATACTAGTAAACAAATGAAGCTATACTAAATAAATAGGACTGCAATACAATGGAAACAGAGGCAATATAAATTTTCCAGTAAGAACTCAGCATTGGTAAGCAACTTCAACTGTCCTATTTAAAAACATATTAAAATATTCATTTCGATTGTATAATAATAAAGAACATGCCATTTGGCTGACCAGCTCTCAAACAGTTGAGGTTTTTTGTAGTAATGGACATACCTAAAATAACCTACAGGAATTTACAAAAGCTGAAGCCAGTAGTTAGGGGACTGAGGCTAAGACATGCTGGGTTCCTAGAATTTTCTGGGCAATCAAACCAGAGTTTTTCACTGTAGTTCAGATTTATTTGTTATTACAGAAACCACAGAGAGTTCCAGGTTTTCCACACTACCCTGCCTATCCTTAGCAGAGAGAAATACGTACCAAAGATGCAAACATGTATTTCTGGTCTTTCTCTTGCAGTAGCAAAAGCACATCTGTCAGCAGAACAGCCAAAATATCTGCCAAAATTATTGGAAAAGGGGAAGTTGAAAACAAAATAATCCTTTCAAGCAGAACAAGTAATTTTTTAAATATTCTAGCAGCTAGCTAAGCACTAATTCAAGGTCATTTGCTGTTGAATTTTTCCTTTGGGGGGATTAGTCAGAAGTGTGTCATTTAAGTCCAGTGCTAGTGCATATAAGTAGCTTTCTAAGGTACAGTTTTATATTCTGATCATTTCACTGACTGAATACGGATGCTCCAATGTTTGGCCATCCCAAAATACCAACCCAAATTTCCATTTTCAGGGGACTCCCATCATCTACAGCCTTAGCACTAGTTTTCCTATATAAGAATATCTGTCCATCTGACTTTGCATCAGCTTTTCTGAGCAAATATTTATTTCACTATTTGCCACTCAAACCTTCCATTAAAAACTACACCTAAGATAATTTGAATACATCCCTAAATATATATAAAAAGGGAGGGGGAGTTAACAAGGAAACTGATTCTCTTATATCAACAGAAAACCCATTTTCAGAGTTGTCTATTATTATGATGCCAAAACAACATTACTGAGATACAGGATTAACCAGTCAGGCGGAGATGGACTCAAAGATTTGCAGAAAAAAAGGAAAAAGAGAAAAGAAAGAAAGAGAAAAACATTTCTGGAGGAGGGAAGGAGAAGGAGCTCAATGAGAACTTTAAAAAGCTATTGAGCTTCACAGGATGACTCACAGAAGCAGAAGGCAGTTGAGAAGAACATGAGCAAGAAGTTCCTTGCTTAAGATCAGCAGGCCAAACTTAATACTCTGAAGAAAAGAAAGTGTACCTATATCATGGGGTTAACATGACACAGCTTCAAAGTGTGAAACGGTTGGAAGTCAATTATTGACACGAATGTTTTGTCTTCCCCTTGGATGTCTGAGAGAGACACTGACGCAATAAATAACTCATCATTTCGGTCATTGTCTCCTTCTCAACTGGGCAGGATCTTGGGGGGCGGGGGGGGGGGGGGGCAGAAGCCGATTACTAAATGCTATTTTGCCAATTTTTAATTGGGCAAGCCAAGCATGAGAGGCAAGTCTCTTTCGTCCAATATACACAGTGGTGAAATCCAATTTTTTTTTTACTACTGGTTCTGTGGGCGTGGCTTGGTGGGTGTGGCAGGGGAAGGATACTGCAAAATCCCCATTCCCTCCCCACTCCTGGAGGAAGGATATTGCAAAATCTCCATTCCTACCCCACTCTGGAGCCAGCCAGAGGTGGTATTTGTCAGTTCTCCGAATTGCTCAAACTTTCTGCTACCGGTTCTCTACAACCTGTCAGAACCTGCTGGATTTCACCCCTGAATATACAGAATAGACACTCCCGTGTGTCTGATTACTGAGCAATGCAGTAAACACCTGAAAAGGAGAACAGACAACCCACAGAATTCACCTTTTAGACGCCCAGAAGCAGCTTTCCAATACAGCATCCCAGCCAGCAGGAGGCGCCGCTGAAGCATATCCTCCTTCCGGAAAATAAGGCCATTCTTAAACTTTCCAGAAGACTTGAGTTCCATCTTGGTTACAATTTCCCGGAGGCGCTGCTCTTTCTCAGACTCATTCACCTTGGTGTCAACAGCTGTGATGGTCTCCTTGATAAGCGACAATGCCTTGGTCAGATCTTCGTGCTCCTTTGTGGTGACTGGAAAGATGAAGGGAAAGAGCATGTTTAGCAAAGCTACAGTGCATATTAACTCTCCGCCATCTGGATTAGTCCATATAATAAAAAAATGGCACCAGCGTTTGGTAGCATTCTAAAAATTGCCAAATTGATTGCAGGAGAAAACATTTAGAGACCAGAGATAAAATACCATCAAACTAAGTCATTCTAAATCTCTTAATTATGACCTTTCACTGATCCTTTTAAGTGACTAACAGCACAGGTTTTAGATTATAGGTATGTTTTGAACATATTTTGCATATATACATACATACAAACAGTATTAATAAACAATATACAAGTAGTTCTCACAACTGCAACTGAGCCTGGAATTAGTGTCGAAAGTCATGGCAGCTGTTAATTGGGTGACCATCAGATTTTATTACCTTTTTGTGGTGGTCACTAAGTGAATATCACAGTTCTTAAACTAATCCATTGTACCCAGTGGGAATTTTTGGCTGGAAACCAGAAATAAACACCAGTTTCCGGGGGTGGGGGTGGGGGTGGTCATAAATCATAGTCACATGACCAGAGGATGTTATAAATGGTCATAAATGCAGGCTGGTTGCCAACCATCGAAAATGCGATCCTGTGATATGTGGGGGGGGGGAGGGTAGCCATCAGTACTTTGAAACCAGGTTGTAAGTAGCTCTGGAGAGGTCCAGCAAATATTGGCAGAACCATGTAGTTTTCTTAGCAGCAATACTAAAGCTCTTTCTCATCATTTTTTTCTGATTCAATTAGAGTTGTTGAGAATCAGCCTATATACATGTTAATCAATTTATTTATTATTAGGTTCGGCCCTGCTTAAGGGTTTGGGTTTTTTTATACATTAGCTACCCAGAAGATGTTGTTTGATGCCACCAGAACAGGAAGAAATGTTTCACCTAATAAATGGATATGCAACCTGAAAAATGGGAAGGATCTGTCTGAAAGCATTTGGGAAGGAATATTATCCAGGCTCAAGGAATTAAAAAAAAAAATATTGAGAAGTCAAATTCTGCATCTATACAACAGTTTCGCCCTGTTCCCTATGTTGCTTGGTGTGAATTGTGCTCCCTAGTGAGCCCTTCTGATAAAGCAGGGGTGTCAAACTCAAGGCCCGGGGACTGGATCCGGCCTGTGGGGTATTTAGATCTGGCCTGCGGGGCCAAACTGGAAACAGTGAAGGACCGGCCCACGGTGCTTCTGCCAGCGAAAACAGGCTCTCAAATCGTCTGCCAGTGAAAACGTAGCTCGGGGGGGGGCTGCCCTCCCGAGCTCTGTTTTCACTGGCAGACTGTTGCAGGAGGCCGTGGCAGCCAAAAACGGAACTCGGGAGCCCATTTTCGCTGGCAGAGCGCTCAGGCCGCCACAGGCGCCCTGACAGGAGTGACGTCGAGCTGGCTACGCCCACCCCACCCCCACAGCACTGAGGTCAAACATAACCCTGATACAGCCCTCAATGAAATAGAGTTTGACACCCCTGTGATAAAGGAGTCAAAAGTGGCTAAATAAGCGCCTCTAATAAGTCAGGTTTTTCACCTTCTGTGTTCTGAATGATGCGCTCCACCAGGACAGGATACTTCATGATGCGCTGAGTGACTAAAAGATTACACTCTTGGACACCAAGTCGTCTCACAATGGAAGAATTGCTGATTTTCTGAAATATATCACAAGCACCAAACATACTTACTAACAGTTGAATTTGATACCACACCTTTCATTTCTTTCGTCAAAATAGATAGAAGAAATGAAGGAAAATAACCTGTCCTCTCCTTATTCTTTTTTTGGTATGTGAAAACATGCATTCAAGTTTTAATTTGTCTTAAATTTGCCCCCTTTCTGTAACCATTTTTTTTTCAGTTACCACAACCTGGAAAAATCATTCTATCTCATCAGTAAATGAGTTTTCTGTGCAAATAATTACAAAGATACATTATCATTCTTTCTCTTTGTTCCACATTCTGTCTTTTTGGTTCCCAGAGAAAGTCTTGCTGCATCACATTTCAAAAATCTTTCTAATCTAGCACCCTGACTAGTGTATATGGCAATAAGCTTAATAAATCACTGAGGAAATAAGCACAGGAGTCAACTCTTTCCTGAACTACATTTTTGTTGAAACATGTATTGTTAAGAGTATAATATCTTTAGTCAAGGTTGATCCCTAATGTTACACACACATACCGTATTTTTCAGAGTATAATTTGGAGGGGGATGGGGGGGGGGGATAAGAAAAAAAAAATCTGCCTCTGCCTACCAGCATCCATCGGTATTCATCTGGCTAATTGTTCCTTGCAGCAAACAGCAAACAGCCTGGTCAGCTTCAGTACATTAACCTGATTTAGCACGAGTAGCTGATTGGCTGGTGGATTACCTCCAGAATACCCCCAATCAGCTGTTCCCAGAGGTGAACTTTAGCAACAAGTTCGCTAGTTTTAAGCACTCACATGCCTCACTGGGGCAGATACGCAGCTTCAAAAATGCAGCTGATCGTTGCAGGGCGCTCCAGTGAGTACAGCAGGGGAAGCGCGGAACCGGTCCGACAAGGCCATTTTGACCTCTGTGCCTTGCTTTTTCACCCTCCGAAAACTCCGTTTGAGAGGCTGCCTTTGCAAAGAGAAGCTCCTTTGCAAACGGAGCTTTTGGAGGCTGCTTGAGAGGCTCTCTGTTTGAGAGGCTGTAAACGCAGCCTCCAAAAGCTCCAAAAGCTCCATTTGCAAAGGAGTTTCTCTTTGCAAAGGCAGCCTCTCAAACGGACCTTTAGGAGGGAGGCCGATGGGCGGGGCTACATTTGGTGTATTAGATGCACCCAAATCTTAGGGGAGGAAAAGTGTGTCTTATACTCCGAAAAATACGGTACTTTTCTTGGTTATAATACAGGTAATCCTTAATATGCAATCACAGTTGGGACCAGAGTTTCCATTGCTAAGCAATGATATTTTTAAGTGAGTTGCCCTAATTTTACAACCTTTTTTTGGCCACAGCTGTTAAGCAAATCACCGCGGAGGTTAAGTAAATCACATAGTCATTAAGCGAATCTGGTTTCCCCATTGATTTTGCTTGTTGAAAGCAGGCTGGGAAGGTTCCAAATCGTGATTCATGTGATCCCAGCACCTGAAACCATCGTAACTACATGCCAGTTGCCAAGCAGCGGGATTTTGGTCATGTGACCGTGGGGATGCTGCAACGATCATAAATGCAGGGACCGTTCATAGGTCACTTTTTTCAGCACCGCTGTAACTTTGAATGGTTGCTAAACGAATGTCAAGGACAACCTATAAAGAAGGGGTTTTATCATGATCTTATTCTAGACTGGCTTTTGAAAAAAAGTTTCCATTTGGACATTTTGCCTCAAAAACCTTCACTGGCATAGAGTATCGGGTCTTACATAGGAAGGAACAATGAACTGTCTGAAGGTCTTTTTTGCTCCATCTCTGCATTGTGCGTAACATTTTTTTGAAAACTACTCAAATGACTAAGAACAGAGCTAAGTGTGCTACTGCTATGTCAGATTTCAGCAGAACCAAAAGAATGACAGAATGAAATCAGTTCCCATCTGTGATCATCTCTCGTCTTTTACCTTAATCAAGTTTTGGAACTTCTTGCTTTGCTGCATCAGCTCCTTATAGTAGCTCACAGCATCACTGTGGCTGCTACAGTAAATGCCATATTTCTCCTTCAACATATTGCCTGTTTTTCCTGAAAACTAAATGAGGAAAACACAGTCAGGAACAACTGATGTTTGGGAGGAAAGCAAGCTGCACCCAGCACACTCTGGGGTATCGGGAGAACAGACGTCATAGTTCAGCATTGTTATGTATATAATAATATATAATATAATATGCTTTGGCAGGAATATCTCAACTAAAAAGGAAAAAAGAAGTGAGAATAGGATATTGAGACTTGAGTAAGTTCTAAAGTAGTGCACGACACAGTCCTGAGAGAGAAAATGCAGGCGAACAGAGTAATAAAACAGCCATTCCTCACTATGGAGAGATTATATTTTAAGAAACACAGAGTAACTCAGTATTATCTCCGCTGACAAGAATCAAAGATAGAAAATAGCCTTTTTCCTAGACTTGCCACTTGGAATACATTTACCTGCAGTTCACATGCAAAGCTACTGGCTCTAATATGCACCTAGGAGATGTAGCTTTTTTTCCTCAGAAATATCATGAGAGCCCACTGGCCTATTTTCCAGGCCTGCTGAAAAAGGCAAAATTCCCCCTCTGAACTAAATAAGTGTTTTATATCATAGGATGCCCCCATGCCTATCCAATCCCAATTCCATAAGCAAAATCTACACCTAAGCGCTCACCTGTTGCACCAGGATGTCCCCAATGTTCTGGATGATATAGTTGCATTCGCTACCTTCTTCCAAAGACTCCTTCCGACGTTCCTTCAGCTGGAAAAGGAAGGCTCTGTGGAGCTCCAGTAAATCGTCCACGCACGGGAAAAGGCGGTGGATATCAGAATTGCTGAACTGCAGCTCCTCTCGCATGGCTTGGGAGTAGACCTTCAACATGATCTTCAGAGTCCGGACATGGTGCATCTCTGTCCTCATCAACTCTAAAGGGAGAAGACATGGACATCAAGCCTCTCTGATTGGCCAGAGACAGACCCACCTAGAAAGCCAACCACTCAACACAGACTTCTTTACCATCTGGCCAACTTTCAAAAAAAAAAAAAAAAGGAGAGCACACCGGACCACAATCAATAGTCTATGTCCAATTTCAAGACAAGCACTACCTTCAGGTCAAAATTTTGCATACATGTGAACGAAAGCAGCAGCAGCAGAGCAAATACTGTCCATTAAGTCTGGTGGGGAAGAGGCAGAAAAGCTTACCGTATATGACATCCTGCCTTTTAATAACATCCCGCTCCTGCAGCTTCACATATGGCTGCTCTACTGCCAGACTCCAAGACTGAGCAGCAAACTCCCGAGCGTCTGTCTCCAGTTCATTCCTCAAGGAGGCAAACTGAACATCTGGAAGGGGAAGAGTCACAGCTCAGATGAGAACGTAGGTCTATGTATTCAGAGAAGCATTTAAAATGCCATTATCGGGAAAAAAAACCAAAAAGAGATCAGTGCTATTATCAACAGAGTGGAAATCTAAGGGACTGCATAATGATTCTTAATTTGTAAAAGGTCAAATGCTCAAAAAAGGTTTATAAAAGGTATACTGCGCAATGCAACGCCCAGGATGTATTATGGATAAATGATCATTAGATGTAGATAGTGAAAGGTGAAGAGTCTTCGGAGAAAGGCGGCATGCAAGTTGAACAAATAAATAAGAGAAGATGCAGCAAAAGGACCAAAAGGAACCTTTTGAGGTCAGAGAAAACATCCAGCTTGTTGCTATAAAAATGTACAACTGTAGTAGTACCCTAACTACTATAAAATATTCACAGTGCAAAATGCACATTTGAATTTATCATCACACATTGGAGGGAGGGCAGCCACAAGTGCACACAGGAGCTGGATAAAAGGGAAGAGGAAAAAGAACTCAAACTCAAAGGCTAGGGATTTGGGATGGTTAACTTTGGCGCATCTGATTTCAAAAGTGGTCCACCTGCAAGATTCCAGCAGGCAAAAAACCAAGGTTGCTCTGCTGTCTTCAAGTTGCTTTGGGGGTGTTTTGCTGAGGCATCTGTGTGGCCACCGCATGAAACAAAAATGCTGAGTTAGACAGACATCTAACTACTGGTATGGCTCATCAGCCACGCTCTTCACATTAAGAACTCTTGGACAAGGAAGAAAATGAAGGAATGGCATAGGCAGTGGACCCAAGGGCAAGACCCTGGCAAACTGGATTGAAATTCTAGCTTGAGTTGTCTTGCAAGATCTCCTTGCAGTTTCAATTCCCTGCTACAGGTGTGGAAAATGAAGGGTTCTAAACTAGAAACAGGCCATTTCAAATATTCCAGAAGTATTCTGAATAAGAGCTGTGGTGGCGCAGTGGTCAGAAGGCAGTATTGCAGGCTAACTCGCTGCTCACTCCAGGAGTTCGAGTCTCACCGGTTAAGGTTGACTCACCCTTCCATCCTTCTGAGGTCGGTAAAATGAGGAGCCAGATTGTTGGGGGCAATAGGCTGACTCTGCAAACCACTTAGAGAGGGCTGTAAAGCACTATGAAGCGGTATGTAAGTATAAGTGGTATTGCTATTCTAACTTTGAAAGGGGCTTATTCTGAGATCAGGTGACTTCTGGAAGAACCAGAGCAGCCCAATCTGTTGTACAAACCTTTGTTCTTTGTTAACTCCAGCAGTAAACTGCTCTGAGAGATGAGTCTGGCTCATCTCTCAGATGTGTCGGGCTCTTGATGACTTTATAGCCAAGTGCTCTCCATGCTACCCTGTCAAGCACAGCTTCTTCCATGTGTTGGATGTTCAACTTTTCATCAGATTTGATGTTCTCAAGCCAGCATGTTCTTTGCTTGCCCCTTCTTCTTGTTCCACTAACCATTCCTAGATCCTTGCATTCTCCAAAAAACCCATACAATAACGGAGTTGGAAGGGACCTTGGAGGTCATTTAGTCCAATCCCCTACAGGAGCAGGAGAATCTATACCATTTCAGATAGGTGGCTGTCCACTCTCTTCTTGAAAGCCTGAAGTGATGGAGCACCCACAACTTCTGGAGGCAAGCTGTTCCACTGTTAATTGTTCTAACTGTCATGAAATTGTTCTAACTGTCATAAAGCTGCAGTGGCCTTGAGGTGGAACTCTTGCCTCACAATCAGGAGGTTGTGAATTCAATCCTAGGTAGAGGCAGATGTAGGGTCTCCTGCTTGGGCGGGGGGTTGGACTAGATGACTTGCAAAGTCCCTTCCAACTCTGTTAATCTGTTAAATTTCTCTTAGTTCTAGGTTGCTTCTCTCCTTGATTAGTTTCCATCCATTGGTTCTTCACTTGCCCTTTGGTAAATACTTTGCCTCCCTCCCCCCCCATCTTTGTGACAGCCCCTCAAATACTGGAACACTGCTATCATGTCACCATAGTCCTTCTTTTCATTAAAGAAACACACCCAATTCCAGCAACTGTTCTTTATATGTTTTAGTCTTCAGTTCCCTAATCATCTTTGTTGCTCTTTTCTGCACTCTTTTCAGAGTCTCAACATTTTTTTTTTTATATTGTGGTGCCCAAAACTGGATGCGGTATTTCAAGTATGGCCATACGAAGGCTTTGTTATTAAGGGCAAGACTGCCAGATCTTCAGTAGCTTTACAGAAGATGTAAATACCATCTTCTTTATTGATGTGAATGACTTTACATGCAGGACGTGGCCAAAGTAAATCAGACGTAGTCTTGTGATTTTAGCTTCTAGTGATGTGTCTGATTTTATACAATTTAACATGAGAAGCTCCTTACCTTCCACAAAAACCGATTCCGTGGTTGATGGTGCCAGTGAGACAACATCTTCAGAGGCTGGTTTAAGTTTCATGAAGCCACAATCCCCTTCATCCATCTCTCCCCCAGTGAGTCTGAATAGTCAAAGGAAAACATTGAACCAGATCAACTCTTGCTCCAGGACTGAGTCACTGCACAAGCTATTTTCTTATTAGGCTGTTTCTTATTCTAATGAATGCAGCCTGGGCCAAATACCTTCCAGTGAACAACTTAAGAAGAGCAGCAGTCCTGAAGTACATTTGTGCTTAGTTTGGAAAGGCATCTTGAGATTGTCGAGGAAGAATAGGGATACTGCCAATGCAGCGGCATGAGAAAATAGTGACAGCACTCACAGGAATGAACTCAAAAAGTCAAAAATCCATGGAAGGGCTATAGTTAGGAAGCTGCCAATAAATGTCTGATAATTACAGAAGAAGTAGAAAAGGGGCAGCAAAGCCATGGATCATCTTCTAGTGCTGACGGCTAAAATAATTTCTTTTCTCATGCAGAAAACTTTATGCAATTGAAGCTCTCCACATTTATGGTGTTAAAAACCCACAGCATACAAGGATTTATAAAACCATCATGCAGAATGTCTATGGGAAAATGAATCCATTCAAAACTCATCAAACAAAGATGAGATGTGTATATACTAAGAACTAATTTTAGGGATATTGTTTGCCGATAAATTTAGAATTCCCTCTTGATTCCCAGCTCAACAGGTTGCTGTTCTGACCTAGTGGCTATGCCTATAAAGCTGATTATTTAATAATCCAAATTCTTCCACTGAATCCCCCAAAGACTGGGAACCATTGTTATTTCCTGACTTGGTTAGAACAAAACTCTGTATCCTCAATCTGAAATAGCATATTCCCTTCAGCAAACTGAACAGACAAAATCCATATCTACACTTGGCAGAAATGTAAAAAAACAAAAAACCCTGTATATCTGCCCTTGTGGATACCCACTCATGCTTATGGATTTGCGTTATGTGCTGCAAAATGACAATATGAAATTGCACTACAGTTAAGCTAATACTCCCCCCACCCCATAAACCCAGAGTTTCCATTAAAATCATGGCAAACACATCAAGCCTGAGTTTGTGTTTTGATAGAAAAGAGTCCAGCAGTGAGACCCGAGCTCTTTTTTTTTTCCAGAAGAAAAATAGAAAAATAAGAAGTGGAGCACTGTGAAAGACGTTAAAGATGAGCAGTTATTTCTTCCCAGGCAGGATAAGACCAGATTCCAGATAAAAATTCCAAAAGCAGCCATTTGTATCCAGCAAAGTGCTACTCACCCGAGCTTACCAACAGCCCCAGCAGAGGTGGTGCTTAGCTGAGACGGCAAACTTCCCCTCTGCGCAATTGTCATGCCGAGGTTCTGGGGCAAGCCAGGGGTTCTGCCATCCGGGCCCAAGAGGGCCCTGCAGGAGTGCTCTTTGAGCGAGGTAGCTATAGAAGGAAAGACAGAGTTGGTACTCAGGAATCGGGGAGTAAACTGTAGGTTGCTTTCTTGCAACCCTCGGCTCTCTGAGCGAGTTTGGAGAATCGACAAGATCTTGGAGGTCAGACGCTCATTTTCCAGAAAGAGCGTCTCATTCCACTTGTTGGAAAATGAGCCACAGAACAGCAGCTCTGAGTGAGCTGGGATGACTGACTTGCCGCTGCCACTGCCCTTGGAGTTAGCATTTCCCATGTTTGCAAAGTGGCTGCAAAATTGCCTGTGCACGCTCCACTTATATATCACTGTGTGATCCTTCTAGAAATGTCTAGAGATGTAAAAGCTGTCACTCCACAACACTGTGTTGGTTAATCAGCAGCAGGTCAGAAAGGGAGAAAATCAGTTCCTACTGTGTCCTCAATCGAATGTGGAAATTGCAAAGTATCTTTTTTAGCAAACGGACAGAGAAAGTGCACCAATCAAAAATTTACAGAAACAGAACTGTTCTCACTTTGCAACGGAAGAGAGAAAATGACTCGCACCGAATTAAGATTTATCTGAGACAGAAAAAGTGGAAGAAAGACGCGCTCAGTTGTTGCTTCTTCCCCTACATGCTTGTTGGTTCAAGTGCCACAATTTATAACACTATGCACATGGGGTCCTAAACTAACAAATTAATCCGATCTAATGATCAAGGCATACATTCTCCAAGCAGATTCATTTTAGAGAATGTTTTTTTTAAAAAAAGCAATGTAAAGATTATTTATTAATTTGTATGAGTCAGTTGTACGAGTCAATTCTTAATATTGGTCATTAATATTCTCACTACTCTACATTCAGAAAGAGTGCTGTCACTCTCTTTTTATCTATATATATAAGATACCAGACACCAACCTATCTTTAATCTATATATAAGACGCACAAGACACCAAACCTTGTAGAACCAAATTAGATATTTGGCCTTCCACAGAAACAGGTGCTTCATGCCAAGATGTTTTTGCTGTTCTGGTTGCAAAACCAAGACAGAAGCAGAGAGGCTAAAAGATGGGGAGAAGTCTATTGGCTTCCAGGAATTATTTGATGGCAGGGAAATATCCTCATTTTACTATCCTCCCATCTGCCCTCACTGATGCCAATGTGCCTTGAAGACCTACAAGGCACCAAAATGTCAACAGAAATATTCCATGACAAGTTTTGGCATGCCTTTGGCATGTCAAGTTGATGCTTTTCCCCTGCCTGCTCTGCAAAACCAGTTGTTCATTTATACCCTATTTTTTTATCCCAAAAAATAGATAAGGGAACGAAAACAAAACACAACTAGCAATCTCAAAGGTGTTTTCTTTCCAAAGGCAACCGGACTTTCTTGTTTTGCTAGAAGAAGTTTCGCTTCTCATCCAAGAAGCTTCTTCAGTTGTGACTGAATGATGGAGAATGGAAGGATTTATATTCCTTGCGGTCATGAAGTCAAGTCATGCAGTGAAGAATATAAACCCTTCCATTCTCCACCATCCAGGTGTAACTGAAGAAGCTTCTTGGATGAGAAGTGAAACATCTTCTAGCAAAACAAGAAAGTCCAGTTGCCTTTTTGAAAGAAAGCATCTTTGGAATAACCATGACCTGGACAACTGAGAATCTCCATAGACAACACAGGTAGCACTCACAAAGTTCACTAAAGTTATGACACCTAACATGTATCCATCAGTATAATAAAAACAGGACAGGGGGATTATGTGTATATTCATATTTGATGATTTTAATGTTTTTTTATGCTGTAAGCTTCCCATCTTGTTTCACTTCGAAATGGGCAGCAAATAAACAAACAAACAAGACTCATGCACTCACACACACACTGTAGGAAGTTTTATCCCTCCCTCATCTGCCTTCTCTCTTCCAAATTCTTCTTCTCTCTTTCAGTCCCTTGGTCATTTTCCTCTAAAGTGGATAAAACTAGACTAAACTGGTAGTTTCCAAACTACTAGAGAAAAAGATTATAGCCGGTGAAGAATTTGAAGGATAGATCAGGAAGAATTGCCAGAGAAGATGAAATACACCTAAATACAGAGTAGTACAGTGGACTAAAGCACTGTTATTAACATCTGCTGCTTGCAATTACTGCAAGTTCAAATCTCACCAGGCTCAAGGTTGACTCAGCCTTCCATCCTTTCAAAGGTAGGTGAAATGAGGACCCAGATTGTGGAGGCAATAAGATGACTTTGTATAAATATACAAAAGTATGAAGGCTATTGCTTAATGCATTGTAAGCCGCCCTGAGTCTCCGGAGAAGGGCGGCATATGAATTAAAGCAAAAAAAAAAAAAAAAAAAAAATTCTCCCAGAAAGTATCTTAGAAACTATAAAATATTTGGAACCATATAGTTTATTCTTTTTCTTCTTTTGGTATCCCTTTGTGGGCAGAATGATTACAACACAAATCTCAAAAGACATCGGATTCCTCTTTGCATCTTGCACAACCCCAAGATATATATGGGGCTAGCTAAGTATGCCGAGTTGGGGAAAAACACATGCAGTTCAAATGCTTTGTGAGAAGCCAAATTCAGCCTTTGCCTAATGAAACGTCTATATTGCTTAGGCAGACCACCATTCCTGGCTCCAGAAAGGGCATTAGGAGTGGCTGAAATCATCTGCCCATAAGCGTTCGCTCTTGCAACCTATCCTTGATTCCCATCCTTCCTCATCTTAAAGTACAGTACCCTCTTCTGGATCATTGGACTGAATTGGGAGCTCCTTTGCAGACCAAATTTATGTCTCGGAGACAGAATCACAACCAACATGCTACTTCAAATCTAAATAATTCCCAAAAGGCATACTGCTTTAGTTCAGATCTTCCAAAGAGCAGAGATATTTTCCCCTTTCTCCAGCTCCCAGCCCGCTTCTCCCCTTCTCTCCTCCCCTCTCCCCCCCCACTTTGAATGCCCTGGAAATGGACTGATGAATATGAGAAACTGTACTCTGCATTCAATTAGCACGATCTGCACACTGCTGAGAACTACTATTGATCACTGCTCCCCTCTTCCCACATAATAGATCACTGTGATATTCAACCATAAGGCTGAAGGAAATATTCCCCCCGACCCCCCCACCCCCCCGCTCCCCAGCTTCTCTTTTTAAACTTCCAAAGCTCAACAAGACCCATACTGGGGGCTGTAAAAGATCAGCCACTTTGTTTTGCACAGTGGGAGAAACATATGAAGTACCAAAAATATCCAATCCCAAAATTGTATCTGACCTGTAAAATAATAATATATAGGAGAAGAAGGGATTCCTGCTGGTGTACTAATCACCCCACTTCTTGGGTCAGAATATACATCCTCAATAAATATTAACATCAGCTACCTGCAATTACTGCAAGTTCAAATCTCACCAGGCTCAAGGTTGACTCAGCCTTCCATCCTTTTTAAGGTAGGTAAAATGAGGACCCGGATTGTGGGGGCAATAAGCTGACTTTGTATAAATATACAAAAGTATGAAGGCTATTTGCTTAACGCATTGTAAGCCGCCCTGAGTCTCCGGAGAAGAGCGGCATATAAATCAACCTCCCCCCCCCCAAAAAAATGCAAATATGTATTATAAATAAACATAATAAATATAAATGAATAACATCAAATTTAATTAATTATCTTATCGAACAGTCAAAGAAGCAAAGCATGCATTGGCTAAGCAAAACAGTCAAGAACATTAGAATTTTAACTGATACAAGTTAAAAATTGGAACTAACTGAATGCACAGAAAACAAAACATGAATGTCGAAATAATGTAATAAAACACAAACAGAATGCTGGCAAGGAAAAGCATTACATGGTCAATTATTACAAAAAAATCGAGGGGAAAGTGGTTAAAGAGAAGACCATACAAGCTTCTGCAAAAAAATTGCAGAGACTATAAACAATGACATAACCAAAACGATTCACTGGAACTTCTATAAAAATTACCATTTGCCAGTAATTAAAAATTGGTGGGAACATATTCAGTAGTAGAAAAAGTAATTGAAAATGAGCAGATGAAAATATTGTGGTACAAGTAGTCCTCGATTTACAGCAGTTCATTTAGTGACCATTCAAAGTTACGACGACACTGAAAAATGTGACTTATGACCATTTTTCAGAGTTATGACTTTTGCAGCATCCCCATGATCATGTGATCAAAATTCAGATGCTTGGCAACGGGTTCATATTTATGACGTTTCCAAGCAAAGTCAATGGGGAAGCCAGATTCACTTAACAACCGGGTTACTAACTTATCAACTGCAGTGATTCACTTAACCATTGTGACAAGAAAAGTAAAAAAAATGTGGCAAAACTTACTTAAAAATGTTTCACTTAACAACAGAAATTTTGGGCTCAGTTGTGATCATAAGTTGAGGATTACCTGTATTTCCAAATACAAACTGATAATCTTGGTGTATAACACATCAAATTTAACTGTGGTTGAAAAGAAAAAAGTGTGGATAATTGATGTGGCGATACCAGGGGGCAGCAAAATAGAAGATAAAGAACTGGAGGATCACAAAGTATCAAGATCTGCAAACTGAAGTTGAAAGATTATGGCATAAACTGGCAGTGGTGAGCCCACTGATTATAAACCCACTGGGTGCCACACCAAAATACCTTGGACGACAGTTAGAAAATCTGCACGTTGATAAAATTTCTGTCCATAACAAGAGGCCACATTGCTGTGATCTGCACATATCCTATGTTGATAAATTCCAACACCTTAGGTTCTTGGGAAGAACTTGCTGTAAATCAGGGATGTCAAAGCTAGGTAACTTTTAAGATTTGTGGACTTCAACTCCCAGAATTCCCCAGCCAAGATGGGAGTTGAATTCCACAAGTCTCAGAGTTGCCAAAGTTGGACACCCCTGAAGTAAATGAAGGCCACTACTAGTTAAAGAAATGGCAGCAAAGACTAGTTTTGGCAGGATGCATATGTTAAAAATTAATACAGAAATAACATCTAAGACTAAGAAAATAATCTTTCCAATTTGCGCCACATCTTCAGGAGATATTTCTTTGCTTTTCTTGTAGCTTCTTTTGCCAGTTTAATTTTGGAGAATATTTAAGATAGTGGCCTAAATATATAATAAGCTCTGTCCACAGGCACAATTTAATAAAAGCAAACGATCCAGATATATTGTTCAATTTCACAGTTACAGAATAACCAATCAATGAAAAACCAGCAGCTTATTGATTTTCTCACTGCCCTGCGATGGTTGCTCCCTTCCTACCCTACTTTTTGTTTAAAAAGTTTCACAGCACAATAAAAAAAAATTAAGATGCACAAGAACAGTAGATTAGCTAAAGAACATTCTAGACTTTTCACCAAGCAGGACAGCATAGCTGCTCCACTCTTTTTGGCAGCACTGCACAAACTGTATCCTGCAATGCTTAAACTCCGTGGGTTTTAATCAGTGGTGAAATCCATTTTTTTTAAAACTATCGGTTCTGTGGGCGTGGCTTGGTGGGCGTGGTGTGACTTGGTGGGCGTGGCAGGGGAAGGATACTGCAAAATCTCCATTCCCACCTCACTCCTGGGGGAAGGATATTGCAAAATCTCCATTCCCAACCCACTCTGGGGCCAGCCAGAGGTGGTGTTTGCTGGTTCTTCAAACTACTCAAAATTTCCGCTACCAGTTCTCCAGAACCTGTCAGAACCTGCTAGATTTCACTCCTGGTCTTAATAATGTATTTTTCAAAGACACCGTACTAAGCCTTCCATATTCAAAACCAGAGCAAGAAAAAAAAGTTTTTTATACAAACCTGGGCTGGCACTCTGGAGCAAACTAGGGGGGGAGCCTGGGGGCCGGAGTTGCAAATCCCTTTGCTATAACAGAAAGAGAAGAGACAGAAAGAATCACATATACTTCAGCTGGTTTAGTTTCCATTGAGCAACAGCTCTGAAGCAAGCCTCCATTCCCTGAATGCAAAGCTTTCAGCTCCCTCATCTGAACTCAAAACCCTCTGATCTAGCAGGACAGTCATATTAGTAAAGACCTAACCATACTCTTAAACGAGGAGAAGTGAAGATTGAATGGGAGCTTCAAAAATCCATAGGAACTTTGGGATTTATATCTCAGATTCTCAATTACCCAATGGATACTTATTACTGTAAAGAGGAAGGTGAGCTGATTGCAAATACTGTATGCAAGAACCATTACCCGGAGAAGAGAGACAGAAACAGCAGGGGGGGCGATCAGCTGTGCAACGCAGTTTAGCTTTGCTAGAAAGCAAAAAATCCTCCCCCCCCCAGCTTCTACTTACCTTCCCAAGCCTCCTTTTGGCACATGCTACGTATGCACTCGTGTACAGAGCGCACATTTGGTACGCACTGCACATGCCCACGCAGAATGCGCTTGGCGCACAGTGCACATGCGCAGCCAGCGAACCAGTAGCAAACTGGTTGGGATTTCACCACTGGTCCAGAGCCACATTTGGAAAAGGCCTGTGTGATTTACTGGTGCGAGTGGAGTTTTGTTCAATGACTACTTTGCTTAGCAACCATTCAATGTTACAACAGCACTGAAAATGTAACTTTACAACCAATCCTTGCGCTTATGACCATCGCAACATCCCCCGTGGTCATGCAAGGGAAACATGAACACTCCCAACAAGCAGAGTTAACGGAGAAGCCAGCAGTAAAATGGCAAATCATGGTCAAATGATCTCTCACTTCTTGACCACAGGTGATTGGCTTAATGACCATGGTGGAAGTGAGGTTGTAAGCCCAGCCCACTGTGGGCGCATGATGTTTTGCTTAATGACTGAATTGCTTAGCTATGGAGTTGGCAGTCCCAATTATGGTGGCCAAAGGAGGACTACCTGTATAAGAATAGGGAGGAGGTAGTCCCCAGATTAAGAACAAGTTCCATTCCTAAATATGTCTATTTTTGAATTTGTATGTAAGTAAGAACATGTACAGTTATGATATGTAATACTTAATATTACATATCATAACTGCAGTCAGAATTGTGTACGCACAAAACTGGAAAAATAATACTATACCATCCTGTTTGCTTATAAATCAGTATATTAATATAGTAGTATATATAATGTATAAAGGACAATGGAACCACATGTATAGATATATTGATGTAAAGGAAAAAACGGACATATAGCGGATGTATACCGATACAGAAATGTTGCAAAGAGGAAAATTGTTAAAAAATATATTAAAAACTGTTCAATAAAAATTATGAAAAAAAGAAAATGTACTTACAGACTATTACAAATAGTCCTTGATTTATGACCGCAATTGAGCCCAACATTTCTGTTGCTAAGCAAGACATTTGTTAAGTGAATTTTGCTCCATTTTACAACCTTTCTTGTCACTGCGGTTGTCAAGTTAGTAACAATGATATTAAGCGAATCTGGCTTCCCCATTGAATGTGCTCGTCAGAAGGTCACAAAAAGGGATCATATGAACTCAGGACACTGTAATCATCATAAATACATGCCAGTTGCCAAGTATCCAAATTTTGATCACATGACTGTGAGAATGCTGCAACAGTCGTAAGTGTGAAAAATGGTCATAAGTCATTATTTTCAGTGCCATTGTAACTTCAAACAATAATTAAATGGTTGTAAGCCAAGGGCTACCTATACTACAAAAGGCAGATGCCATTCGCCTTCCTCAAGCCCATGAAATGCTGAAGCCACATAATGTTTTCGTGAAACACTGAAAACAGGCAGTATATTCAAATCCTAAATCTCCAGTGTGAAATCACGATGTGGCTTCAGCAGTTCATTGGCTCAAGGAAGGAGAAGGCCTTCTGCCATGTTTAATAATACTCAGCCCATTTATAAGTACATATTGTCTGTAAATCAGACCTTCTTAATCTGGGGACTGGATCAATCTTGCAAAATTCTGTTATTGCAGCCAATCTCAATAAATTAGTTTGTGTGTGTGTGTGTGTGTGT
Organism: Pantherophis guttatus; assembly: GCF_059756535.1. Classification (NCBI taxonomy): domain Eukaryota; kingdom Metazoa; phylum Chordata; class Lepidosauria; order Squamata; family Colubridae; genus Pantherophis; species Pantherophis guttatus. Next base: position 22,310,215 of record NC_142063.1, on the reverse strand, counting down.
GTGTGTGTGTGTGTGTGTGTAATTGATTTCCTGATCTGGTCTACCTAGAAGGGTTCACAAGGAATACAGGCTTTAAGTAAGTGTTTGGTGTAAAGTGCTACTTTTCTGGAAATTGTGTTCTTCACAGATCCATTTAAACTCGGTCAAATCCCTCTGGGATCTTGCAGACCATGAGATCTTCTATTAAGTTCCAATAATTAAACAATTATGTACAATTACGAAGTTGCCACATTAACCTAATGCCCTAAACACTAACCTGCCATAAACATTAGTTAGCAGGATCAATGTTCAGGCAAATAATTATCTGGAAGGACACAAGTTCCTCAATCCTACTTCAAGGTTTAAACACGTTTAGAGCAAAATATTAACAAAACAAATAACCCTTTCACTCTCCCCCGTTTTAACTACCGTATTTTTTGGTCTACAAGATGCACTTTTCCACGTCCCCAAAAGTGGGTGGAAATGTCTGTGCGTCTTATAGAATGAATGTTGCTGAAGCCTCACCCACCCGCTGGCCCCTACCCTTCAGCCTCTGCCTCCCAGCAATTTGCCTCCTTGCAGCAAACAGCAAACAGCCTGGTCAGCTTCAGCACAGCCCGATTTAGCACAAGCAGCGGATTGGCAGTTGCATCAGCCTCCTGAGACGCTGCTGATCAGCTGTACCAGGCTGCAGGGATCACCGCCACTCATGCCCATCGCCACCTCCGTGCACCGCATTTTCGGCCTCCGTGTGCCTTATTTTCGACCTCCACGCGTCCCATTTTTGGCCTCCGCGCGCCTCATTTTCAGCACCCACGTGTCCCATTTTCAGCCTCTTCCAAGAGGCAGGGATTGCCGCCACTGCTGCCTATCGCTGCCATTTGAAACCGGCCAAAAACAGGATATGCAGAGGCTGAAAATGGGTCGCGCATCGGCGATGGACGTCGGTGATCCTCGCAGCCTGGAACAGCTGATCGGCAGTATTCCAGGAAGCCGATCCAACCATAAATCAGCTGCTCGTGCTAAATCAGGCTGTGTTGAAGCTGACCAGGCTGTTTGCTCTTTGCTGCAAGGAGGCAAATTGCTGGGAGGCAGAGGCAGTTTTTTTTTTTTTCTTGTTTTCCTCTCCAAAAGCTAGTTGCGTCTTATAGTCCGGAGTGTGTTATAGTCTGAAAAATATGATAAATGGAAAATAAATATTGACCAGTACAGGTAGTCCTTGACTTACAACCACAATTGAGCCCAACATTTTTACTGCTAAGAAAGGCAGGTGTTGAGTTTTACTCCATTTTATGACTTTTTGCCGTAAGCAGATCACTGGTTAAACAAATCATGTAATCCTTAAATCTGGCTTCTTCCAATTATTTTGTCAGAAGCCAATGAGGAAGGTCATCACATGATGCAGGACAGTGCAACTGTCATAAATACATGCCAGTTGCTAAGTGACAGAATTTTAATCATGTGACCAAGGGGGCGCTGCACTGGTCATAATTGTGAAAACTGGTAATAAGTCACTTTTTTTAGTACTGTTGTAATTTTGAACGGTCACTAAGCGAATGGTTGTAAGTCAAGGACTACTGGTACAGGACAAGTTTTAAAAGATTTAAACAAATATTCTTGTTTTGTTTTGTGCATCAATTGGTCAACCAATAATATTCTCAATTTTTTTTTCCTTCAGGGACACCAGCAGTACATCTTTGAGAAAGAAGACTAATAATTTGATAGCAAGTGATAGAAAAGGAACCTCTCTGCCTCAGCAACTTAAAAGATACTCGTAGTCATCTACCACTACTGAGCAAGATAAACTATTAGCTTATTTTGATCCTATTAATTGGAACTTCTTTTTTAGAAAGATTCAGGAAGTAGTCATACAATTAACTTATTTTCACGAATTCTGCCTCCACCCTCTGCTATTAATGGAATATAATTATCATTTATCTTTACCTAAAATAAATCGATTGGCTCATTTCAAGTCATTTACTCCTGTTCACAAACATTCAACGACAACAACATTAGGATAGATAACGCTGTACTCTAACTTTAAGAATAAACAATTATGTCTTTTCACATGGAATAATCAGCAGCTTGCCTTCAGAAGTTGTGGGTCCTCCATTACTGGAGGTTTTTAAGAATAGACTCGACAATCACTTGTCTGAAATGGTATAGAGCAGGGGTGTCAAACTCAAGGCCCGTGGGCCGAATCCAGCCTGCCTGGATGCTTAGATCTGGCCCACGGGGCTGCCCTGGAAACGGTAAAGGACCGGCCCACGATGCCTCTGACAGCGAAAATAGAGCTCAAAGAGCTCTGTTTTCGCTGGTAGAGGGTTGCAGGAGGCCATTGCAGCTGAAAACAGAGCTCGGGAGCCCATTTTCACTGGCAGAGCACTCGGGCCGCCATAGGCGCCCCGACACAAGTGATGTTGAGCTGGCCACACACACACACACACACACACACACCCGAGATCAACCACAACCCTGATGCAGTCCTCAATGAAATCGAGTTTGACACCCCTGGTATAGTGTCTCCTGCTGAACAAGGAAGTTGGACTAGAAGACCTCGAAGGTCCTTCCCAACTCTGTTATTCTGTTAATAACTTGTTTGTATCAGAACCAAAAAAGCAGCCTTTGCATTATGAAGCCCTTTGATATAAATTATAGACCTGGGCTGCTTGTTTTATTTTTATCTGTAAAATTTAGCTGTAAGAAGTAAAAATGCTACAGAAGTAAGTAAGTAAGTAAGTAAATAAACGTGTGCGTATGGGTAAGATGGCATGATCTACCTTGGATCTGCTGCTGCTGCATTCAGGCAGAAGATTCTTGCAGTTTTTGTGAACATTTACTGCGCAATCTGGCGAGGAAAGAAAAAGAAAATTGAGATCATTTTTCATCAATGAACACTGAGACTCATATGCGGTTACCCTAAGGTCAGCAGGGTCTTTAAGAGGCTACAGAATGACAGTCCTACAGAAACAACACCAATATGGCACATGCAAACCAATGCGATGCTGACGATTCCAAAGAATACCAGGGACTGCACTTACAGATATGCACGTTACATTGCAAAAGTGTTGCAAATCCTCAGTCATCTTTTCCCATAGTCGTTTTTTAGGGTCGGGTAACCATGCAATCCCAAGTGAAGATGTAGCTGCTTTAGAGAGTTGCACCTGTCACAGGGACACCCTGTGTGCCCAAATGACCTTTGTTCCTTTGCACAGCCCTATTAAAGAGTACACCATCAAAGCTGACACCAGCCAGAGCATAGAAAAACTCAAAGACGTAGTGCAAGATCGGAAAAGGTGGAGAGACCTGGCCCATAGAATCGCCAAGAGTCAGGCATGACTGAATGGATGACCTCATCCCCATCATTAAAGAGTAACTAGCTAGAAAAGCTCATCTCCCTCCAACCAATTAGCCCAAACCCTCCTTGGACAGCAAGGATATATACTATAAGGTGGTCAGCAGTATTCGTTTAACACACATTACCTATCAAAATATTCTTCTAAACACATGAAACTGTCCTAGACTGAATTCAGACCACTGGTCCTTCCAACCTTAAATTTATTCTCACTAACTGTAGTTCGCCCAAATCGAGGCAAGAAATTTAATTGGAAATACCAGAGTCTAAAACTAGGATCTCCTCCATGAAAAGTTGGTGCTTCAAACCATGTCTTTTTAAACCCCTGCAAGCGGCTGGAATCATCACAAAATTCTGTCTACTGAATGTTGATCGTTACAGCATGATATCGAGTGGGCTCTCTCTTCTAGTTTTCCTGCTGATCAAGGAGCAGCAAGGAGGAGCAGCAGAAGCTGGGAGGTAGCAAAACTGAAAAGGGCCACCTGAATTAGTTTGTGCACTGTCTGAGCAATACTACACCCCAATACTAACTCTGTTGTAACTGGCACTGGATACCCAGTGTCCAGGGTAGATAAGAGGACTTTTCCAGATCACAAATTGACAAGTTTTTAAGCAAAGTTCATAACCTCGGTATTCAAGACGTATCCATGTGGAACTAGAATGATCCAGATATATAGCCTGTTAGGAACCACTGCCTTTTAACACAGTTAAAGTTGGTTTTTGCTTCTCTGGTTTTGCTCAGAGTTGCCAAACGCTGGCTGAATACCGCCCTCTCCTGCAACAGACAGACGTCAAGTTCGGAGGCTACAGTTTCCAAGGCAAACTGAACCTGATTACATAAGTCACACAAGATATAACCCCATAAACGGCAGCCCTTTCGCACTCCAGCAACCGCACACCATGTCCTTGCAACAAACAGGCTGAACTGACTAAGAAGCGAACAGCTTAAGACTCAGCTTTGAGTGTTAGCAGAACCGTTTGGGCCGCAGCACCAGGAAGCAAAGATTTATGCTAAACTCAGAGCCTCCTCTATTCCGGAGCCATTTGAACAGAGGGAAAATGTACAGGACCTGATTTTTTTTTAAAAAAAAACTTATTTGACTGAGATCATCATTTTTGTGCAAGCATAAGAGAAAACCAAAAGCTGCTTCTCTGTGATTTCTACTTGGAGGAAACTTTTCCTTGCCCCGGAAGAGGTTAAGCAGAGACATTTACAAACCTGGAAGCAATATAAGCAACGGCACCTGGTTACAGCCATGGAAAAAGTCTTCATCCTTCCCCATCATGAACTATCAATATGTAAAGCTGCTGCTCCACCCTTTAGTTCAATAATAGAGAGCGCTTATTAGGTGACACCCCACACCTTGCCGGAGGGATAGAGCGTTTTATTTTTTGCCCAGAATGGACACCACCTTTCTTACACTTCCTTTAAATCTTTTCACAAAAAATTAGTCATTTTATTTTATCTCCTCTTTGGCTGAAATCCAACTTTATCGCTTATCACTGAAACATGGCATACAGGTAGTCCTCGATTTACAACAGTTTGCTTAGTGACCGTTCAGAGTTACAACAGCCCTGAAAAAAGTGACTTATGACCGTTTTTCACAGTTACGACGAGAAAGATCATAAAATGGGACATAATTCACTTAACGAATGTCTCACTTAACAGCAGATTTTTTTTTGGCTCATACGTTTGTCGTACGTTGAGGACTACTTGTATTCTTCCTTGTCCTCTGGCCCCTCGTTGAAACCCTTTGAGATCCGTATCTGACCTTTCTCTTCTACCGTGGAGAGCGCTGAGCAGACTGGTGAGGTCCTACAAAGAGCTGAAGCAGCAACGGAAAGACCAAAGGGCAGCTGAAGCACCACCTCTCAAGGCCTGCCAGGCAACCTAAGTTTTCAAATGTCTCCCAGAGGAGGAGGCCCTTCAACATTTCTTCCCAATACCTTCCCCTCCCACTCCCACTTCTGACCCAGACAGCCATGAGAATGACTTGAAAGAAGTACAGAACGAGACACCAGGAACAAAAATAACTAGAGTGACCTCACCCTCAAAGGTATTTGAAGTATTCTAGGAAGTGGAAATGCTGAAAAGCAGAAACCAACCGGTCTTGCCTCAAAGCTCCGTTCTGCCTGTCTTCTGAATTGTTTCAAAGGCAAATTTGCACGGCAGAAGCTCAAAGAGATTCTGAAACCAAAGTCCCAACATCTGTCATAATTTCCCAGCTCCTGCAGCGCTGAAGGCAGAGTCTTTATCATACATGTCAAAACGGCTTGGCCAAAAAAAAAAAAAAAACCCCAAAAGACAAACAAACACACACACCTGAAATTTGTCTCTAAGTTTATTCCAGTCCAGGGGAAAAGCCCCTGAAAGCTTATTGCTAGACTTTATAATTTCAGACATGGTGTGGTGAACTGAATGCAGGTAGTCCTTGACTTATAACCATTCATTTAGCGACCATTCAAAGTTACAACGGCACTGAAAAAAGTGACTTATGACTGTTTTTCACACTTATGACCATTGCAGCATCTGTATGGTTACGTGATCAAAATTCGGACACTTGGCAACTGTCTCATATTTATGACAACTGCAGTGTCCCGGGTGGGGTGGGGGTGAGGGGTCAGGTGATCATTTTGCAATCTTCTGACAAGCAAAGTCAATGGGGAAGTCAATTTTCATCTAACAACTGCGTTACTAACTTAACAGCTCCAGTGATTCACTAAACAACTGTGCAAGAAAGGTTGTAAAATGCAGCAAAATTCACTTAACAATTGTCTTGCTTAGCAACAGAAATATTGGATTCGGTTGTGGTCATAAGTCAAGGACTACTGTATAGTCATGTGGGAAGTTTCCCTGTAAGAAAATTAACTCAAGACAAAACAAAAACAAAAACAGGCTATTGGGACCAAAATATATTTGAGGATATCTCTTTGTCAACAGATGCTGGAAAAAAACCAAATTAAGATTTCTAAAGGGACACATACTTATATCTCCTAAAAAGGACCCCCATAAACATATATTTTAAAAACACTTATCATACTACATCCACCCAAACTTCCTTAATCAAGGATTAAGGTAATAAGCATGTTCACATTCACTTTATTTAGCATTATGTTTGTTTAGCATTATGTTCAAAGGATAATTGGTTTGTTCTTCTTTTAATATCCCAGAATTATAAGTGAGGTTTTGTTTTTGGCTCATGCAGAAACAAATTAAGATGTAACACTTATTTTTTTTAAAGGACAGAAAATTTCTCTAGCCGCTCTCGCTAGCAGCAACCAGTCAAAACTGTCTTTGAAAATTTTTATGATTTATCAGAAAATAAAATAAAAAGGAAAATAAAAAAATAGTGGTAAACTAAGAGAGGGAAAAGGGAAAGAAGAAAAAATGTGGGGTATTGGAGGGGGGAGAAGAAAAAAGCATTGACTTCTGACTCTTTTTAGCACAGTAGAAGTTAATAACATTACCTTCAAATTTTTACACAGTATATATACTAGCCATTTCTACTACAACAAACATCTCACCAGCAAAAACCAAAATCAAAGTTTCATATTTTTTTTCATCACAAGCACAAGCACAAAATCCAGAAATGATTTCCAAAGCAAAAAAAGCCACTGAACTGAACCTGCAGCACTAGCCTACTTCCTTCAAACTTCTTATCTTTATGTATGAGCTGGACACATACACCTCTGTTAGAAACGTTACAACATATCACAACCTCTTTTAAATGAAGGCTAAAAACAATATATTCAACTTCTGGTGGTGTTAAAAAAAGGGGAGGGCGGGACTTATAACCAGTCCTCGCACTTACAACTATTGCAGCATTCCTACAGTCACATGATCAAAATTTGGGTGCTGGCAAACCGGCATGTACTTACTATGGTTGCAGTGTCCGGGATCATGTGATCTCGCCACTTGCAATCTTTCCAGTTAGCTTTTGACAAGCAAAGTCAATGATAGAAGCCAGATTCACTTAATAACTTTGTGATTCAAATAACAACCATGGCAAAAGAGTTCATAAATTGGGGGGGCGAGTGCCACTCATTTAAACACAGCCTTGCTTAGCAATGGAAATTCTGATCTAAATTGTGGCCATAAGTTGTGGACTCCCTGTATTGTATTTTTTTTTCTTTTTTTTAATCCTTGTAAACTGCCCAGTATTATTGACAAATGGGCAGCCCTAGAAATTTAGATGGTAAATAAATGATAAATTGAACCAGGTCTCAAAGTTCAATCTGGCTATTAGGTGCAGCCCCTTTTTCTCAGTCGCCATACACTCACCTCATCTCTAAACGCAAATTATTTTGTAGAGAGAAGACAATGCAGGAGAAAAATTCTTTAAGAAGCTTTCAGTCTGAGAAACATCAAGCACCAGAGACCTCAAATAGACAGACTTTTAGGCATCTCTTTCCTATTTCACCTGCCTGGCATGCAGTAAACCTGGTTATTTGAGTAGGAGGACAGTGAGGTGAGACACGGATCCTTCCAGTTTGACTGTTTTCATGTTTGCATAGCCTTTCTCAACCTTCTTAAAGAGCAGCCTGGGGCTCTTTACACGAGCATGGTTTTCTTGAGAGATTTTTTTTCTACATAGGCTTTCCCTGGTATCTATCTAATTCCTGTTGTATAAACACTGGGAGGGCATGTTTATAAAGTGAGATTAACAGGCATGAAAACTTCTCTGCCTGAAAGGCGTGCTGGGGAAAAAACAGGGTGTGCCAGAGCAAATGCCTCCACTTCCAGGTGAACCAAAAGTTAAAGCTCAAAGACTGGTCTAGTTGTGTGGCACAGCTTCCTATGCAAAGTTTGTGGCTGAATGAGTGAGTCACAGGCAACTGGATTTCAATGTTCTGACCCCAGTGGGTAACAACTCATCTAATCCTATAGGATGCCTGAGAGCAAAAGGGGAAAACTCTATTTCCCCCCCCCAATATATTTATATCTGAGAGCTCCAGACAACTTATTTTAGGATCTCTTTTCACACCTCAGCAAACCTATGACATTCTGAAAGAATGATCCAAGTCACCAAAAGTGACAACAGCTGAAGCTGGATGTGAACCCACATTTCTCCAAATCCTAATCCAGTATTTTGATCACCATATCACATTAGCTTGGAAAATCAGCTTACTACTGGGCACCGCTCCACAGCAAACTCTAAATCTATCTTAACAAATAAGGCCCAGGGACAATTTTCAAAATATCTTCCTTCACACCAACTCAATAGTCCTGTTTTAACACCTTATTATTGCCTACCTAAGAAAAGCTTCCCAGGATACCTTAGAAAAGTCATCCTTAAGCTGCCCCATAAGACTCACCTTGCAAATAAACCCACAACAAATTACAGTAACACAAAATAATAAATCTGATGCCCAATTCTAAATTAATCCTCAGTGTCTCTATGTCTCTCTTTCTCTCCCCTAATTGATTCTTGCTCAAACTAGCCAAATGATTAATTACCGTACATAGTAATGCAGGTAATCATTTCACTATTTCTCTTTGGGGAAACCTTTCAGCAATTTGACTTTTGTACTTAAACACCTTAATTAGGTTAGGACCTTATTTAATTAAAGATACAATACCACAGTTTAGTTTCAGCAGCTGACAGGCAATGGAAGCTCACAGCCATCAACAGTAATCCTGATTCAAATAAAGCCTTCCATTAAACTCAACTAAAAGGAAGGAGACATTAGCGACAGCTATAATCAAGAGATAGCATGCAGTACTCTGTAACACAGCTCAGGATCCAAACATAGCATGCAATCACCACTATAATTTAAGCCTTGTGCAAGAAGATCATAGTTTAAAGTACTTAGCATGAGATTCTCTCCGTCTCTGGAAGAAGAACACTGTCCACAAGAAAATTTAAGAGCTGCAATTTGAGATACAGACAACTATTTGAGATGCATAAACTCTCCTTTTGTTGACTCCTGAAGCCCATTTCATCCACATTTAGATCTTATATATAGAAAAACGTACACCATTCACAAAATAGGACCATTTTATGAAAAATGAAATGTTTTCCACAACCTACACATTACTAAGGTGTTGCTGCCCAGAACTGAAAACAGACAGCTTGCTTTTTCACCCAAGATGTTAATTTCACCTGAATTAATTGAGGAAAAGAGGAAGCAGGATCCTAAGCAAGGGAAAAGAGAAATATTTGTTGTAAAATGTTGCTGGGATAAATCCCATGGTTTCCTAAATCTTGTGAAAACATCATGCCTGTCTGAATGATGCACCATTCTTTCCCCCAACAGGTCAGAAGAAGCATTCATTCATACACAGACATGTTCTCTAATATTAGTAAAAGGTAGGTCATATACTCTAAACACTGCCCTGTAACCAGATACTATTTAGCAGAATAGTAACTCAGATATACTGAGCAGTTACAGTACTCAGTGCAACTACTGCACAATAGAATTCCAGTGGAAGAAATGCCATAATTAAATTCCTTTATTAGTGCCAAAATCTGCAGAAAACCTTCAGGAATCTAGCATTCAGGTTGCTGAAGTCATTTTTTTTTAATTATTCCATTCTATTTCCTTTCTTACTCTCATAAACATTTACTATGTATCTAAGTTGAGGAATGTAAATTATCATTGCTTAGGACCTCATATTTCTCTCTCTCTTGTTCCTTACAGGCTGATTTCCTGCAGCTTTCGGACTATCCCACATCTGCATATAATGCAAGTTCCAAACATCTATCCCCATAATAGAAAGGTCAATCAATCATATCTATGGTATTACTTCATGAAATTGGCAACCAGACAAGCCAATCACCCCAAAGGGGAAGGTGTTCTCACCAGAGAACTGCTGCTATGACAGCCATTGTACCTGTATACAAAAGTCCAAGAAATCCAACAGCAATCCAAACCCACAGCAATTTTAGCAATCCAAATATTTCTGTTTAATATTGGCCTTGATTTTGCTGTATGAGGGGGTTTTGTTTTTGGGGTTTTTTTGAAGCAGAAATAGGGATTCATTTCTATAATTTGGGAAGCCAGATCACTGAAGATCTGGCTTAGTCTTTTCTCAGAAGACCTGAATGGAGTTTGAGTCTTTGCACCTTTGCTGCAGAATATAAAAGGGCAGATTGAGGGGAGGGTATGATTTACCTATTGTGAGAAAAGTGATTTGAAGAATAAAAGGGAAAACATGGCAGCAAAATTTATTTACTTGTAATGTAAATAAATGTTTTTTAACTTTTATCCCGCTCTAATTAAACATGAATTAAAATAACATGTTTTTCCCCACAGTAATTGTAGCAGCTGCAGTTGCAGGTGGTCCTCGACTTATGACAATTGAGCCCAAAATTTCTGTTGCTAAGTGTGACATTTAAGTGAGCTTTGTCCCATTTTACAACCTTTCTTGCCACAGTTGTTAAGTGAACCATTGCAGTTGTTAAGTTAGTAACACGGTTGTTAAGTGAATCTGAATCCACCATTGAATTTGCTTGTCAGGTGGTCACAAAATGATCACATGAACCCAGGACAATGCAACCATCATAAATACATGCCAGTTGCTAAGCATCTGAATTTTGATCACGTGATCATGGGGACGCTACAAGTTGTGAGAAAAATAGTCATGTCAGTTTTTTCAATGCCGTTGCAACTTCAAATGGTCACCAAATGAACTGTTGTAAGTCGAGGACTACTGTACTGCTATACACTCCTCCCCTTCTCCCCATTTTTCCATCCTCACTTCAACTAAGGGAATTGTATTTTTAAGAATTTGATGTTTGTCTATGGATCTCAAGACTTCCAAAAGATATATGAGCGCCATCTTGTTCTTATGGCAGAGTGGCCAGGAAGCAGCTGTTAAACTTGCTGTATGTGTTTAAGTTCCAAGAGCTTCTACTGAATGAGTAGGGAAAAGGGAGAGGCTAGGCAAACAAAAAGTTAATATCATTTTTGCACATCTGCCAGTGGAACTCAAACTTAGAACTTACAACAGGAAAGCTTTTCCCTCTCTTGTCCCAAAGGTGCTTTTCCAAAAAGCAACTGGACTTTCTTGGTATTTTCCAAGAAATACCAAGAAACATCTGGTATTGGAAATGTTTGGAAACATTTGGAAAAATTTCACTTCTCATCCAAGAAGCTTCTTCAGTTCAGCTTCTTGGATGAAAAGCGAAATGTTTTCAAGGGGAAAAAATCCACTTGTCCTTTGGAAAAGCAACTTTGGAACAACCATGACTTGGATGATTGAAAATCTCCATAGACATCTTTCCCTTCCTTAATAGAACCCGAGAGAACTACAAGCCAGGTATCTGCTCAAGGGATTATAAAAGTTTGGAGTGTTTATTCCTGCTTTTCCCTTCTACATAGTTTTCCAAATATTATGATTACCATAAGGAAAACAGAAAGCCTGTTTTCAAAAATATCAGATAATTGGCAAAGTACGGTATCTTGAGGAATTCAGGTGTCACTGAATACTTCACTGTAAAAAAATATGAACCCAAGTGCCACTGGCTTTGTATATGCCAGTAATATGACAGCTGCAGTAATACAGTAATATGACAGCTGCAGACTAAAGGTCTTTGGCAACACAACTATAAAAGTTCTCGCTACGGGTGTTTGTGTACCTTTTGAAGATTTTCTCAGTGGGTTGTTTTCATCTCCTCCCCAGCTGAGAATTTATGCACTGTCTCAGAATTTCCTACTGTAACAGCTACCTATCCACTAACACCCATTATTCCATTTAACTGCAGGATAGAATTGCTGGGCCAATCTGCCAATAGCAGCAGCACTTTTCCTTTTCAGTTTATTATTATTGTGACAATTTTAATACTGCCCTTCTGCCAAAACCCTCATGACAATATATGAGCAATCAAAATTGAATATTTATAAAAAATGTAATAAAACATTTAGAAAGCCACTAAATTTAAGAAGCCATTAAAAATGGTAGTCAACAAAATCTTGAAAGGGGGACTATTTAATGTTGGCCAGAAATAGCTACCAGAAACAATATTTCCATCATCACTGACAAGGGAAGCTCCTACAACACAAACCCCATTCCTTTCTTGCACTGAAAATGTTATCTAGCTCAGAGAGCACCACACTTCAACACTGAGTTATAGTCTGCTCTATTGGTGCAGTTCCCTTTTTCTAAGATCCCACATCTATAGTGATTTCTTTTCCATTCTATTCAGTCATGTTTAGAATGAAGGAATGTTTCAATAGACTTTAAAAAATAGCTCGTGCTATGATCTTTTCATTGACAATAATAATAAGGGGGGAAATACTATGCTGGTGCTTTAGAATTTTCTTGTAAGAGGCTCATACAATAACCAGTAATTTATATCTATTTTAAAACACTACTGCCCAATCCCATTTGTTGTTTAACTGGAGGTGCAAGATGATTGAATGTGACAATTCTCTTAAATATAGTACATAAAACTTCCCTATGCTGAATCACTGTTGAGTCCCACTGTCATTCCAACTATATTGACTGTCTGGGAAGTTACAGTGTCATCCTATTTACCGGTAGTTACACAAGTCAGATAATGAATTTAATAGCCTTAAATTGTTAGGACTGGATCAGTATCTTCCTACAGTAACACTCAGAGAAAATTCCCCCCCCCATTTTTTTAAAACCCCAAGATCTTTTAAGGTATGCTGCTGTCATATCTTGGATATAATCTAGATGGCAAAAGAAGTACTCCATCTCTTAACAATGGCTGCCTGTAGGGAATATATATAAAGGCACCTTATATCAAATCAGACTGCTCATCCATTGGGCCAATTTCTCTCTAATGCTGCAACAGGAAGGGGTTCTTCTGACTCCTTTATTAATTAATTTTAATATCAGACTCTTTAAAATCTCTGGTTATCTTTGAGACCGCCTTCTACCGCATAGCTCCCAGCAACCGGTAAGATCCCACAGAGTTGGTCTCCTCCGGGTCCCGTCAGCTAAACAATGCCGGCTGGAGGGGCCGCGGGGGAGGGCCTTCTCTGTGGCTGCCCCAGCTCTCTGGAACCAGTTACCTCCTGAGGTCCGGACCATCCCCACCCTATTGGCCTTCTGAAAAGCAGTGAAGACCTGGCTTTTCCGGCAGGCCTGGGGCCGTTGATCTCGCTTTGCGATCTGACGAGATCCGGCCATGAATGGTGTGAATGGGCTTTAATGTCTTTAATGGTTTTTTTTTTTAATTTTGATTTATATGCCGCCCTTCTCTGGAGACTCAGGGCGGCTTACAACGTGCTCAGCAATAGCCTTCATCCTTTTGTATATTTATACAAAGTCAGCTTATTGCCCCCACAAACTGGGTCCTCATTTCACCTACCTTAGAAAGGATGGAAGGCTGAGTCAACCTTGAGCCTTGGCGAGATTCAAACCTGCAGTAATTGCAGGCTGCTGGTCTTAATAACCAGCTTAATAACAGGGTGCCTTAGACCACTGTACTACCAAGGCTCTTTTTAATTTTTAAGTGTTTTTATAGTGATTTTTTGAGTGTATTGTGAGCCGCCCTGGGTCTTCGGAGAGGGGCGGCACATAAATTGAATAAATTAAATAAAAAATAAAAAAATAGAAATGTAAATTTACCCTGCAGAAACTACAGCCTCTTGGTTTAGTCTATTCTTCGTGGCTCAAGGCATTATTTTCAAAAAAAGGTCCAGCAACAACCATTACTGGGCAATTTGCATGACAACCTGCTTTATAGATTCCTCTTGTTCTACCACATCATACGTGCAACGCAATAATTCCTCCTTTTATTTCCATAAAGGAAAGTCAAAACGGAGATCCACGAGCGCTGAAAGGAAAGCAAAAACCGTATATACATTTCCAGATATGAAGAAGTGTCAGGTTCCCAAGGTCTCCGCGAGAAGCCTCCCTCCCTCCCTCCCTCCCTCCAGGCAAATAGTTGAGTGAGGGGTTATAAGTGTGGCTCATACTGACCTCTGACGTCATCAAACGACGCCTCGCCTCCTCTCTGGACCAGCCTACCCTGTAAGACTGTTGTCCTTCGGCGGCAGATGTGAAAGCCCTTCTCCTATTCCCCAAAGAGGCCCCGCTCGGCCTCGCCTCCTCACTGAGGCACTTCCTCTTTGGCCCCGCCCCCCGGAGAATCAGCCAGGCATATCGCGAGATCTGCTAAAACCCGCGGGATTCCAATTCTCCACTCAACTTAGTCGTGCCCCACTCAACCCAGGCCTTCGAAGGGAGAGTGAGGACGGGAAGGCTGTTGCTGTAATGAAACAAGAAGAGCAGCCTTACGGGACATCTCGGGCGGCGTGAGAACGCCAAATCCCGCGATGTAAAAGGTAGAAAGTTACCTGCTGGCTCCGCCCTCGGCGTAAAAGATCTCGCGAGATCTCAAGCGAAGCTTTTTTTTAAAGCGAGGCTTTTTAAACTCCCCGCCTTCTGGCTCAACTCCCAGCCCCGCCCCTTCAGGCGAAATCTAAAATCAAAGAGTCTCTCTGAGGTCGTCCTGTCACGGAACTGCGAGATCTCGCGAGATAGCGGTTCCCTACCCGTCTGGTCTAAAAGCTGGTTGCCTTGGTAACCGCGTCTGCCCAGTCTTGTGGTTTCTTTTCCCTTCTGGTGGCTAAGATAATGATAATACTGTATCCGTGTTATTTATCATTAAAGGCTAAACATTTATTTTAAGTATCCACCAGTCATTAGTTTTTTAAAGTCGGGCACCTTTGGAAGAAGAAAGCTATTTTTCCGGGGGGGGGAGAGGCGGTTTGGTAGCGAAGACAAAAAAATATTATGTACATATGGTTTAATTTCTCCTTTCAGATCCTTTTTTTAGCTCTTCAGTTTCCATCACATGAGATTTTCGGGGAGCAAAGCATGACATGCAACTTGTCCAAGAGGACAGGGAAAGAGCTTAATGGCTTTGTGAGGGTCTGATGAGAACCTTTGCTCAAAAGAAGGAAATTTAAAGTATAAATATAAGGACATTTAATTTAAATATAAGGAGTAGTACTATAAAAAAGTAAAACAAGTAATGTGTAAAATTGCGGGTTTTGGGCTGCATAACTTACCATTATTTACTTATTTCCTTACTGAAGATGATAGTATACTGTCTAATTGAACATAATTTCCATCAGAATTTGATAATCTTTGAAATTACTTAGCTGTTTCTGTGGCTTCATGTAATTGAGGCAATTATACTATTGCTACTGCAGTATGCTATTCTAATTCACTAAGAGACTATTGCCTTGTGGTTACCATATTAATCATCTATTTTTATTAATCATAGTTAATGATATTGCAGTCTGATTTTGATGCAAAAAGTATTTCTCAAGATCAGATTTGCATACACTTTTACATGTAATTATTATCTTTTAACTTTCTTGCCTACATTATTTGTAGCCTAAACAGAAAACAAAGCAAAATTAAAAGGAAATACTACGGTATATTATTATAGCTGACTAGAACATTATCTAAAGTAAAGTTTTACTAGTTGTTATGCTTTGCCTGCGATAGAATTGTATTTAAAGAGTCAGTGATCATTTGTATCAGATAATCAACCATTCAGGAAATGTTCATTGGGACCCCACAGTTAGGACCGAAGTATAGTTTATAGATAGAAAAGGCATTTAGCATAGTATACCAAAATTTAGTCAACCGGCTAAAAGTTACTGAATACAAGTTTTCCTGCAGATGAACAAAGCATATGCATGCACATAACCAAAAATTGTACTAAATATTAAAAATGTTGTCAGTAGACACCAATGTCAGAATAGGAAGTGGCCATCTTAAGTACAGGTAGTCCTTGACTTACAACAGTTCATTTAGTGACTGTCCAAACTTACAATGGCACTGAAAAAATGACTTATGACCGTTTTTCACAGTTACAACCTTTGAAGCATCCCCATGATCATGTGATCAAAATTTAGATGATTGGCAACTGGTTCATACTTATGATTGTTGCTGTGTCCCCTTACGATCCCTTTTTGCAACCTTCTGACAAGCAAAGTCAACAGGGAAGCAGATTCACTTAACAACCAGGTTACTAACATATCAACTGTAGTGATTCATTTAATAATTGTGGCAAAACTCACTTAACAAATGCCTCACTTAACAATAGAAATTGTGGTCGTAAGTCGAGGACTACCTATACAGAGATGCGATGACATGTGAGATAGTGCAATGGAGGAGGAAGAAAGCAGAACTTAGAAACTCTCTTAGTAGAGAATGTAAAACCAAGCTAGCCAGGAGATAGACAGACTCTCACACTGTGACCCAGGAGGGAGCTACTCACTCAGGCATTGTAGCCCTGTTTTGTTCAGCAGGATTTTGCCACAGAGAGAGCAACAGGTGCCATTAGAGAAGGTGCCTAGCGCTAGTTCATGCCCATGCAGTGCCTGTGTTCGTTCCTTTGCCTCCACAGCCTCCTTCTCCCGATCTTTATTCTTACCCTAAGAGAACAGAAAATGCCATACTGTCAAGATTTTGTACAAATAAATACCGTCAAAAGTCCACAATATATTCCTTTCCAATTCAGTTCTTGGAACATTATTTTGCTTCTTTTAGAATGTTTGTATTTTTCCCTTTGATCTCTCTATGGCCACAGGAGAGAGATTTTTCTATGCTTTTACTTGATTATTCTAATGCAATTTAGAGGATTGAATCTGAGACATTCTCTAAAGAAAATATGTGCTCTACCTTTGAGGCATAATTCCTACTTACCATATTTCAGCAATTTTGCCTCGTTACAGCAAACATTCTGCTTTACTTTCATTTTCGTTTTCAGCATAGCTTGATTAGCACAAGGAAAAAAAATCTGCTCCAGCAATTTACCTCCTTGCAGCAAGCAGCAGAGGCCTGGGCAAAACAGCTGAGAGCAAAACAGTTGAGAGTCGGGTAGGCTTATCCAATCAACATGTGCTAACTAGGATGTGCTGAAGCTGAAAGGAGCTGTTTCTTCTTGCTGCTTGCAGCAAGGAGGTAACCGCTGGGAGGCAGAGGCCATAAAGTGGAGGCCAGTGGGTGGGCGGGGCTACATTAGGTGTATAAGATGCACCTAAATTTTCACCCCCTTTTAGGGGAAAAAAAGGTGCGTGTTATACTCCGAACAAATACGGTAATTCTTCTTTCTCATGACACCTTCATTATAAACTTCTGCTATAAAACCATGTTTCATTGTGTCAAGTGGTTTATAGACAGCCCTCTCACCTTCTCCTTCTGCCATGAGCCAGTGACACGGTTGCGCAGATTGCTCAGCCGGCGCTTCACCTTAGTGCCCTTTTCAGTTTTATCATTCCTTGGACTCTCTTCACACCTGTTGTAGGTAAGTAGGGAAGAATGAAAAGAAGGAAATCAATAAATTTAACTAAAGGGAATCTATTTTAGATGACTTAATTTCTATGTTTTCTATTCAAAAAGCTTCCAAAATAGTTAACAGAATATAAATATGCTATATTTTAACCAATAGAAATGACAGGCAGAGAAAACCAATTTAATAAATAAGAAGTGCTAAATAAACCCAGTCTAAAAACTAAAACATCTAAAAAAGGCCTTAGAAAATCAGTTTTATTTGATGCCAAAACTACAGGTAGTCCTCAATTTATGGTCACAGTTGAGCCCAAAATTTCTGTTGTTAAATAAAACATTCATTAAATGAGTTTTGCCCCACTTTACAACTTTTCTTGCCACAGTTGTTAAGTGAATCACTGCAGTTGATAAGTTAGTAACCCAGTTGTTAAGTGAATCTGGCTTCCCCAATGACTTCGCTTGTCAGAAAGTCACAAAAGGTGATCACTGACCTTAGGACCCAGCAGCAGTCATAAATATGAACCAGTTGCCAAGCATCTGCATTTTGATCACATGATCATGGGAATGCTGCAAATGTAACTGTGAAAAAGGGTCATGTCACATTTTCCAGCGCTGTTGTAACGGTTCACTAAATGAACCATTCTAAGTTGAGGACTACCTGTATAAAGTAGGCAACCAGCAGAGCTGCAGAACTCTATCCTGAGCCTGACGTATCCCACCTTTATTGTGTTTATAAATAAGTCAAGGTGGCAAGCATACTTCCTCCTGCCTCACAACAACCCTGTGAGGTGGATAGGGTTGAGAGAGTGACTGGCCCAAAGTTAGCCAGCTGGCTTTCATGGTTAAGGGATTAGAACTCATAGTCTCCTGATTTCTATTTCAGCACTATACAATCTTCTCAATTCTACATCGAAGAAATGCAAAGATACAGAACTGATCCCATATTTCCATGAGCATTATCATTGTACAAGTAATCCTTGATTTATAATGGGTTGCTTAATTACCATTTGAAGTTGCAACAGACCTCCCCAGAGCTACTTACAACCTGTTTTTGAAGTTATGATGGCCGCAACCCTTCCCCCATCATCGCGTAATTGCATTTGGGGCATTTGGCAACCAGCTCACCTTTAGGACTATTTGCAATGTCCTGTGGTCATGTGACCCTCATTTATGACATTTTTTGTTGGTTTGACATTTTTGTCTGGTTTCCAGAAAACAACACCCATTCAGGAAAATGGATTCACTTAACGACTGCATTATTGGCATAATAATTGCCACAAAAATTATCAAAAAAAATGGGTCTGGTCACGTGATATGCCTTGACTTATGACCACAATGGCTTATGATCGTGATGGCGAACCTATGGCACACGTGCCACAGATGACACATGGAGCCATATCGGTGGGCACACGAACTCAAGTCTGGCACACATATGCATGCCGGTCAGCTGATTTTGGGGACTTCTGGGCCCACCGGAAATCAGGAAACACACTGTTTCTGGCCTCCGGAGGGCCTCCGGGGTGGGGAGGGAGGCCCGTTTTTCATTCTCTCCAGGCTCCAGAGCCTTTCTAGGAGCCTGGGGAGGGTGAAAACGGCCTTTCCCACCCCCCCAGAGGCCCTCCGGAGGCCAGAAATGAACCGTTTCCCAACTGGGGAGAGCAAAAAACGGTTCTACTGGGCCCACCATGCCATTGTGTGACAAAAGCGAAGAGAGCATGGGGGGGTCATGTGCACGTGCACAGGGGGCGGGCGCATAGAATTATGGGTGTGGGCACGCGTGTGTGTGACCCCCTCCCAAGCTCCCCACGCATTTGGCACACAATGGCAAAAAGGTTAGCCATCACTGGCTTATGATCACAATTCCAGGCTCAATTATGCTTGTAAGTCAAGGACTAACTGTATATTCAACACTACCCATTATTCCTGTTGTATCACAGCAGAATTGGGGACAAAAATGTAATATTATGCACATAGATGCAGAGGTAACTTACTCATTAGACAGGAATTCAAACCAGGTCAAGTTTTTCTGAGTTTCATTTTTACCTTCAGGTGAGTACAACACCTGTTTAGCACTGGCAAGGAAACACAGTAAAAAAAAAAAAGGCATTACAATAAAGGCAACCTAAAAAGTTAATATACTGATGCAGCAAACAGCTGATCTAAATTACAGTGAGGATATTCAATAACATAGGAACCACCATTTTCCTATCCTTATGTCACTTAATGTCATGATACAATGACATTAATTCTGACTGGCAGGGTCCAGAAAGAAAGTCTTCTCTGCTATTGCCCTGCCTTGTGGAGCACTCTCCCCCAGAGATGAGGCAGCCCCCACTCTCCTAGCCTTCCAGGAAGGTGTGAAAACAGCTCTGTGGGATTGTTTGGGGCACAGAGAGGAGCATGCAACCATAGGGTGGTTTAACTCCCCGAAATCCCTCCTCCCCCACCTGTTAATTATTTTTTATTATTCCTTGCCTCTTTAAAATTTTATATACTGTTTTTATGCTTCTGATGTTTTATTTGTATACCGCCCAGTCCCTCTGTGAGGGAGATGGGAGTTCCTAAATATAATTAATTAATACAAACAGCATTTTTAAAAGGAAGGATTGGTAAAATGCTGTACTATAACTGCCTTGAGTCTAAAACTTTTAAATACCAATCTTCCAGTTTACTGCTTGGAAATAAGAAAGATATCTAGCCAAATATGGTGGTGTTAAAAAAAATTCCAGAATAATCTATTTTTGCTGACCTCTCTCTATTAATATAATTTGAATGTCTTTCTATATTTTTCCAGGAAAAATATAGTAGTAGCTACTCTGGACCTACCAGGCAATAATTATGTAAAGGGATAATAGATGCTACTTTGGGATGACAATTTTCAACACTTACCTATGATACTGTGCTAGCTCCTTCAGCACCTCCTGAACCATTAACCTGTTAGAAAATGTAATTAAATCAGATACACTTTTAGGAGCAATTCCCTACCTCTCTGCTAAAGAGCTACTTCAAGCAGGAATCCATGCTACTAAAATGTTCCTATTTCCCAAATGCTATCTTTCTCCTAGAGCTCCAAAATTTGAACAAACAACTAAGAATATTTTTCATCTTTTTAAAAAAAAAATCTACCAAAAATGCTTTTCCCTCAAAGGGTGTCAGTCCAGAAAACATGTAAAAATACCCAGGATTCAACTCAAGTAGAAAATGTTTCTTAAATTATCAGTTAAACACAATATCCCCAGATAGGATAAAATGCCAGAACAATGAACAGGGTTTCTTTAGAATACAGATAGAAGAGGTAGGTTTTCAAGGGGAAGAAGGATGTTTTTTCCATTCAGGCACTTACACTTGTTCTGGGCCTACGTGGTCCTTTTGAATCATATCCAACACAGGTGGCACAATCCCTAAAATGCAATTTTGAAAAGATTGGGATATGAAAGAACCTTAGAATCATTCTACAGTTCTCTAGCTTCCCACATAGTTTCGGCCAGGAATTTTTAAATATTATTTTTTGAATAAACCACAGAGCTCTGGTTCATACGTAACATTAAACTATTATGTGTAGGTTCAAATATCACACTAAGCCAGGGGTGTCAAACTCGATTTCATTGAGGGCCGCATCAGGGTTGTGTTTGATCTCGGGGGGTGGGGGGCAGGGGGCGTGGCCAGCTCGATGTCACTCGTGTCGGCGGTGCCTGTGGTGGCCCGAGCACCCTGCCAGTGAAAACAGGCTCCTGAGCTTCGTTTTTGGATGCAACAGCTTCTGCCAGCGAAAACAGAGTTCTGGAGGGCTGCACGCTGCCTTCCCTAGCTCTGTTTCTACTGGCAGAGTGTTGCAGAAGGCCGTCGCAGCCAAAAACGGAGCTCGGGAGCCCATTTTCACTGGCAGAGGCACTGCAGGCCAGTCCTTCACTATTTGCAGGGCGGCCCTGTGGACCAGATCTAAGTACCCCAGGGGCTGGATCTGACCCCCCACGCTTTGAGTTTGACACCCCTGCACTAAGCTAAAGCCAAACCCCACTATAGCTGCATATGAACTTAACTACTCTCCAAAAGAAGCTGGAAGCAAACGAACTGGCACATTTGCCCCATTGTCAAAGACAAAAGCAGACAAAAATATTTTCTCTTGGTTGCAGCCCCCTCAAATGTAGCGTAAAATATTTTTGAATATGAAATACAAGTGACTGCTACCTTACCTAATTGTAAGAACATTTATATTCTAAGTTTGCCCTTTAAAATATATTTTTCTAATATTTTTGTGCAGTGATAACAGTGAGATAGGAACTCTTACCAGTTACCAGTTACCAGACATAAAACTGTACTTAATATCTCAGGAATATATTGATTGTTCCTTTTTTAGAGAATAAAATAATTTAAACATGTCTAACTTTATAGCTGAAGAATTTACATCTTGAATTTACAATGCATGGAAAGTGTTCAATTTTAAATTTGCTTCTTCCCTCCAATTATTTCTATAGCTTAACCATTTCTAGAAGTCCATGAATCCTGTTCCTAAGATTGACAGCTCTAGGTTAAGAGATGTCCCTCTATTGGAAGGTGTTACATCAAGAGCAATATTCCCATCATATGATTGCATTTGATAGCATCTCTCTTTTCCAGAAAACCTATTAATTAGTAATCGAAGAGGGCTACTAACCCACTGAGATTGGAAGTGGGACTTCTAGGCTTTGGGATACATGTTGAGAGGGGACATTGCCACAGGAACATGAGATAGAAGTAGACGTCAGCTGTTTCCCACTGTTGTCACTATCCTAAAAGAGAGAGAGCAACCCATTAGCACTGCTCTCTTTAACCCCGAACATATTTTCATTAAGAACATAGTAACAATATGGCTAAACCTATTTAGCCCATCACCCTGTTCTCACCATCTTCATCTTCTTTTAACAACCCCCTAATCCCTTGCGGGGTGGAGTCTGAGCAACTAAAAGGAGCTGAGTGTTTACTGGCCGGATGCACTTCCTGTTGCCAATGGAGAGTTTTATTCAGCAGATATAGTCTCATTGTGCCCAGAGAGAAATATCTGCCTCTACTTAGGATCGAACTCACACCCTTCTGATTGTGAGGCAAGAGCTCCACCTCTAGGCACGACTCATACCCTGTTCTCACCATGGAACTGTCTAAATGGGAAGCCCACAGAGAGAACCTAGAGAAATACGATTTTCTTGCTCATTTTCTCTTGCAATTGGTGTTAGAACCCTACTGGAGTGAAGTTTTGGTATTCTTTGATTTCTCTCAATTATCTAGGTCAGATAATTGAGAGAAGGTGGGTTTCAGCAGGTTCTGACCAGTTCTGGAGAACCGGTAGCAGAAATTTTGAGTAGTTTGGAGAACCGGTAGTAAAAATTCTGACTGGCCCCATCCCCACCTATCCTCTGCCTTCCAAGTCCCAGCTGATTGGGAGGAAATGGGGATTTTGCAGTAACCCTGGAGTGGGGTGGGAATGGAGATTTTGCAGTATCCTTCCCCTGCCATGCCCACCAAGCCATGGCACACCCACCAAGCCACACCCACAGAACCGGTAGTAAAAAAAAATTGAAACCCACCACTGATCTAGGTGCATTAACAATAATGTCAAACTTTTATAAAGCCATCTTGGAGATGTAGCATCTCCATTTCCATGTAGGGTTCTAATCTGCAATGGATTATCCTGAACTTTATTTTGCTAGCATGTGAAATGATATGAGAGTTTCACACCCTATTAACTACCTTTCTTTGATATTGATATGTAGAGTGACTTCTTCCACTGTGCCAATCTCCAAATCAGTTGTCATAATTTAGTTAGAATCCTTATGAAATCATCTTCTGTTTCTTGCTATATTTCTGCAGCTACTCCACAATTCCTGTAGCCTACTAACTTGGTAATGGCCAGAGTGCTGCTCTAACTTCATCTTAAAATGCTAGAGGTTCTTGTAAGTAGGGAATATTTTCTAAGGTATCTTAAACATTGATATTTCCACTGTACAGGATTTCAGGATTTCCTTCTATCTTTGTTTTACCTTCTTGGAATCAGTAGTTTAGTTAGTTTAGTTTAGTTTATTATATTTATATAATAAACTATAGTAACTATCTGTCCATTGGTGTCCTTTAGCATACAAATTTGAGGTTGAAATCTTCTGAGTTCAGAGATCTTTTGGAAGTCATGTCTCTATAGATGTTGTAATACAAGTAGTCCTCGACATACAACAGGTCAAATTTACAACGGCAGTGAAAAAAGTGAGTTATTACCGTTTTTCACACTTACGACCATTGTAGCATCCCCATGGTCACGTGATCAAAATTCAGACACTTGGCAATTGACTCACAGTTATGACAGTTGCATTGCCCAGGGCCATGTGATCCCCTTTTGCAATCTTCCGACAAGCAAAGTCAATGGGGAAACCAGATTCACTTAACAACCGTGTTAGTAATTTAACAACTGCAGGGATTCACTTATCATACCAACCAATACGCTCTCACAGAGTAGGCCTACTCATAGTACCATCATTAAAACAATGTCGTCTAGTAGTTCCAAGGGAGAGAGCCTTCTCTGTGGGGGCACCTACTCTTTGGAACAAAATACCCCCTGGAATACGAATAATTCCAGATCTTCGCACTTTCCGACGTGCCCTGAAGACCTTTCTGTTTCAACAAGCAGGGCTAGCATAAACATCTAAATTCTATGCCAAGATCTTAGCAGATACACCAAGTTGACTCAATTTATTATTTACTGTTTATAAAAAATAATAATAATAATAAATGTATATTAAATCTTAATCTGTTCACCACCCTGAGTCCTTCGGGAGAAGGGCAATATAGAAATTCAATAAATAAATGAATAAATTGTGGCAAGAAAAGTCGTAAAATGGGGCAAAACTCACTTAACAAATTTCTCACTTAACAACATAAATTTTGGGTTCAATTGTGGTTGTAAATTGAGGACTACCTGTACTGCTTTTTTGCCTCTTCTAACAGCTCTCTTAATATTTTTGGTCAAATTCCTTCCTGAGAACTTTGTTTTTCTTTGCTCTGGCTTCAGTCCACTTAGTAATTTTCACCCTCTGTTCTAACACCCAGTTTGTTTTCTTCTTTTTCTTGGTCTTTGGCAGTCTCTTCTCATTGTAATTTTCTTAATCCAATCCCACAATCCTGCTGTTTCTTTATCAATGAGTTTCAGGATTTCAACATGATTTGTGATGTTCTCCTTGAAAATGGTGGGTCAAGATATGATCAGGCTCATATTGTGGAAACTGGCTGGCTTTCTTCTTTCACTCTAGCTTAACTTGGAATGTGAACAAGAGTAGCTCATGGTCTCCACCACAGTCAGCCCCCGGCCCCTTCTTTGCTTAAGATGATGTAATGCTAATGTGTTCTTTGAACCCTGGGACACTCTGTTCACTTTGTCCTTTGAGCACAAGAGTAGGTAGCCCCCATTTGGCAGCTATTAGAACACGCCTCAGATTTAGCAGCGCCCAACATTTTTTGGCAGTCCAGTTTCCAGTTTGTTGCCTAAAAAGGTGAAAAATAGATGTGTTAAACCTCTGCAAAGTTTAACACACCCATTTTACATTTTAAATCCCCCAATCCTTTCTCCCAAATTGTCTTCTGGGCTTCTAGATTTCCCCAGTTACCTCCACCTGCCGCCTTTGAAGAACAGCTGACCTTGGACCCATTTATTGATTCTACACCCAGGGATGCAAATATTCGCTTGGTGTATATTTATTAGGGACTCTGAAGGAGGAGCTGGCATGATCACTGTGAGCAGAACCACACGATCCAGGAACAGGCACAGCTGCGATGCACAATGCAAAATTGTGCAAAAATCCTCCTGGCTCTGATTGCTACCTGTTCCTTGAGTTGTAAATCCAGAAGGACCTCCATATTACATACCGGATCTGTTTGGGGCCCCATCCAGTACTAACTATGGTAAAAAAAAAAAACAACAACCCAGATTTAGAAGATCCCCAATATTCAATGCCCATTCAGTCTTGCTAGCTTCAATTGAAGCCTGTTTTTCCCATCCAGACCCCTACAGCCTCCAGGCACTAGGACAGGACATCCTGCCTTTGGTTTTCATTTCCAAGTTCTACACCTTGAGGGACCTGATCCCACAACTCTGAAATCACCTCTTTTCCTAGCTGTGAAAATTTGGCGGCCTTTAAAAGAAGTTTACATACCTTTTTACTTAACAGAGGAATTTGATTGTTCCACCCTACTTGTATTTAGTAGACACGTCCAGATTAACCA
This sequence comes from Pantherophis guttatus, assembly GCF_059756535.1. NCBI lineage: Eukaryota > Metazoa > Chordata > Lepidosauria > Squamata > Colubridae > Pantherophis > Pantherophis guttatus. The sequence continues at coordinate 22,284,413 of NC_142063.1, read as the reverse complement.
TAGTTTTAAATTATACAGTATACATTCGGTTCTATTTCAGGGTAATTGGTTGCTTTCATGTTAAAAATACTGAGGTCTGATTGGATTGTTTTTAATATTGTGTTGTTGGGTTTTTTTTTTTAGTTGTTCTGTTTTATTTTGTACCATCCTGGAACTTTCCAATGCTGGGAGAAAATGAGGGTCCCAATTCAAAAATAAATTGCTCTCTGTTTTGCAGATCAGGTCATCAGTCTACTTAGCCTGGATTGTCTTTTCCACTGACAGCACTTTTACATATTAGACAGGCAAAGGACCTGAGCCACGGTGGTGCAGTGGTTAGAATGCAGTACTGCAGGCTACTTCTGCTGCCTGCCAGCTGCCTGCAATTTGGCAGTTCACATCTCACCAGGCTCAAGGTTGACTCAGCCTTCCATCCTTCCGAGGTTGATAAAATGAGGACCCAGATTGTTGGGAGCAATAGGCTGACTCTGTAAACCGCTTAGAGAGGCCTGTAAAGCCCTGTGAAGCTGTATATAAGTCTAAGGGCTATTGCTATTGTTACTTGCTAAGTAATCCTTATCTGGAGATGCAGAAGGTTTCATCTGGGACTTTTTTGCATTACGTTTTAGTATCTTTTTTTAATGGTTATGTTACCAGGTCTGAGTTACCTCATACACATAAATATACTTTGGTAAAGCCTTAAGCCATAGTGTTAACTAACTTTTGGGGTTTTTTTAGAGGACCAGGAGGCACTTGAAGCAGCTGACTGAACCAAACAGCTAATCTGGCCATGCTCTCATTGCCAAATTAGATGGGTGCCACATCCACTCCATAATGCAGGGCAGCCAACGAAACAGCCAAGACTCACCACATTCCCAGGCTTTTCCACAAGGCCCAGATTTTGGCACAAAGGCTCGTCTTCCACTTTGATCACACTGCTAGCATTCCAAGTTTCTAGTCCTGACCAAGACAGAGGTGGGGACAAATCAGGGAGACTCTTCTCCTTTTCTTCCTCCCTTTCTGTGTCACTCCCTAGCTCTGATGCATCCAGACTGAACCTGATGGGGAATAAAATTGGATCACAGCAGAAGAAACATTTCAAGGACACAACAGTCTTAATTCACTACCAGACCTAAGACACTTTCATTTAGTATCCTAGTATGATTTATGTTGATTGCTTATTTAGTATCCTATGACTATCACTAAATGTTGTATCTTATGATTTATGATGAATGTATTTTTATGATGACTATGATCATGATTTATCACTTATAGCTTTTTATGTACACTGAGAGCTTATGTACCGAATTCCTTGTGTGTCCAATCACACTTGGCCGATAAAGAATTCTGTTCTGTTCTGTTCTGTTCTGTTCTGTTCTAGTCTAGTCTAGTCTAGTCTAGTCTAGTCTAGTCTAGTCTAGTCTATTCTTCTGTTCTGTTCTGTTCTGTTCTATTCTATTGACACTTTTAAGGGGTTTTCTCATTTTTTGTACTGATGCCTTAAAATGCAGCATTCCAGGAACTCTTTTTAAAACAAGTGGGGAAAATAGATTCTATGTTGCAATGTTTTGATTAAGTACAATTTCTTTGATTTTTCCTGCTGTATTTCTTCAATTATTATAGTAGTATTATTCTTATAATAATATCCTGAACCACCTTGAAAATTCATTAGCTACAAAAAGGAAAGAGAAGAAAACTTTTAATCCTCATGGATACTGCCTGAGAATTCTGGTGGGTAATTTAAGTTAAGCAAGCATGCTGTGAATTAGAAAACTAATTTTTAGTTTATTATATTTTTGTTTACGATCTTGACATTTAATGCCTTTGCCTCACCCAATATGGCTTAACATGCCTATTAAAGTATTAATTCTCAATCATCCCGGTCATGGTTGTCCCAAAGGTGCATTTCAAAAGGCAACTGAAGAATTGAAGAAGCTTCATGAATGAGAAGTGAAATATTTTGAAGAAGAAAAAAAGAAAGTCCAGTTGCCTTTTGAAAAGCACCTTTGGGATATTCATCCTTAGCTGACCCTTCTTGCTTGCAAATAAAACTCTTTAAATTATTGCATGCAGAATTAATATATAACTGTAAACTTCTTCTTTTGGTTTGCTTAAGCTGAGTAAAGATGCCAGGTTCCCTGTCAAATTTATTTACACTGTTTTTATAGCATATTCACAAAAATAACTCAGGGGCTGTTGGGACACCAATTGAGAATGGATGGGTTTTTTTGTTTTTTTTTTAATTTGATTTATATGCCACCCTTCTCCGGAGACTCAGGGTGGCTTACAATGCGCTAAGCAATAGCCTTCATCCTTTTGTATATTTATACAAAGTCAGCTTATTGCCCCCACAAACTGGGTCCTCAATTTACCTACCTTAGAAAGGATGGAAGGCTGAGTCAACCTTGAGCCTTGGCGAGATTCGAACCTGCAGTAATTGCAGGCAGCTGGTCTTAATAACCAGCTTAATAACAGGGTGCCTTAGACCACTGTACTACCAAGGCTCTTATTTTGGCATGTTCTTCTAACAACTAATATAAGATCATCATGTTGTTCATTTCTTTTCTTTTTTTTCTTAAAGAACATCTTTTAAGAGTTGATGGAGGCGCTCAAGAGAAAGGGAGCCACAGAACACAAGCTGCTGTTGATCACAGAAGCGATCTCTGAATCTCTGATGATCCGTTGTGAGATTTAGTGGGGAGGTACAACTCCCGAACTTGATTAGCCTCCCCTCCCCCTGCCCCACTCCCACCCCCCATCTTTTATAACTGGCATAAAGTCTTTCCTAGCCACAGGAGAAATCCAGTGCCTATGACAGAAAGCTTTGCCAAGATCCCAAGAGCAGATAATTCCTCAGGCACCTTATAAGGAGGAGAGAGTTTAAAATAGCCGCTCTTCTGGCTGTGCTATAAAATCAATATTGCTTGTTCAGAGTTGGCAGTACAATAGGGAGACATCTACTCACAAGATCGTTACAGCTGAGTCCTTAAAAAGGAATGCCCAGTGTTAGTTGGACCCCCCAAATTAAACAGATATTCTAACAAGCTTTTCCTCCTTATAGCAGTGATTGCAATTCTGATTTTTAAGACAGCCCTCCCTTCTTCATTTGAAAGGCATGTTGCAAATATCTGTTAGTGGCCCTTTAGCTGATACTAGCCAGAATTCGGGTATTTACCGTAGAATGAGGTTTTGCAAAAGCTGAATTGGTACAAATAAAATGAAACGTTTTACAAATTAACTTCGTAGGCTAGGTAAATCAAAAGGTAAGTCTTTTGAGATACAAGTTCTTGGGTTAAAAGGAGAATCTTCTGCGGATTCTGTGTGTTTATTAAAGTAAGCTCTGCAAACCCACAGTATTCATTTCCTCACTAACAGTTTACGGCATCTTCATAGCCTCATTTAGCTGTTATTGAAGTGATATAAAGCCTGTCCGCCCTACTGTTATTTCGGTACAACAAAAGTTGGATAACTTTAGGAGATGTTCTAAATCCCTTATGCAGAAATTAAGTTGGTTTATGACCATAGAACACATTTGGATCCTTTGTTTGCATACAATACTCTTTGTTGCATCAACACTTGGTTGATCCAGAAAAAAAAAAATGAACCCTGCACTTAGGGGAAAATGCTAGGAAGAAAAAAATGTATTATATTTTATTCTTTTTATATTCTAGGATTAAATTAACAGAAGGGGTGGAGTGACTCACACAATTATCACGCAATGAGGTATATGACTAAGGGAGTTTGAAACCCAGTTTCCCATGTTTCTTTTATTCAAAACCAATATTTGCAAGTTATTCACTCCAGACAGGCAACTAAATTCAGATCTCTGCTCAGCAATGAAGAATGAGTGGTGTAAGACCATATCATTCAAGTAATATAATACATATCACACTTAACATAGTCCAGCAGATCCCAGCAAGAACATGATCATGAAAGCACATTTGGAAAGCACCAGGTTGCAGAAACCTGCCACTCATTAAAATGAACAAGATCTTGTGGTGATTTAAGAACAAGTAGACTATGGATTCCACAAGACCTTCCTGGGAATTTATTCCAATAGATATAAACTGCGTCTAGTACTGAGCACTCAACCCACTACAGCACATCCAACCCAGACTATGAAAAGGATAATACTACCATATATCAACAATATCTCAGAAACAACCAACGGATTATTACAACCACATGATATCACCATAGCATACACAAAAAAATGTGTCATGTACAACATTCAGTATAAGAATGTAACAGCCACTATGTAGAGTAGATAGGCAGAAGACTAACAGAGCACATCCATGAACACCAATTAACAGTCAAAAGACACAATGAAAACCCCTTAATCTCATAACATGGACAGACTCAACCATTGGGAAAGTATTAGCATGCTAGATCAAGCCAATTCCAAAAATGCTAGGGAATTCCTAGAAAAGGGACAGTATAAAAGCTAAGAAGGAAACAGACAGAAAACAGCCTCTCCAGCAGCCAACACCCAGATATTCAGGGTGATTTTTGTCTGATTTGTTGTTGTTGTTAGTTGCGAAGTCGTGTCCGACCCATCGCAACCCCATGGACAACATTCCTCCAGGCTTTCCTGTCCTCTACCATCCTCTGGAGTCCATTTAACCTCATGCCTACTGCTTCAGTGACTCCATCCAGCCACCTCATTCTCTGTCGTCCCATTCTTCTTTTGCCCTCAATCGTCGCCAGCATTAGGCTCTTCTCCAGTGAGTCCTTCCTTCTCATTAGGTGGCCAAAATATTTGAGTTTCATCTTCAGGATCTGGCCTTCTAAAGAGGAGTCAGGGTTGATCTCCTCTAGGACTGACCGGTTTGATTGCCTTGCAGTCCAAGGGACTTGCAGGAGTCTTCTCCAGCACCATAGTTCAAAGGCCTCAATTTGTCTGATTAACATCAGACAAAAAAAATCAAGCAGAAAACAATATCCTGATCAAAGAACCACAAAGGAGAAAATGACACCCATACAAAGACACCCACACAGCACATAAGCAGGGAGCAAACTCCACACTTACTAGCATTGATGATGTTACCTAGTTGGGTAATGAAAAGTCTTTAGATAGTCAAGCTCAGAGAGCATCAAGAATTCCACAGAATAAGATAATTTCAGAAAATAACTTGCTTTATCACTATGCCCTCAAAAGGATATTTGGAATATGAAAGCCCTTATTGCAGTCTGAAAAGAGGTTGAAAATACAGCTGGCAGGGAATTCATACAGTACATATATACATACGTACATATATACATACATATTTACTGAAAATATTTTCCTATAATCCATAGATCCTAAATTGGCTATTTGAAACTCTATTTTACCTGAAAAGTAATAGCATCTTAAGAGCAGCTCAGAAGAAAAATAAGCTTCCCTTAAACAAATAAACTCCAGAAAATCTTGTTCATTAGAGCAGAGCTGAGGCATCAGTATGAAAATTTTATGAACATGTATAAAGCATATTCCTCATACCTAGGTAATTGCCTGAATTGCAGTACTAGCCACTTTGGTTGAGTGGTTAAAGACACCAAGCTGTAAACTGGGAGTCTGTGAGTTCTAGCCCCACCTTAGGCATGAAAGCCAGCTGGGTGACTTTGGGCCACTCATTCTCTTTTAGTACAAGTCACCTTCACAGGGTGTTGTCGTGGGAAAAATAGGAGGAGTATTAGGTAAATTGCAATCTTGAACTGTTTATAAAAATGAAAGAGGGATATAAATGAATACATTTGTGGCTGTTACCTTTTAAAACTAGTTTGTTCACATTCTTTTGCTTAAATTAGATATATCATCTCATTATTGCATATGGAAAAACAAAGAGAAGTCCAAAGAAAGATGCAGTTTAAATGACGGAATGTTTAGTTTTACTCAAGCAACTCCAATATCAATCTTTTCAACTTTCCCATTCCTAACATAGACTCACCTACGCTGGGCATCTGTTGGAGACTGAAGACTTTCCCAGCTGTGCCGCCGTGAGGTAGACATAGACCTGGTCAAAACTGGAAAGCCTTCCTCATCAAGCAGTGTCTGTTCCTGCTCACCTTTGACAAAGCTCCCCTGGTTCCCAGAAGTGCATGGACAAGCACAGACCTCCTCCAAGTAGTGATGTCCCATCTCAAAACTGGCCGGTGTATCCAAACTCTGAGTATTGGCAAGCATTTCCTCACAACCTGTGGAATGTTTTGCTGAGGAGCAAAAACCAGGAGTTTCCTGTGATGTCCAATCAAGCCGCAAGTGCATGTTACTATTCGTCTCTGTAGGCCCAGCAAATTCCAGATCCTTATAATACTCTGATCCCTGGAGAGCAGAGTCTATAGAGAGTAGATCTTCTGTGCTGCTATCAACAATACATGGAAGTGTGTCCTGTTCTGGAGAAGAAGTATCTTCCTGCCAATGGGAGGGAGCGAACAAACAAATAATTAAATATGTCAAGGGAGGTCAGACATAGATGGAGACATAGAAAGATACCCAGAGAGTTTAGTAATTAAAGTGTTGGGCTAGGAACTGGGAGAATGTGAGTTCTAGTTTTTCCTTAGGCATAAAAGTTGGTGACTTTGGGCCAATCACCAGGAGTTTAGTAGTTAAGGTGTTGGGCTAGGAACTGGGAGAATCAGTCATCATGCTAACCCATGAAGTGATTTGTACACATTTGGCTTAATAAAACCAGACTCTGTGGCAGGGGTCTGCAACCTTAAGCACTCAAAGAGCCATTTGGACCTGTTTCCCACAGAAAAACGGGCCTGGTGGCTCAGCAGACTGATAGCATTGTGATTAACACCAGCTGTCTGCAATTACTGTAAGTTCGAATCTCACCAGGCTCAAGGTTGACTCAGCCTTCCATCCTTCCTAAGGTAGGTAAATTGAGGACCCAGTTTGTGGGGGCAATAAGCTGACTTTGTATAAATATACAAAAGGATGAAGGCTATTGCTTAACGCATTGTAAGCCGCCTTGAGTCTCCAGAGAAGGGCGGCATATGAATCAAATTAAAAAAAAAAAAGAAAAAGAAAACACCGGGAGCCACAAAACCCTTCCCGTGCCTAACTATTTCCTGAGCCACCACAAAACTAGCCTATGTAGTTGAATTAAATGTTCTGTTTTCTTCTGAAACTTTTCTTTTCTTGGCCTACTAGGGATTGAAAAGCTCAATAAATCATGTGCCGGCTGGTGTTGCACATTGGTGGTTGTGACACATATTTTGAGTGACAGGGAGCTGCAGCAGAGGGGTGAAAGAGCCACATGCGGCTCCAGAGCCACAGGTTGCTGACCCCTGCTCTATGGTTTTGATTCATAGGCTGTGGTTATTATTCAGCATGGGTGAATAATAACCACAGTGCTTTAATCGAAAAATCATGGTTAGCAAACCATGAAGACCAATATATTGCATGCAACCAGAAAGCCAAAGGTAAGATTTAAAACAAAACAAAACAAAACCTCTGCTAATGTGGCTTTTTCTTCTTTGAACTTGGAGGATTTCACATAATATTCTTGCCTCACTTGTGAAAATGTCTCAAAATGGAGGTTCTCCAGACCTATTTAGGTAGGTATTTGAACAGATTGAAAACTGAGTGATTGAGATAAAATCACTTAAGATACAAAAGGATACAAGGTTGGTTGTGTCAATTTTTTTAAAGAAAGCACACATACACAACCTCCGGGAAGTTTTTGGTCTCTGTCTTTTAAATCTCAGCCCTTTTATCTGGGATTAATGCTTGAAGCTTCTGCATATTAAAAAAAGGTCTCTGCGTTAACTAGAGACTTCTGTTTAAACTGACTTTTGTTGTGACTTATCTACAGTCCATTTGTTGTCTGGGCGTTATCATCAGAGATTCTCCAGGTCAGCATATCTAGAACAGGTCTTTTCACATCGTCTCATCCAACTCCCTTTCTTACTAAAGATGCTGGCAACAGAATAACACGGTTGGAAGGGACCTTGGAGATCTTCTAGTCCAACCCCCTGCTCAGGCAGGAAACCCTATATCCGTGATGGCGAACCTATGGCACACATGCCACAGGTGGCACGTGGAGCCCTCTCTGCAGGCACACGAGCCATTGGCCAGCTCAGCTCCACTGCAATTGCATGCATGCCTCCCGCCGGCCAGATGATTTTTGGGTCTGTGGCGCGGGGGCGGGGTGCATGTGGGAGACATGTGCGCATGCATGGGGTCCTGTGCACATGCGCGGGGTGGGAGGGGGTCTTGGATGCAGGCATGGGGGTGGGGGAGCACAGGAGGGAGTGGTGCGCCCCCATGCCAAAACGGGCCACGAGGGGTGTGCAGCATGCCCCCCGCAGCCCGTTTTTGGTCCCAGGAGGCTTCAGAGAGGCCTACCAGGCCCAAAACGGGTTGTGGGGGGGGTGGCGTGCCCTCCCATGGCCCGTTTTTGGTCCCAGGAGGCTTTAGGGAGGCCTGCGAGGCCCAAAATGGACTGTGGGGGGTTGCGCACCCATGGCGGTGGGTGCGGGGTGGTCATGTGTGCATGTACGGGGGTGGGGGGAGCACAGGGGGTTGCGTGCACATGCATGGAAAAGCGTGGGGGGGTCACACATACATGCACGGGGAGCAGGGCATGCGGGGGCATTGCATTATGGGTGTGGGCACACAAGTGTGTGACCCCCCCCATGCTCCCCCGCCCCGCTTTTGGCATGCGACGGCAAGAAGGTTAGCCATCACTGCCCTATATCATTTCAGACAAATAGGTTGAGCCCCTCTTCTTTGTGGCAGCCCCTGAGATATTGGAACACTGCTATGTCATGTCAACCCAAGTCCTTCTTTTCAATAAACTAGACATACCCAATTCCTGAAACTGTTCTTCATATTTTTTAATCTCCAGTCCCCTACTCATCTTTGCTGCTCTTCTCTGCACTCTTTCTAGAGTCTCAACATCTTTTTTATATTGTGGTGACCAAAACTCGATGCAATATTCCACGTATGTTCTCACCAAAGCATTATAAAGTGGTACTAATACTTCACATGATCTTGATTCTATCCCTTGATTCTATCCTGTAGTTTAATGAAGGAATGACCTCCTGCACACCAGCTATGCAGTCTGCCACTGAATTCTGGAGCTTTTCTTAGAATGATATGCCCAGTGTCTGGAGACAGTTTCAAATCAAGAAGCTCACAAACAAAATTTCCACTGCTGAAAATGCTGCCCTGCAGCTTCAGATACATATATGGTAGGAATAGGTGCTCCATCAAACTCTTCCACTGCATGGGAAATCACTCACCAATCAAGAAGGAGAAAAAAAATACATCTTTACAGCTCATGGAAGAAACCTAGTTCTGACTGAAGTGAGAGTTTAAATGCTTTTTGGAATTACCATCTTGAAGGGGTTGTTCCTCTAATCTCCTTGTTGCATAGTTGCATATAAAAATGGTTCCACAAATACATATAAAGTTGCATATAAAATTGTGTCCACAAGCTGCATATAAAATTGTGTCCACAAGCTGCATATAAAAATGGTTCTACAAATACATATAAATGGAAGGATCCTTAGCTCGCCTTCCTAAGTACCTAGTTTATAGTCTGGTCAGAGAGCAGCGCAAACCTAGGTTACTTTCTTCCTCCAAACACACAGTTAGATTGTCCTCTCAGTTAGTAGACCACAGTTAATATACTCACCCTCTCTTCTGCCATGCTGCCAAAGAAGACCTCATCCTCAGCAATCAAGGATGGAGACAAAGTGTTTGGGCTGTTACACCCTGAGATGGGGACAGTGCAACTGCTGGGGAAATCTCGTGCGCTTCGCTTGCAGTCTGACCCTGAGTGAAAGGAGCAGAAGGACCCGGTTACAAGGCAGAAAGGCTGTGGGCTAAAGGAAGAAGCAGCCACTTATCTCTCCACCAGCTGAAGAATACAGAAATAGCTGCAACAGTGTAGGAAAAACACACCATTTGCCTTCACTCTTCCTATAGTATCCTCCTGATTCCACATTTCATTGTTGAAATGAAATGTAGAATCTGCTATTATTAGTATTAGTTCTTAGTTAATGATCTAATATTGAGATAATGTTGATTTTATTGGTATGAGGTGTTTTATTGGTATGAGGAGATCGCCTTCTGTTACCGATAGCCTCCCACCGGCCAGTACGCTCCCACAGAGAGGGATTCCTCAGGGTGCCGTCGGTCAAACAATGTCGACTGGCGACCCCCAGGGGGAGAGCCTTCTCTGTGGGGGCACCCGCCCTCTGGAATGAATTGCCCCCGGAGATACGGATGATCCCTGACCTACGCACCTTTCGCCGTGCCCTCAAGACGTTATTGTTCCAACAAGCTGGGCTGGCCTAAACATTAATTTTAATGGGTTGTTTTTATTTTTTAATGATATCGGGGCCAAATTATTTAATATGTTTTTTAAATTGCTTTTAATTTTATATATGTGTTTGTTTTATTTCTTGGCTGTGCACCGCCCTGAGTCCTTCGGGAGAAGGGCGGTATAAAAATTAGATTAAATAAATAAATAAATAAATAAATAAATAAATAAATAAAAACTACATACTGTTTCTGAAGTGCCAATTCCTTATCTAGACATGTAGTAGAAATGTAGTTGCTACTGTACGTTTTCTTTTGGAATTAACTTCCTTCCCATAGCAAATCTTATTCCAAGTCTGTCTCATTGTTTTGCCACCGTGTCCCATTGGGAACATGGCACAGCTAATCTGATACTGGTTGATGGACTCCTACTAAAAACCAGGGCCCATACTTCCAAACACATTTTCAAAATCAAGCATTCATCCTGGAGAAAATCTAGAATGTATGCTAACAGATTTATATTATTCTTTACTTTATATATTTAAATCTTTGCAATTTTAGAAGTTCAACCCCTATGTACGGTCTGCTTTTTTTAAATTAACCTGCCAAGCAACTCGAGAGAGTCACTTTGAATCTTTAGGTCTTGGAAAGCTTCACTGCTCTGTCAGTCTATTTACTTCAAACAGCTGTTGTCTAAAACGCAGTGCACAGTTTTCTTGCTTTGTTCCTTTGCACAGGGAACCTTGCACACTTTGCACAGGGAACCTTGCTCTTAAATCTGGACGAATGAGTGAAGGCCGCCCACACACACATTCTAGGAGTCAGGCGGGAACAGCTTAAATTAGATTCAGATCAGGGCTGCTGCAGCTCCAGCTTTCCTCCCTTCCTTGCAAAAGACAAAACCAGCTAACAGTTTCTTGTCATCGCTAGTCATGTTTGAAGTGACACTCCAACCTGGGAACAGATCCAGTGGCGTTGTTGCCCAGAGTGTCCCGGGCCCACCCAGAGTTCTCAACGGTTATCCTCAAATCTGATCTCCTTCCCTCAAACAATCCAGCCTCAATACACGATAAATCAGTCCCCGTAAACTCTGGAACATGTTGTGCAGAGAAGAGGTGGCTCTGTGAGGGGAGAGCACTGAGGGCCGTAGGGAGACCATTTTAGGCAATATGCAGGCCTCTAGCAATGGGGATGCCAAGCTCTTTCCCCCAGCATGTTCCCCTTTGGCTGTCTGGCCCTACTTCAGAGTGGTTGAGTGATTTCCAGGTGATACCATGGAGAGAGACAAACTCTGCCAAAACACTGAAGGTGGGGGGAGGCCAGACATCCTCCTGCTTTATTTATGGTGATGAGATGATAGGAGAGCATACTCAAAGGCAAGAAGATAGAATGGAGCATTTCACCGTGCTTTGAAAATACTGGTATCTCTGTGCTACACAGAGCCATTACGTACATGCAGGAAACAAGGCAGTTGTCCAATAGGATTTCTTTTTAAAAGGAGTGAAGAAGATATTTTTTTAAAGAACCCACCTTAGTCAGATTCTTTCCCAAAGCAACTGACATGTTAATGGCTGTTTAATCCCTGATGTCCCAAAGGTGCTTTTTTCAAGAGGCAACTGGACTTCCTGGTTTTTCTTTGAAGATGTTTCGCTTCTCATCCAATAAGCTTCTTCAGCTCTGACTGGATGGTGGGGTCAGAGCTGAAGAAGCTTCTTGGATGAGAAGCAAAATGTCTTCAAAAGAAAAACAAGAAAGTCCAGTTGCCTCTTGGAAAAAAGCACCTTTGGGACAACCATGACCTGGATGACTGAGAATCTCCATATACATTTATCTCATACATGTTTAGTCTATCCTGGGATCTTCATGTGCCAATCTTAGACATTTGTTTAGATACCTGCACAAGCTCGCAGGCTCATTGATGCAAGTAGGACAATATATATGTTTTTGTTTTCTCTAAATACCAGCAGTCCTTGACTTACAACCATAACAGAGCCTGTCTATTATGGTCATAAGTCATGATGGTTGTAAAGCAGGTCACCTACCTGACCAACCCAATTTTATGATCTTTTTTGTGGCAGTTATTTAATGAACACCGCAGTCATTAAGCAGACCCCATTGTTCACTATGGGTTGTTTTTTGCTGAAAACTGGAAGTAAACACCAAATTTCAGCAAAAAGTCCTAAATTGCAGATACAGTATGTGAGCTCAGGACACTTCAGACAGTTGTAAATGTGGGCCAGTTGCCAAGCACCTGAAATGTAGAATTTTTTTATTGGCCAAGTGTGATTGGACACACAAGGAATTTGTCTTGGTGCGTATGCTCTCAGTGTACATAAAAGAAAAGATACGTTCATCAAGAACCATAAGGTACAACACTTAATGATAGTCATAGGGTACAAATAAGCAATCAGGAATCAATATCAATATAAATCATAAGGATACAAGCAACAAATGTCACATGATTGCGGGATTGGGGGGGGCATAGGAACTTTAGAAATGGATCATAAATACCTTTTTTGGGAGGATAAGCAAACTAAGCAACCAGTCGTAAGTTGAGGGCTACCTGTACATTAATGCTACATTAATGCAACACGCTTCACCTGCTTGTTAAACTGACCAATTTTCTGTCTAACAAATTCACTGAACTGAATCAAATGGCTGCATTTATTCAATACATTAAGCTGCCCAGAAGCCTTAAGTCTGCCATGCAGATTCATTTCAGTCTGCCAGAGCAAACTAGGATCAAACTGTCCATATTCAAAGCCTCCCTCAGTCATCAATCTCACAGGAAAAAATTAGGAGAGTCTTTTTTCCCAACTGAACGAGGTTACAAGGGGGGGGCGGAATTAGAAGAAAATTCACAATATCTTGAAAGTTCTCATACCATGCTACAACACTTCTTCTACTAATCGTAGATACCTTAGCCTTTACTCCAACATCAAATGACCCAGACAACTAACTCTAGTTGACAGCCATTTTTGACCAATATCAAAGCCATTTTTGCAATGACAACACTTTAAAAGTTTTATTAACTGTGATTGGGGGAGAAACCCAATTTATCCCCATATCCGTGTCTGGGGAGGTATAGAAGTAAGAAGAACATGAGAGATGTGACTGACCTATTATGAGGCCTTCCATCTCTGTCTAGAGAATGAAAGAGACACTTAATCTTTAATTTTCATCTGGGTTTGAATGACATCAATCAGAATTGGCCAGTCAGCTAAAACCCCAAAGGGTAACCTTCCTCCACAGAGAACGTCTGTCATGGGAACTCAGGCAGGAATATTATTCCTTGACACCCACAGTATAAGACTCAGCGCGCCTCTTGCTCATTGATCTACATACAGTTTGTCACAGGAAAGAAACAGTCCTAAAGATTGCAAAAAGCAGTTTGTCCCCGAAGAATACTGTTTGCTCTAAGAGACATTAAACGTATTCTGCAATTGCCAATCACACATCCTGGTAGGAACCATAAAAGGTTATGGCTCTTGTACTAAACAAAAAGACAGCCTGGGGAAGAAGCTCCAGTGTGTGTGTGGGGGGGGGAGCAATTATAAAGCAGCACCACAGCTGTGGGAAAAATTATATCCTACGTTTGAAACCCATATATGTGGCCAATCCGAGATTCAAATATCGGAGATACACAGGCATGCCTGACCTAGAGAAAAATAAAGTAAAAACAAGTAGATGGAATCATGGGTATATACCTGGAGGAGAATATCTCCCTCCCAAAAAACCCCAACAACTGCTGGGTTTTTTGTTTTTGTTTTTGTTTTGTTTTTTTGGAAAATTTAACCAGCACTCTAAAAATTTGGTTCTATAAGTAATATACTTTTGTTCTGTTTATTAGACAGGCTCTGTTGCAAGGCCACAATCTCCCTCTATGAATAAATTAACTCCGAAGAGCAGAGCTTCCCCTTTATACATATAGATACACACACACACATATAAAGGCAAAAGTCCAAAGAACCATGGCTGAACCAAATATACCCAAGGTGTAAATCACTTGGGAAGAAGAGCGCAGCCAAATATTTACATTGGGCCCACTTTCCCCTCATGGCAACCGCTTCTCGGTGGTTGTGGAATCCATAGACAAGTCAGCCTGTTCTGCCTCACTGTCCCTTAGGTGACAGCCGTCCCCAGACATGGGCCCTTGCCACGTTACCTCGCTTGAAGGACCATCTCTTCATCCACCTCCTGGAGAAGGATGGCCAAGAATGATTGAGAAGAGAGTCGGCCATGGAGCAGCCCGTCTCCGTCTGGATTGCCTGGGAGAAGTGGAGGACAGACAAAGGCGACTCCTCTGGAGCTCCGACCCAGAGGGAGTGGAGGAGGCAGCAAGCAAGGGCTTTGTCAAAGTCATCAGCTGAGAGAAGGCAGAGGGAGCCAGGGAGAGAATTAGCCAGACCTGCTCCAGTACAAGACCAACTGACAGCAGCAACAGCTGCCTGCTTTCTGTCCAAGCCAAGCAGTGCCTTTGACGAGGGGGACTGACATATAAAGGAGATCTATTTTACTTGCAGATGATTGTTGTTGCTGTATTTAAAAGATAACCATTTTATTTAATTGTGCATCTTCGGGTATTTTAAAATGTATCAGGCATAAAAAGTGGTTCTCTTTTGTGAGACAGTGGTTAATATAGAATAGAATAACAGAGTTGGAAAGGATCTTGGAGGTCTTCTAGTCCAACCCCCTGCTTAGGCAGGAAACCCTATAACATTTCAGACAAATGGTTATCCAACATCTTCTTAAAAACTTCCAGTGTTGGAGCATTTACAGCTTCTGGAGGCAAACTGTTCTCCTGATTAATTGTTCTAACTGTCAGGAAATTTCTCCTTAGTTCTAGGTTGCTTCTCTCCTTGATTAGTTTCCACGCATTGCTTCTTCATTGCTCAGGTGCTTTGGAGAATAGCAATAGCCCTTAGACTTATATATCTCTTTATAGTGCTTTACAGCCCTCTCTAAGTGGCTTACAGAGTCAGCCTATTGCCCCCAACAATTTGGGTCCTCCTCATTTTACCCACCTCGGAAGGATGGAAGGCTGAGTCAACCTTGAGCCTGGTGAGATCTGAACTGTCAGATTGCAGGCAGCCAGCAGGCAGCAGAAGTAGAAGTAGTGCACTCTAACCACTGCGCCACCGCAGCTCATAGCTTGACTTCCTCTTCTTTGTGGCAGCCCCTGAGATACTGGAACACTGCTAACATGTATAGTTCTGTTCACAACATACTCGATATCATAAGATCGACAACCATATTTTAGCCTAGTATGCCATTCAAATCCAATTTCTATGGTTAATATATGGCTGCCTTAGGGTGTCATGTGGACCAAAAGAGGAGAGTTTTGTGGTTAATCAAATGAATCAGGAGACTTTTCTGTGTCTGCCTACATGAGTGTCATTCCATGTTGACCTTGTCTTTCAAAGTAAAATGCCTAAAACAAAACCTAAATGATGACAATGTGAACTTTGGGAGGAAGAGATATAAATCAGTCACAGAATACCTGATTTTCAAGTCAAAAGCTTCAGGGTCAATCTCTGCCATTTCCAGACACAAAAAAATGGAAAATACATTCAATATTTTTGAAATTAGAAACGGGGAACTAATGAATGTAAATAAAATACATTACAGTACTTAACGGTTATGGGGAATGGAAGTGCAAAGTTTCAGAGATAAGCAGCTGGAGATGGTTATTTCCTGAATAAGGAAATGCTTCCGAGCATAAGAAAGGGAAAAAAAAAGTCTCTTCAATGCCACAAACACTGTTCCAAACAATATGCCCAGAACTGGACTCTGCCTCTTCTAAAATCAAGAAAAAAGTTGTATTAATGAAGACCAGAGAAGACAGATTACAGATTTGCTGGCTTTACTACATTTCTCACTGAACTTTCAAGGTGCTGCAGGTAGTCCTCGCGTTACAATCATTCATTTAATGACCATTCACGGTTATGACGCTGCTGAAAAAAGAGACAACCACTTCTCATACTTTGCAGTGTCCCCACAGTCACATGATGAAACATCATACCCCAAACCAAAAAGAGTTAGGTTCAAAAAGGGATGAACATGTAAAGAATGAAGGTGAGAAGTCAGAACTTAACTCTTATTTTGTACCCGTTTCCTCTCCGAGGCGAAAGGGAGCTGGAGCTGGTTATGATTATATTACTGGTGGGGTGAGGGGTGGGACTACTCAGAATAAATCAGGAGAGGGTTAGAGATAATTAAGCTAAGACAAACAAATTCAACTTCTGGGACCAAATGGATTACATAAAGGAAGTAGCAGGGGTGATTTCAAAACCATTCTTGATCATCTTTGAGAACTGGAGAACTAGTAAGATCCCAGACAACTGGAGAGTGGGCAGCCAAATGTCTTCCCCATTTTCAGAAAGGGAAGAAGGAGGACTTGGGCAAATTATGGATCAGTCAGCTTGAGGTCTATACAGAGCAAAGTCTTCAAACAGCCAAAGATGTTTATGAGCGTGTGAATAAGCAGGCTATGATTAATAGGTTAGCTAGATTTACCAGAAAGATATCATGCTAAAGCACTCTTTCTCAACCTTGGACACTTTAAGGTGTGTGGGCTTCAACTTCCAGAATTCCCTAGGCTTAGATGCTATCTTAGATGCTATCTTAGGAATGCATTAACAGGAGTATAATAGGAAGTTATAGAAAGTTGTTTTTCCATTCTGCTCGATTCTGATCTGGACTACTATGCTTGGTTCCAGGGGCTACAGTTATGCCATCTTCAAATTTGAAATCTCAGTAGATTTCATAAAATCTCCACAGACATCCAAACTTGAAAGTGTCCCCTAGCCCCCACTTTGAAATGACTGATAAAAATGTCACAAAGACAGTGACAAATTCAGAACACGGCTACCAAAACGATGAAGGGCCTTAGGAATCAAGCCTTATGATGAACAGTTAAAGGATCTGCATGTGTTTATCCTAAGAAAAGTGGACTGATATATCAAAAGTCAAAAGTCCAGAGGGCAGCCCCAATCATGTGATTGTATTCAATCACACCATTGCAGCCGCCATCTTGAATTTCCCAGCCACTTTAAAGTAGCCATCTCAATCATAAGCAATGGCAATAGTTGCCACATGAAGTGATGAGTTCTCTTTCCTTAATGATCTACAGACAAAGGCTGCCTGGTCATATGTCAGCAATACTCTAGCACAGGCCTGTCAAACTGGCAACCTGCAGGCCGGATGCGTCACGCACAGGCCACCCCCACCTTGGTTCTGCAAAGACAAAAAAACCACATCGCGATATGTCACGATACATCATGATGCAGCATGTGTTATGATCAAATCTGACACCCGTGCTCTAGCAGATCCTGCAATGAACAAGAGGATTGAGTAGAAGATCTCTTAAGATCCTTCTAACTATTTCTATAGATAGCTGAGACCCAACAAGGCACCGAAAGATACCATCTGTAACTTCTGTTGCTTCAGTTCACCTTTCTATTTAGGCAACAAAAGGTACTTTTCTTATTTTGAAAGGCAAAAGGTATCAATACCTAAGTCAATGCCAAATGTCTATTTTTTTAAAAAAAAATAATAACTTACCATTGAAGGCTGGTCTAGGACTATAATAAAGGCAGATACGATTTGAACTTATCATTTGGCCTGGAAGGCAGAGTCAAGCATTTCCCTGCTAAAGAAAATGACTAGTGCCTCCTCACAATCATCCCATCAATAATTCTGGGGCACAGAGGAGCCATTATTTAAATCTGCAACTATATCATGGTACTGTACTTTAATGTTGGTTTTGGCACTGCTCAACTCCGAACGACTCTGGGCAGCTCAGAATGTAGAATATGGTAGGCTGTCCAGTTCCCAAACTGGAATTTTCGGTTTACTAGTTCCTGGAAAATGGCTAATATTCTAAGGGCCCAAGATGAACCAGGCAGATGGCTATAGACTTCCCCTCCCCTTTCCCTTTTAATTCTGTTTGATTTTGGATGCTATACTGCCACCCAATGGATAGTTTCTGTCTCTCTCAACTATCCTTAGCCCACGCATATATACACAAATGCCATATCTTAAAATTGAATAGAATAGAATTCTTTATTGGCCAAGTGTGATTGGACACACAAGGAATTTGTCTTGGTGCATATGCTCCCGGTGTATATAAAAGAAAAGATACATTTGTCAAGAATCATAAGGTACAACACTTAATGATAGTCATAGGGAAACAGTCAATATAAATCTTAATGATACCAGCAACAAGGTTACAGTCATACAGTCAAGTGGGAGGAGATGGGTGATAGGAACGATGAGAAGATTAATAGTAATGCAGACTTAGTAACTAGTTTGACAGTGTTGAGGGAATTATTTGTTTAGCAGAGTGATGGCGTTTGGGAAAAAACTGTTCTTGTGTCTAGTTGTTCTGGTGTGCAGTGCTCTATAGCGTCGTTTTGAGGGTAGGAGTTGAAACAGTTTATGTCCAGGATGTGATGGGTCTGTAAATATTTTCACAGCCCTCTTTTTGACTCGTGCAGTATACAGGTCCTCAATGGAAGGCAGGTTGGTAGCAATTGTTTTTTCAAACAATTTATTTTTAAAAAAATACTTTTACAATGCTTATCACAGGGGTTCCCTTGAAGGAAGCAGATCTCCAATCTCTGCCTTCAGTTTTCAGCTGTCAGTGAAGTTTTGTAATCATTTTTTTTTTAATGAGGAGGGCTGTCTTAGTCTATTGTGGAAAAAATTCAGGAACCTGATAGCACTTTTTTGACCAATATTAAATTTTATTAAAATTCACCAGCTTTCATGAACTGCAGTCGCAACTCATGAAAGCTGATGCCTTTTAATAACATGTACAGTGTTAGTTGAAAAGGTGCTACAAATGTCTTTTTTCCCATATAAAAAGTCACAGGCAGGATTGTGTTCAAATTAAAATAATAGCAAATTGTGGGATCTTACATAGTAGCAGGTTTGTAATATGCATTTATGAGTAATCCTCAAGTTATGACTTCAATTGAGCCTGGCAATTACGGCTGTAAGTTGTGACGTTTGTCAAGTGCGTCACCATGTGATCAGACCTGATTTTACAACAGTTGTAAAGCGAATGTCATGGTCATTAATCAGAATAGAGCAGGAAGGGACCTTGGAGGTCTTCTAGTCCAACCCCCTGCTTAAACAGGATTTATATACCATTTCAGATAGGTGGCTGACCAGGCTTTTCTTAAAAATCTCCACTGATGAAGCACCTACAACATCTGAAGGCAAGCTGTTCTACTGGTTAATTGTCCTCACTGTTAGGAAGTTCCTCCTTAATTCCAGGTTGCTTCTCTCCTTGATTAGTTTCCATCCATTGTTTCTTGTCCTGCTCTCTGGTGCTTTGGAAAATAAGTTGATCCCCTTCTCTTTGTGGCAGCCTCTCAAATACTGGAATACTGCTTTCATGTCCCCCCTAGTCCTTCTTTTCTCTAGACTGGCCAAACCCAAATCCTGCAACTGTTCTTCATATGTTTTAGCCTCCAGGCCTTTAATCATCTTGGTTGCTCTTCTTTGCACCTTTTCCAAAGTCTCAACATCTTTTTTGTAGTATGGTAACCAAAACTGGATGCAGTGTTCCAGGTGTGGCCTTACTACTTTATACTTAAGTGAACCCCTTGTTCGCTACGGGCTGTTTTTGCCAGTAACTGGAGGTAAATGCCAGTTTCCAGCAAAACCATCACAATCCAAAGTCACATGACTGCTGGGTACTACAAACAGCCATAAATGTAAAGTGCCCAAATTCTGGTCATGTGATGAGGGGTGTGTGTGACATCGGAACTTTGAAACTCGGTCATAAATAGCTTTTGGATAATCTATGGTAATTTTGTATGGTCACTAAATGACTGGTTGTAAATTGAGGAATAACCTGTATTATATTTATATTGTGCCTTTTCTCCAGGAGATCAAAGTGGTGTACATCCTCCAGGTTTTCTCTACAACAACCTAGTGAAATTGTTTGGGTTGAGACAGAGAATGACAAAGTAGATGGGGTGGATTTGAATCTGGGCCTCTTTGGTCTTAGGCCAATAGTTTAATTGCTATACCACATTGGCCTACTTAGCAGGTCTCTGCTGCAACAGACCAAGTTAATTAACTTCCATAGGGAGAGCAATTAAGTAATTTTGAGCAAATTCTTTTTATGTTCCGCTTGTTATGCAACCTTTGCAACTTCAAATGCAACATGTTTGGTTAGCAGCTCGCATTTACAACTATTAACACACATAAAGCAAAGAACAAGCCTCAGGATCTCCTCTTCCTGGAAGCCTATCTTTGAAACAGCTCATTAGCCAAGGTGTATAATTAATGTAATTTACATTTTAAAAATGCAGATAGTAGTGCCAGTTCGTTAGAAATGTAACCAGAACTGTCAGTAATATAATGCCTTCAAATAGAATGCAGCACAGTGAAGTGAAGGAGCTTCCAAATTTCCAGAATTATTTAAACAGAAAGAAAAAAAAACCTCCAAATACTTGAAGGATGCAATTGCAGAAAAGCCCTAGATTCAAGTTCTGTTCAAAAGCACAACATTGTTGTTGTTTTGCACTAGCAACAAAATACCACAATCTCATATATGGCCCAAAGCATATTTTTGTCTCTCACTTCCTTTTTTCTTTTGCTTAATCTTCCTTTAAGAACAGTTCTGGACTTCAACGTTTGTTTTCTAACAAGCTAGTTATGAAATAAAGTTCAAAACCACATTTATGTGGCACTTACCCAGAATATCTGCCCCATGGCTTCTCCGCCTTGAAAATCTCTCTGTGCCACTTATTTCTCCTCGGGCATTCAAAATAAACTTGGTGGCAAAAGCTAGTCCACACACTCACTGCAGAACAACAGCTTTAAACACAACACTTCCTTTTTCCTTGGGCAACATCTGCCGTCTTACTCTCCTCCCAAGGTTGATTCATTCACTTCTCACAAGTCATCTTTAGCACTAATTTTGTGGCTGGACTCTAGGATGAGTTCAGACACTAGCATTAGTGTAAATATGTAATCTTAGCCACCTTTATCCTTGATACCCATCTAAGGGTAAGGAAGGAAATTAACAACAAAGAAATTGGCATGATATTGAAATGAAAAACGGGGTGTTTTATTGATCTAAATCCACACTCCCCAGATCAGATTTCAAGAATAAAACAATTGCCAAGGGATCCCTTTTAACTAAACAAACGGAAGTAGCCACATTTCCAGCTCTAGTCAAGAAAACCATAAAGATTGGAAAGCCAAAATCTTGTGGTAACAGGACCCCCAAAGAGTTTTTTAAAAAATCAAATATAACTAGCCTCAACTTTGCCTAAAGCCATCTTTAAAGAAACACAAAGACAAGGAAATGGTGAATTGGGGGCAGGGTGGGGAATGTGGAGAATGCTGACCAGCTTTCAAATGACTGATCCTGAAAGCATATTCAAATGTAAAGGAACTTCTGTGAGAATGTCTTTAGGGTTAAAACTCTTTGCATCTCCAGTTAGAAATTGCTGTAAATTCCACACAGCTTTTTCTACTCCTAAAGAATAAATTGCCAGTGAACAAAAAGGACAAAAGGAGTCATCTGTTAGATATATCCTTGGATAATTTATTCAGAATTTATTTTTTTTAATATAAACAGTTAATTGTTTAATATTTTACACACAGCAAATTTTCACTTTTATATTCAAAGATACTCTCTGTACATATCACTGCTCAGCTCTTATATGAAAGCACTGAAAAAATAAATCAAGTGAGTATATTCTCTATTTTTTTTTTTCAAAACCATGGCACATGTTGATCCTTTATTTTAAAACAAGAGGCTTTTTTTATATATAAAAACCCAACAATCAAAAACTGTGTTCTGTGATCATATACACACATAAACTGGGAAGAAGTTGACTGGCTTCTAAGGCAACCTTTTTTTGCTATGCCTACAAGAGCAGAAATCCTCTTTGGGGATGGATGGTCACATCTGCTTATGCTCTCCTCCCTCAAAGATTCAAAGCACTGGCACGTTCATGTTCTCAATCACAGGGATGCTAGTTCAGACTTCTCCATGTAAGGATATCCAGTTGGATGATATAAAATGTTCTAGAAATGCTTGTTTTAGGATTTTAAGACAACTCATCAGTTTTTAATTTCTCATCTCCCCCTCCCCCCCAAAACCAATAAAGCAATTATGTAGGTGAGATTTTCACTCTCAAATGTCTGGTGAACATTGTTTTGCTTCCAAAAAAAATCTAGAAGCACTTCAGGATGAAAGAGGGAAGTGAAAAAGATGAAAATCCCTGGAGACCATCCTTGTTCTTTCATGCCAACTAATTGGGGGAACAGATGGACTAAAATAAGAAGAGCTACACACCATCTCTGCTAGTCTGCAAGGCTTAGATGCAAAACACTGACAAGTTCAAGAGTTTAAGGTCTTAACATAGATTGAAACCCAAACTCCTAAAATTTGCTTTTTTTTAATATAATGATAACATGATCCTTTTGGTGTTTAATTTTTCATAAAAATTCACATTATAAGGAAAAAAAAATAAAAGCTTATGTAAAACCCAGGAAAACTAAGATAAAGAAAGCTTCTGGTGAGGTCCTTTTTCAGCAGATGAACAGATTCATCTTGCACTGAAGAGCACTTGAAATGTGAAGTTGGAACTTCAAGAGATATAAATGATTAAGACAGAACCCACATACTTATGGGGCAGACTGGGGGAAGGCATGGGCAGGCAACAAAAAGGTTAAAGTGCACTGGAGATTGGGGAGACACCATCCAAAAACTAAATTCAGAAGCTTCTTCTGAACTTCCTAACCTAGAGAGAAGTACTTACGGAACACATAATCTATACTGATGGGGACTGAAGTATGTAATTTTCACTGATGGAGAAACAAAGAAAGACAGCATTGGCACACATGTAGAAAGAGTACATCCTTTCTAACTGGTAAACTTTACAAATATGCCATCCTCCTCTGCTTCCCTTTTTAAAATTAATCTTCTAGCAGTCTTTGGGCCTACAGGTTTTTAAAAGTGGGCAAGATAAATTCTCAATGGACTACAGTATAGACCCTCCAAGCCCCATATCCTCCAGAAGTAAATTGTTGAGCATCCATTGTTTTGGGACCAACAAGGCTGCCTTTCCTTGGAGGTTACCAACTCGGGCACTGGTTGACCACTGATGGAAAAAACCTTGCAGGAACAGATAAACCTTGGAAAATCCAACTTTCCTCCACAGAAGCTTGAGTGCAGATCTGAGGAAGGTGCCTGCGTTGCTTCTGTTCATTTTATGCAAAGATGTGCAAGTAAATTGGAGGCGGACAGTGTGCCACTGGATATTTACTCCCTGGCCCCATCTTACACTGTGCTTACTAAGCAGAAATGGCAGGAGAAAGCCAAGGGGGGAAACGCAACCATTGACTCAAAAGGCTGTGTGTGGAGGGTCCAGAGCAAAATTTACATGATCATTTTGCTCCATGTAAGCATAAGGAGCTGGTTTTGATTCTTTTTTTTTCTCCCTTAGCTAGAACATTTTCTAGCTGAGAGATTATGTAGCTCTTCTCTGGTCCGGGCACATACTGAAACAAACCCCCACAAACTGGAAAGGGGAAGAGTAACAGAGACCAGTAAAATGTAGGCAGGCTCCACGTAACTTTCAGAGCTAAGAGACCTCCATCAGAGCTGCTAAGGCTTGATTTCACCGTTGGTGACCAACTGTTGTATAACGGTGGGTTTGTGAAATATTTTGAAAAATTAATATGCACATGCCACTCTATTATTTGAATATTAAAGTACAGGTTTGTGCACTATATCTCCTAGCAGTTAACTTGCCAGAATCAGCTTACACACTTAAGGCCCCAAACAAACAAGCGCCTCCTCTTTTCCCCTTGATAGGGCAAAAACTAAACAAACAAACAAACAAAAAAGATCGAGGAAGGTGTCAATAATTTATATGGTGGTTCACTATCTATGATTTAAATATGTCACAACAAACATATACACTTAATGCTAACCAGACAGAGCTCTAGGGTCATGAGGCAGGTCGGTAAGAAGAAGGGGAGAGAATTTGGCTTGTTTTGCCTTGTTTAGTCTTGTAATGTCTCACAAAACCCTAAACAGAATATTGGCTACCACTTTGGCTACCTCGTTTTGCTGAATGGCAGAGGAGATGCAATCCCCCAAAGAGTTCTTCAGTATAAAAATAATGTATTTAAAATCCATTCGTGTCAGAGGAATTTGGGCCAGGCAAGGAAGGACAGGGACACCCTCTCACCTCTGTGGTTAGATAAAACTATTATGTACAAAAGGACTTATCCATTTTCACCTCTACCTCCATACGCACACACATACACATTCAGGGCACACATACTAGTTAGTTAATCCATTAAGAAGAAAAGCAGCAGCTGTTGGTCAAATCAAAGGAAAAAGACAGACCATATTCCACACACATCCTGAAGATCCTTCAGTCTTTTTTTTTTAAAAAAATGCTAAAATCACAAAAGAGGCTCTCTAGAGAGGCTGGCAGAAGAGAAGAGTTTCAGGTTCTGCTTGGGAACGATCCAGTCCAAGGCTCCCTTCCCTGCAGTAGTAGAGAGAACCTGCAGTCCCTCTGCTCAGAACAAGGGTAGACAGAAGTTCTCTTTTCTGACGGTCGTTGTGTGAAATCACTTCCTATCTCAAAATCAAGAGTTGCACAAGGAGATCAGCAGCCACAGAATTGTCCATTTGTTTCACAGATAAAGTCCGCTGACAGCAAGTGAATTGTTGCACCAAAAAAGAAGAAGAGAACAGAAACACACAAGACCCCCTCCCCTATCCCAAATGGTCATTCTGTTTTGATGATTAAAAATCTGAATAGAAAGTGAGTCGGTGTGTCTCAAATGCTGTACCAGCAATACTGTAAGTCCTGAGATTTGTATCATGAGGAAAAGCCAAGGGAACTATTAGGATGGGCTTGAGTGAGGCATGGAGAGGATACGGCCATTCTTCTTGCCACCATTCATGTGAGTGTAAGGGATGTGCTCCTCATAGTTCCCTTTGAACCCTAGAGAGGGCCCATTGTCCCGCCCTAGGATCTCATCCCGCTGAGAGTAAGAGGCCGGGTCAAGAGGGATGCTCTCCATGTTTTCAAAATCCAGCTCATACTCTTCTGTCTCCGGTGGCTTATTCTCCTCACTATAGAAAAATGAGACTTCTCGGAAAGTCAGGTGAAGATCATCCTTCAGCATTTCAATGATCTCGATGAAGTTGGGGCGCATCTTGGGATTGTACTGCCAACACATCTGCATGAGGTTGTGGCTGGAATTGCAAACAAATTAGGTTAAGGTTTTGTCCAGGAAATTATTTGAGGTTCTTGCTTCCAGCCCCAATTAAAAGATAAAAGGTTTCTTCACTGGAGTGGAGGTTTCTTTTTCTCTCTCTAGTGAACAGTCGTGTTGCAGAGGAGAAATATGCACATAACCTTTTCTCACTTGGATTGGAAAAATAACCTAAAAGTACATTTCTTCTTCTGTCCCCTTTACAGCTGAAGAAACTTGCCCTGCTCACATTCCTGCTGTGGGTTAAGTTACCTTTTATCTGTTTGGTTGAGTCCTGTCTCCCAAGATCATTCCTACACAGCATTACACAGCCCCCAAAGCTATCTGCCGCTACGCATTAGACTTGTATTTCCTTAAGACAGGTGGAATACAGTCCACTGCATGTTCAGCCTTTATATTTTTGCAAAACCAGACTTTGACTCCTGATACTTACAGTCTCTCTGCACAGTTTTCTGGCCATTCAAGGCAACCCCCATCCATGACAAACTTGAGGACCTGCTCATTGGAGAGTCCTTGGTAAGGCTGCTCTGCTAAACTGCTGATCTCCCAAAGGACAACACCAAAAGACCTGCAAGAAATAGGAAGGAAGGAAGGAAGGAATGCAAGATACTGAAGAGATTCTCTGTGCCACCCACAGAACAGCTGAAAAGAAGGCAAGTAAAGCAGCTTAACCAAACAAGAAGAATGAAGTCCTGGTCGCCGCCAGACGGTCCTCCGTGATCGCCAGCCCCGTTGCCTGTAAAGAGCCGCCTTTACATCTGAAAGGCGGCTCGAAAAACTCCATTTCCTGATGGAAATGTGAGTCAGAGCAGGCGAGGGTAGGTAGAGCCCTCTGCGAAGTCCCCAGAGTTTTTTTTTTGCTCTTGGGGACGAGCAGAGCGGGGCTCCCTATTTTCCCTCGCCGATGCTCCGGGCTTCGGGAGGACTCTGCTTTTTTTGCAGAGCTAGGCGCCAGGACTGGATCAATTAATAAAATAACAGATGGTTTAATTGAAGAGAGCGAGATTTGTACCTGGGACCCTAATCGCAAGTATTTTTAATGATTTTACAAGTGTTTCTATTTGAACGGAAAAAATAAGTTTAAAATGGCGACTGCTGAGGCTTGAGAAGAAAGCCGAAAGTGAAAGTCCTTCCGTAATAAGCTACACAGTAGCGAAATATACAGTGCCGGCTAGACTAGAAGGAAAATATCCATTTTAAGTTTCTTTTTTCTTGGAGATCTGTATTTGATCTTGTTTGGGGAAAAGTTTTCTTTTTAAAAAAAGAGTTTTTTTGTGTGGCAGGATGGCGTTAAAGTTAATGAAGCCTGACAGACAAGCAGTGGGGGGGGGGGTGCTCCCCCATCCACAATTATCTGAACAAGCTCTGAGCCTACAGACTTTGCAGAATGGTTTTAATTTAAAAGAATTTCTTCAGGAGGAAATGGCAAAATATCATGAGACTGTGAACCAGAAATTTGAAAAATTAAGGCAGGAAATTAAAGAAATGATACAACTAAAGTATGATAATCTGCAACGAAAGATTGTAACAGTAACTAATGCTTTTTCAGAAGTTGTTATAAAGATGGATACAAATATCAAATTATTAGAGTCTAAAATGGAGGAAGTTGATGATAAGATTTATAATTTGGACAATAAAATACAAAGAATTGAAAATGATTTGATAAATATTCAAGACAATAGTTTAGAAGTAAAGTCTAAAAAGGAAGCTGGTCACGAGACTTACAATGCAGAAGATATAAAGCAAGGGATTGAAAGAGAAGTTGTAATGATGCAATACAGGCTCACAGAATTTGCGGTCAGAATGAGAGGGTTACAGGAAAATAACAGAGATGATCTAAGAAAATTATCTGCTCAAGTTCTGGCTGGGATTTTAAAGGTTCATCCTGAGGAGGTATCTTGTAAAATTGACAAGGCCTATAGAGTAAATTCTTGGATTGCAAAGCAAAGGCAACTGCCTAGAGATGTGGTGATTTACTTTACAGATAAAGAAATAAGAAATGATATTGTGCAAAAATCCTTTAATTCTACTCCACAACTGTATGGGAGAAAAATCTGGATATATAAAGAACTGCCGCCTAAGATGTTAAAAGATAGAAAGAAATTTGGACTCTTGGTGACTGAGCTAAAAAAACAAAATATTTTATTCAGGTGGGATGTTCCAGTGGGTATAATATTGAGATATCAAGGAGAAAGATATCAGTTAAATACTGTTGAAAAAGCAGAAGAATTTTACTACAAGGTCCTTAAAAAGCAAAATCAACAAGAGATAGAAATTCAAGAAAAGCAGAAGGAGATGGAAGTAATGAAGAAACAACAAGTTACAGAGGTCTCTACAGATGAGCCGCTTTTGGATTCTCTTTCAGAGGTCTCAGCTGGACTATTTAATACAAGAGAGGCGGTTCCGGATTCTAATGTAACGACTTATCAAGTCACAAACCAGCATGGAAATCAATCAGTTGATATACAGTTTATAGAACCAGAAAGATTTAAGCCACAAAAGCAAAACCAACAAGATCAAGTTATAGATCAGCATGAAAACCAAATAGTCGATATACAATTTACAGAAAGGAATTCAGGATGGAGATCCAACCCACAAAAAGTCAAGAAAAGAAGAAGCAGGTCTCACAAAAACAAAAACTTTTAAACTAAACAACAGTGTAATGCCAGTTATTTAAGAGATGATTGAATATATGAAAAGATAATTGGCAAAGTATTGGTTTATTTTATCCTGAGGAGAGTGACAGACCTCTACAGTGCTGTACTTTTGGGATGTGAAAAGGGCCTTAAATTGAATGGATTGGAACTATCTTTTTTTTTCGGATTCTTTGATAAATATACTACGTTTATGCTGAGTTACAAGGCAAGAGAGATATAGGATTGGGGCACGCAGAAGATCTGGTTGTTACCCTATTACGGTGGTTGGAATTAATAATTTGGATAAAA
The DNA here is from genome assembly GCF_059756535.1 of Pantherophis guttatus. Classification (NCBI taxonomy): domain Eukaryota; kingdom Metazoa; phylum Chordata; class Lepidosauria; order Squamata; family Colubridae; genus Pantherophis; species Pantherophis guttatus. Next base: position 22,255,958 of record NC_142063.1, on the reverse strand, counting down.
GACACCTCTACAGACACTATATGGAATACAAATATAAAGTCACTCGGGTGGTTGTTGTTTTTTTTAATATGAAGATATCTGCTATTGATGGGGGCAGATGGTAATTGAAGATACCGAACATACTGTTGGAATTAGGATGTGATGTTACCCTAACATGGGTGATGGAGTTTACAATCCAGCTGAAAGACATTACAGAAGATATTATATGGATTACAAGCCTAAAGTCTTTTTAAGAGGATTTTATTTACATAAGGGAATATTTTTTAGGGGAGTGGCCAGAAGAATAAAGATATTAAGATTTATTAAGTATGGTAGTCTTGTAGGAAAGTGGGTGGAGACAGGTTAGTTTATTGATTGTTTAGTTTAAGAAAAGGGATATTATATTTAGATATGAATATATGTAAAAGATTTGAGTTAAGAGATATAACGATGAGAGTGAAGGAAATGGGTAGACTATGAACTGAATAAATGGTAAATTAGGATTTATTATATAGTTTTATAGTGGAAGGTTGTTTTGAAATGTTAGATTAATATACATAAAAGATTTGATTTATTATTATGCTAAATTAGGAGTTATTATATAATGTTATAGTAGAATGTCATTTTGAAATGTATAGTATAAGGGGGATATGATAATTTTATTAGAAATAAAGGGTCAGTATATGGGGATGGAGTAAGGGGATGGTAAAGTATTATATAATCTGTTATGAATTTGGATTTTATTATAAAGAAGTCACAGGGGGAGGGGAGGGGGAGGGGGGGTTAGGGAGGAGGGGGGAAAAGGGGGGGGAAATTTGTATTTGAAAAACTTTTTCAATAAAAAAAAAAAAGAAGAATGAAGTCCTCTTGTGCCATCTGGATCACAGACAGATATCAACGCCTCTCTTCTTTTTCTACTCTAGTTAAAGTCAAGCATCTAGTTCAAAGAGAGAGGATAGCAACAGGATTAAGACTGACTGAGTGACTTGAAGCAACAGGTATCTACTTACCACACATCTGAACAGGCTGTGAAGACACCATCCTTCAATGACTCTGGAGCCATCCAGCGCACAGGCAGCAGACCCTTTCCTCCTTTGCGGTAATAGTCCGTCTCATAGATATCTCTGGTCATGCCAAAGTCTGAAGAAAAAAGAATGTTGTACTAAGAAATTAATTTGGAAAACAGCTACAGCCTCAAGCAGCAATATGGGAATGATGTTGAATTCCTATCAAGAATTTTATCAGAGCCATTAGCTGCAAATTGCCCTGGAACTGTTATTAATTCACTGATTCAGTAAACCTACCTAATCCATTTAAGAACCACCAAAAATCGATCCATTATTTCCATAAGAACCTGAGCATTCTGGAAGGTGACCATACCTCCGATTTTGACAGTGAAATCCTCAGCCACCATACAGTTTCGCGCTGCCAAATCTCTATGGACGAATTTCTTGGCATTCAGATAAGCCATGCCATCAGCAATCTCAGCAGCCATTTGAATCATCTCTTGAAGAGTTGGAGGGGGACGGCCAGGGTTATTCTGAAAACCGAGCCAAAACTATTATTAGCCGTTGGGATACAAACCCAATCTCCTTTTCATCTTTCCCATCTCCTCATTTCTGTACACAAATACAGTCATGCCAAACTCTTACCTCTGCATCTGGCCGTAAAGACCTCAAATAGCTTTTCAGGTCTCCATGTGCCATCAGCTCCATGACTACTAGCGTTGGTTGCCCTTTTGATACTACTCCTAAGAGACGAACCTAATGAAAAAAGTAAGAAGAAAGACCAGTTTTAAGACAGACTTAGTGAGTTGCATTAGATTCCAATGGGAGTCTAGACAATCCAATGTGCTGGTTATTACCTATAAATAATTTCATAGCACAGGTCATTTAGTGGGACTGCCTATTTCCATTATTATTTCTGCTTGTGGCACATTGTCTGACAAGGAGGCACGCTTCAGATTTCTTACATTAAACTATGTCATCTAATGGGATCCAGAAATGGCTTCTTTGTCATGGTGCCTGCCCTATGAAACAGCCTATTTCCTGAAATTTAGATGGCCCTGACTGGCCACTGACGGCTTTTGCAACGTGATAAAGATCTGGTTCTTCATCTGGATGCTGGGCCAGGCTGCTAAATAAGCCTTTCTTAATGCTGTGGCTGCATCTATTTTTCCTAGTCACCCATAGCATAATAATTGTTTAGCTGGCCAGTCATGTTATGAGTGGGCCATAACAACAGAAGAATAAGGAAGAAGAGGAGGAGAAGATATAATGTTCCAAGAGTAAAAGAGAATCTTGTCATGTTTTTCAAAACCAAAAAGGACTTTTGTTATTGTTGAAGAAAATAAACCCATTGGTCCTTTCTAAATTGGCATTGTTGCAAAGTTCAGAGCATTCTGGAGTGTTTCCTTCCTTGCTGTGGTTTTAAATAATTTCACCAAGAACAGTTGTTTCCAAATCCAGGGGTGGTGCTCATCTTTGTTTCTTAGCTGAAGGAGCCAGCATTGTCTGAAGATACCTCTGTGGTCATGTGACCAGCATGATTGTACGCCAAGACGCATGGAAGGCTGTTACCTTCCCACCAAAGGGGAACATATTTATCTACTTGCATTTGCATGCTTTCAAACTTCTAGGCCGGCAGGAGCTGGGGCAGGAACAGGAGCTCACCCTGTTGCACGGCGAGTTGTCAGGCTCAGTGTCTTTAACTGCTGAGCCAATATGCTTTCTCTCAACACAAAGTACAGCAGTTCCAAAGAAATTTCTTATTCTAACCAAAACCTCATTGCATCATCTATGTCCTCATAGTTCATACTGAGAAAATCCCCTCCCCCCAAAATTAATAAGTTATGATAAAGATACAAAGACTTATTCTCAATACAAGCTGGACAGGACAGGCCTCCCTCCCCCAAGCCATAAACATGTGCCAGCAAGTAGCAGCAGCCTTCCCCTCTTACCACATGGTGGCAGCTGAAACCTTTCATCACAGAAGCTTCGTTGAGGAACTCAATACGCTCACGCAGGCTGGCGGTTTCGTTTACTGTCTTCACTGCTACTCGTATCTCTGCCTCACCTTTCACAATGTCTTTGGCAATTCCCTCATACACCATGCCAAAGGAGCCTTGTCCCAACTCTTGCAGGAGGGCAATTTTCTCTCGTGGGACCTCCCATTCATCAGGGATGTAAACTGTAGTTTACGGGTAGAAGGAGAAGCGGAGAAAGAATCAATATACACAAACCCAGATAAGAAGGTCGATCGGAATCTGGCTGATCTCAAACCCAGATAAGAAGGTAGATCGGAATCCCACAATTGAAGCTAGGCCCAAACCTCTTCCAAACTAAAACAAGTTTTCCCTTAAGGCAGGAATTTCCCATGTTAAGTTACAATTATTTTTCTCACATTGCTGTATCCTGAAGAAGGTTGAACAACCAGAAACAGAATTGTTATTGTCCTGTAAAAGTGTCTTCATTACAACTAAGACTTCCAGACAGGTAAATTTTACAGGAGCTGAAGGCTATTAATTTTTCCTTCCTTTCTGCTATATTTTAATTATTTTTTTATTTATATATATTTTTAGTTTTTATCCCTTTAGTATTATTTTTGATAAATAACTTAAAGCAGCTAACATACCTAATATTCCTTCCTCTTCCTTTCCCCTCCACAACAACAACAACCTTGTGAGGTAAACTGGGCTGAGAGAATGACTGACTCAAAGTCACCCAGCTGGTTTTCACATCTAAGGTAGGATTAGAATTCAAAAATCTCCTGGTTTTTGGTCACTTTTTCAGTACAAAAAAAGTAGAGTTCCCTTTACACAGCAATCTCCATTTACTCAGAAGACTGTATATGCTTCCTTGCCAAATTCCCTTCTGTGGTGACTTTATAAACCCTTAAAACTTGAGTATATCTCAGGAAATCCATCTCTTTCTCCTTTCACTATGAAAACTTCATTCTTTCTCATTCTGCTCTATTTCCCTCTTCCCCTCTTTTATATCTTTGGTTCGTGGCTTCCTTCTCTGACTCTTTAATCATTTTTTCACAAGGCAGAATCAGAGTTGGAAAGGACTTGTAGACTATCGAGTCCTTTCCAACCAATCAAGTCCTTCCCTTCAAATAAGCTTTTACCAAACCAAGTATCCCCCATCTTACAATTGGGTATTGGATTTCTGTTTTCTAGATACAATAAAGAATTCTGCATTTGTCCCTCTTAATTTTCACTGTTGTTTTTAGCACATTTCTTCAACCAATCCAGTGTTTTGAATTTTGTTGCTGTCTTTTATGGAAAAATATATCCCAACAGTTTTATTCCATATGTAAATTTTGATGAGAAATTTTCAGCTCTTTATCCAAACTATTCATGAAATGTCGGAAACTACCAGTTTTAGGACCAAATCTGTGGGACTCCATGGGACACCTCACTTCCTATTCTTTAAAGTAAATAGTGAAGAACAAGTGCTGTCATAAATTATCTTAGGCTCCCACTTATGGGGAACACCACTTTTTAAAAAATGTTGAAAGATTTGGTCACAATCTCTGGGAAAAAAAGTCAACAGTCAAAACCAAGTTGCCTCTCACCATCACTGGCACTGAGATACTCTGGATTAGAAGATGCATAGAGTGGTCCTGTTGGTCCTTCTGTTTGCCTGAAAAGAGGAGGGAAGTAAGACCAAGCACCATTTCTCATGAAACTTTTGCTACTGGCAAAGCAGCTTTTTCACAGTAATATAGGGATTAGAATACAACAACAACAATAATTATATTTAAAACAGAAGGCTACCATGCCAGTCATAGGAAAAATTCCGAAACCCATAGATTAATAATTTTTACAATCCAGATGAAATTTAATAGTTTGGAATCATAGACCCAACACTGGACGGGAAGTAGAGTTTTCTACATAATAAAGAAGAATGTATATGTTTAAAAAACAAGAAATCAAACATACCAACAAAATTACTACTGATGAGAGGGAAGAAGCTATTCACGCGTGCATATTTTCCTGTCAGCAGCAACTAAGTACAGATTAAATTTAGCTAAGTCTGTTATGGATAGGCAGTTGATTTGTATCTCAACGCATTGTTAAAGGGCAATATCTTTCTGAAAAAGATAGCCAAGACACACTTACCTTTTTTTGACAAAGGCGTAAGCTCCTCCAATAACCATGATTAAAAAGATAGCGAAAATGATTGGAACAATGATGGCTACAAGATTGGTGGGAGCATTCACTAGAGTTAAAAAAGAAAGAAAATATATAGTACAATGTAAAACAGGATCTTGGACTTTCCTCCCGGTCCTTGTTTCATAACATCCAGTACAACTATTTCTGAAGATTAGCCTGATGTCAGAGATAATCTTTCCTGGTGGCCACGTTCTCTCACAGGTAGGACATGAGAAGACACAACGCACTGGAGCAGAGGTGGATTTCAGCAGGTTCTGACCAGTTTTGGAGAAGTGGTAGCGGAAATTTTGAGTAGTTCAGAGAACTGGTAGTAATTATTCTGACTGGCCATGCCCCCATCTATTCTCTGCCTCCTGAGTCCCAGCTGATCGGGAGGAAATGGGGATTTTGCAGTAACCTTCCCCTGGAGTGGGGTGGGAATGGAGATTTTACAGTATCCTTCCCCTGCCATGCCGACCAAGCCATGCCCACAGATCCAGTAGTAAAAAAATTTGAATCCCACCACTGCACTGGAGGCAGGGACGAGACCGCAGCCATTTCTTCATGCTCCTGCTACCTCCTCCACCCAATAAGTAATTAGAAACTCAGAGCGCCAAGAAATCTTGATCTTACAATAATCAGAAATGTAGAAGTAGATGGGTTCTGTCCATGACCCATTTCCAGCCAAGGAAGTAGCTCGGATGCGCACACTGTAGTTGCCAGGTTGCAGCCCTCGCAGCCTGCAGCCCTGGTCACTGGAGAACTGTCGACGAGACACACAATAGCGTTGTTCCTAAAGGGTAGAAGAGAGAGAATTGGGTGTTCTGTTGCCCATGAGAGGTGCCACATGAACTAGCAATATGTGTGAAATGTGTTCTGTGCATCCCAACAAAGAAACTGTGGGCAGTCATGTAATGCAGGATGAATAAGTATTGATGTGCAGTACAATTCATCCCACAACAGAGTTCTAATTTTTCAGGGCTGGGGTCAGGTACAGTTAGAACTAAGAGATGAGTGTGCATGCTCCTTCTCTCTTATACACATACACACAGAGAAAGAAAGCTGTTTCACACGGAAAACTCCACTAGACTCCAATCTCCCTTCTTCCTAAAATGTTATACAAAAGCATGGGGGAAAAGCAGACAGTACCCGAGGAAAGAAGAGTAAAGGGCTGAAGGTTCACCTCTGAGTCTCCAAGGCGCCCATAGTTTACTTCATAGAGGATGATCAGGCCATTTGGCTCCTTCGGCTCCTGCCACTTTAAGTGGACTGTGTTTTTGTCTATTAACACATGAGTCACAGGTCCAACAACGTCATCTGCTTTCACTAATAGATAAAGAACAGAAGGGGGGGGGAAGCCAATCAGTACAAATTAGGAAGCCTGCTTCGTGCTTTGTCTTGTAAACATGCTGATTAGATAGGACCCAGTTGGGAAATGCTTTCTTACCTTCTGGCATGGTCCTGGCACTGACATAGGCTGCAACGCTGCATACTGTTAGAGCTTCACGGTTACAGGCTTGGATCTCAATCCGGTACCCTGTGAAGTGTTGCAAGTTGGAGATGACTACTGACTCTTTGAAAACCATCATCTGAAAAGGCTTCGGTTCCTCTGGGACCTCCGGTGTTGTGGTGGACATGTTTAGCAAGCCGAGCGTGGTTGGAGCCACTATGGTGCTATTAGCAACTCTCCCAAGATCTCGTCGCCTCCTTGATCCTTCTGCTGGCCTACAGAATGTATCACATTTGAAAAGTTAAAGGAAGAAGTAGTTCAATGATACAGGGCAGGATCTTTGTTCAGAAGATCCCAGGGTTTATTTATTTATTTATTAGTTCGATTTATATGCCACCCTTCTCCGGAGACTCAGGGCAGCTGACAATGCATTAAGCAACAGCCGTCATACTTTTTGTATATACCTGTAGGTATATATATAGTAGGGCTTTCGGGCCCCCCAAGCAGTGTTCTTTTTTATACAAAGTCAGTTTATTGCCCCCACAATCCGGGTCCTCATTTTACCTACCTCGGAAGTATGGAAGGCTGAGTCAACCTTGAGCCTGGTGAGATTTGAACTTGCAGTAATTGCAGGCAGCTGGCAACTTAAGTGCTATTTTAACAGCACTTAGTCCACTGCGCCACCAGGCTCTTCCAGGGTTAAATCATAGTATTTCCAGCTAAAAGGATAACTTAGCTGAGAAAGGCCTTTCTCTGTTTCTTTGGAGAGCCACTACTAACAGGAATAGACAGCAGATAATGATCCAGATAATGGGTGGTAGAAGACAGCTAAGTGATAAAAGCAGGCTTAGTGCCTAAATGCATGTTCTACGAAAATAATACACTTGCACCTTGGAATCACAAGATTGGAAAGCTTCTTTTTTAACTGGGGCTGTTGAGTCTTGTCTTCCCAGAAATAAGTTTCACATTACTTCTGTGTATTCTTGGAACAGTGATGGTAACAGATATAAGGAAAGATGGCTTTGGACAACTTCTCCAGCTATTATTCTTTGCAAAAAGTTGCATCTACATTCAATTCTTTAAAGAGCCATGGTGACGCAGTGGTTAGTATGCAGTATTGCAGGCAAACTCTGCTCACTGCCAGAGTTTGATTCTGATGGGCTCCAGGTTGACTCGGCCTTCCATCCTTCCGAGGTCAGTAAAATGAGGTCCCAGATTGTTGGAGGCAATATGTTGGCTCTGTAAACTGCTTAGAGAGGCCATAAAAGCACTATGAAGTGCTACATATGTCTAAGTGCTATTTCTAGTGCTACATACATATGTATCTTTTATGCTATTCCTTTTTGGAGTAAAATATTTTATGCAAAGGAAGAAAGGGAGTCAGAAATAATAGTCATATAACTTAAAGGCATGAATTAGGAAAACATACAGCTAAATCTAGTTTCTGTTAACATTATTCAGTGTATCTTTTCATACTGTTCTATCTTGCAAGTTATCCTTGTTTCTACCATAGCCATACATTATTAAGTGAACCTGACTTCCCCTTTGACTTTGTCGGAAAGTCGCAAAAGGTGACCCCAGGAAACTGCAACCGTCATAAATATGAGTCAATTCCTAAGCGTCTGAATTGTAATCATGTGATCATGGTGATGCAGTAATGATCGTAAGTGTGAAAAATGGTCATAAGTCACTTTTTCAATGCTATTGTAACTTTGAATGGTCACTAAACAAACTGTTATAAATCGAGGATTACCCATACACTGAAGCTGTTTTGATGTTTTTCTGACACAACTCTCACTTCCATATAACAAATAAGAGGAAAGCCATCTTTAGACACGGCCATGTTTGCTTCTTTCAACATTCATGTTTCACAATGGACCACACATTATGCATTATTTTTCTACCAGTATTTGCACATCTTCATAGCTTTTTTATCTAATTCCTCATCTTTAGCAAGTAGTATCAAGGTATACAAAGTGATCTGTGTGCTCCAGTTTTGGGCCATTTATGCATAATGTGCAATTAGTCAATGCACATTTCCCATCAAACGTAATTACCTTGATCTTTCATACATATGCACCAAGACAAATTCCTTGTGTGTCCAATCACACTTGGCCAATAAAGAATTCTATTCTATCCTATAACTTTTCAGATCCATGCTCCTTATTGGATTGTACAATCTGTCTAATATTCACCGTAAAGCATTTGAGCTGAGTCAACTACAGAGCACATCACCTGCATACAAAGTACACTACCATCACCACATGCATTCCTTATATCTTGATTATTATATTGAACAATCCTCATCTTGTTCCCTGATCAATGTTGAACTATGCATGGAGCATTCTATTTCTTTCCATGCATGCTGGATTTCCAACATACACCACTCTTATTCTTCAGCAACCAACCTTCGTACTGCACAAAGCATTTCTTAATTCAACCGTATTTATTTTGTCATACACTTCTCTAAAGCAACAAACTTACATTTTATTGTGTGTTAAACATTCAAATATTCCTGAATGATCTACTAACAAGCAAAGATCTGTGTTGTACTCCTCCTGCCTGGCATAAAGCCATACCACATTTTCCAAATGTTGTTCGTTATCACCTCTCATTCCCTTTCAGTCAGGAATATGTCAAAATACTTTTCCGCAAAACAAATTAACTTTCCTTCTAGTTACAGTTATTCATTCTTGCTACCTTTTCCTTTATTTATTTATTATTAAATTTATATCCCGCCCTTCTCCCTGAAGGGACTCAGGGCGGTGAACAGCCGAGAATTAAAATAACATACAATATAAAAGTTAAAATAATTAAGAATAAATTAAATTAAACGGCCACCCCAATTTAAAACCCCTAGCAATACAATTAAAAAACCCTTAAAACCTATTCAGGCCAGGCCGGCTTGCTCAAATAAAAACGTCTTCAGGGCCTTACGGAAAGTGCGGAGATCCGGAATCAGCCGTATTCCGGGAGGTAGCTCGTTCCAGAGGGCAGGTGCTCCCACAGAGAAGGCCCTCCCCCTGGGGGCCGCCAGCCGACATTGCTTGACCGACGGCATCCTGAGGAGGCCCTCTCTGTGAGACCGTATTGGCCGGTGGGAGGTTATTGGTAGCAGCAGGCGGTCTCGTAAATACCCTGGCCCTAAGCCATGGAGTGCTTTAAAGGTGGGAACCAACACCTTGAAGCGCACCCGGAAGACCACCGGGAGCCAGTGCAGCTCACGCAGGAGAGGTGTTATATGGGAGCGCCATGTCGCTCCCGTGATCACCCGCGCGGCCGCATTCTGGACCAGTTGGAGCCTCCGGGTGCTCCTCAAGGGGAGCCCCATGTAGAGAGCGTTAGCATAGTCCAGGCGAGAAATGACGAGAGCATGAGTGACTGTGCATAAGGAATCCCGACTCAGAAAGGGGCGCAACTGGCGTATCAGGCGAACCTGATAAAAAGCCCACCTGGCCACGGCCGTCATTTGTGTAGGGGAACAGTATCAACTTTCTTCCAACTGTTAAAAGATACAAATGCAGGTCTCACACACATATTGGACAAATGAATAGCCAGTCTACAAGCAAATCAAATTAATTTTTTAACATTTCTCCTATTACCACTATTGTATATACTTGCAGATAAACTAAGAATTTTGGGTACCACAAGGCACTCCAAAATTGGGTTCAGCTTATCCGCGTATGGGTTCATCTGCAAGTATATACAATGGTATCTTGGTATTCAGCTGCTTTGAAACTCATCAAATTTGGTACTCAATGCATTTTGACACAAAAATATTTGTTCCGGTACTTGTTTGTTTGGTTCTCAATGCACAAACTAGAACTTGTCGGTGTTGGCTGCCTTGGGACTCATTACATTATTCCTTATGGGGAAAATGTGATGCATTTCCATTTCATTCAAAATAATTTTATCGCTATTATTTTTTAATTTCATTGATACTGCTGGAGGACCTTTGCTTAGCTTCTTTGTCCAAAACAAAATTTCCAAAACAGTTTATTTCTATGAAAATTGCTCTGTGGTTTCTCTTCCTGTTTCATTCTTAACAATTCTTGCTTTGATTATGTTCTTTGCAACTGTCTTTCTAGGCACATGATATTTTATTTCTTCCTTCCTTATTTTTGCAACAATCTTTTATATGCACTTTTTTTCCCTCTTTCAAAGCCTCTTTCACTTCTTCATTTTGTTAATCATCCCTAATGAAATACTAACAGTACTGCAGTATGATGTAATAAAATTATATTTAATTGTTCCAAGCAAATTCCATATCTTCTTTATGACAATTTTTCATTCATTCTAATGATTCAGAACAATGCACAACTTTTCCAAAAACTCGTGTCTAGTTTTGCATTATTATTATTGAAACATAACATGCAACATCATTGACCTCTGGGCTCCTATTTTCATGTACACCTATAGCAACCTATATGATACCAAGCTATATATTCTAATAGACATTTAGCTCTTTCATTTATAATTAAATCTATCCCTTCATTTCATGACATGCAATCTGGTCACCTTCTGGAAGTTTCATGAAATGGAGTGTTCCCACAGAGAGCATTTGAAGCTTGATGCCTTTTGGGGGGTAAATTTGTCTATTTTGTTCTATCAGTTTTATTTTATAAAATTTTAATTGTTATTTTTCTTTCAAGTTGCAAGCTACTAAAAGTCTGTGTACAATTGTGGTGGGATATGTGATAGGGTCAATAAATGTTTATTTATTGAAATATCAATTAACCACACTTGACAAGATTACACCAGTTTTTAATCAGACTAACTACAGTATATTCTTAACTTTTCCATTAGTATCACAGACACATAACATTTATTTTTGTTTCTTTTACTTTTATTGTTAACTTATGCTTTTTACCCTTTATTCTTACATTGCAATTTGCAATCTTTCATATGCCATGATCAACCCTAAATGGACCCACTGCTACTGACTTCTAGTTTCTCCATGACTTAGGTCAACCAAGATTTTTATATAATGTTTTTTATAAAGTAGAGAAGATGCAGACCGAGCTAATCAGTCTTAATGAACTCATGCCACTGGTTAATTTATGGCCAACATACTGTAAGCACAACCCAAAACCTAGTTTTACCCCAAGCATGCGATTCTAGATTCATCACTGGAGGCTTTCAAGAAGAGATTGGACAGCCATTTGTCAGAAATGGTGTAGGGTCTCCTGCTTGGGCGGGGAGTTGTACTAGATGCCCTACAAGGTCCCTTCCAACTCTGTTAATCTGTTAAATCTGTTCCCACACATCCCAAGGCCTGCTGATGATCTCCAATCATTCATCTTCCTACTTTATATATAGATAAGGTTATGTTGAAGGTTGGTGTCTAAACCAGAAAGCACTGTTAGGCACAAGCAACCAGAACCACTTGTGAATAGACTCAGGCTGTAACTTTGTTTCCTCATCTATGTTACAAGAATCTTACCAGACTGCTTGCCTTCCCTTGGGAATAACCAGATAAGGTTTCATAGATTTGGGGGGAGGTCATGATTATGCAGTTTGTGCCTGTGCAACAATTGCAAGCTAAGCCCTTTCTTGATCTCTTCCTGCAGTCTAGCTGGCAATTCCCCAACATCTACCTTGCAAATCAACACACTGTTGTCAATCTCTCTAATTCAGAGATGCATGTAAGGTAATCCATCCAAACCTATGCCCTATTAGCTTCAGATGCCTTAAATTAGATGAATATATATACTCCCTGTGTATTATATTCAGGATACTACCGTATGATGATAATTTATTTTCAATCCTTTCCCTAATGACAAAAAATAGCCCAAATTCTCTGTTCTGGCTCTTGGAGATAAATTATAGAGGATTTCAATTTATTAAAACAGAGAATCTTCTTAGATCAAGCATCTCCCAAGACATACTTGTTGAATATACTTGAGTATATTTCTTTTTAGTCTACTTGTATAGAATTCTACTAATATAGATCATGGATATGTTATACAAATGATGCTGTATTTATGAATCCTGTTATGTTCTTTCCTGACACACAAATGATGCAAAGAGATTGCTGTAAATCTTCTTTATCAAATGGCTGCTCCGTGTTGAGAACATTTGACTCACTTAATATGGTTACCGGTCAGCATCAGCAATACTGGACTACGCAGATCAAAGATTTGACTCATGATATAACGGCTTTCTGTGCTGGGAGGTACAACTGTTCCCTGAGGATCTGGGAGAGTTTTTTCCTGATAAAGTGGTGAATTTTGCTTTTTCTTTTCCTCTTGCTAGTCCTTCTCCCCCAACCCCTTTATTTCATCTCTCGCTTTTGACTTTATCCCTGTCTTGGAGGCTAAATCATGGAGGGCTTCTTTTATCGTACTCTTCTAACCCATTTTCCTGTTTTGTGTCACATTCCAGGTGAACTGTTCATTAACTATTAGTAGTTTTCCATTCAACTGAGATGACATTTTCTTGAATTTTGAACAACACTTTTCTGGCAAGGTCCCAGCATCTTGCATCAATGTCAATCTTTTTGAATCTGATGGCAGCATCTGACACACTTGACCATCTGACACTGTTGTTTAAGTTACACAGGATTACAGTATTTGGCATTATTGGTGGCGATTGTGTTGAACCTTTTCTGTCTTGTTGTTTTGCAATATTGAACTATAGATTTAAATCTTGAAAGTTCCCCTTACAGGGAATGCCTTTCAGGAATCAATCTTGAGTACTATTTTATTGTCTCCACTCATCCTTTGGGTGTCCTGATCTACAATTAGGGTTTCCAGTATCATTCTTATGCTAATGTTCAATTTATTGGTCTTTTGTAGAACTTGATGACAATGTATGTTCAACTGCAACAGGCCGTCTTACAGGTGTTTCTCTCTTGGATATCCATCTAATACCATCTAGTAACTCAAGTACCAGGTAATATGGAGATTGTCATGTTTCAATCTGATCATCCTTCCCTTTCTCTATTAAGTCTTCCCTCTTATTTGTCTCCTCTGCCTGCTGTCTTCTGACTGCACTAATGTATTTATTCTACTGGTAGATTGCTAATGTTCACATGTTGAATGTTTGTAGGATACAGTGAGCTCTTTTAGAGCAGTGTTACTGCTATGTCCTTAGTTGTCTCACTTCCAGAGTATTGTAGTAGATTCCTTGGCAGTTGATCACAATTTCTGTCTCTATTGCTTTATGGACCTTAGTCCAGAACAGTGCCATTTAGGTTGTTCCTTTATTATTATTATTTATTCATATGTATTAAGGATTTTACATAAAGTAAAAAAGCAAATCTAAAGAAAAATAAATGCAAGAAAAGAAAAAAGAGAAAGGGGAAATAACCTAAAGTTATGAAAAATAATAACCTTCAACCTTCTCTTCATCAGATATTAACAAACCTGTAATCTCCCTTCCCTGTTCCAGAAATCCCTTCAACCCCTTATTTAATTCTAATCTATTTCAATCTTTTAAACCTATAAATCATCGTTTCATTCTTTTTCCTTCTTTTAGGAAGACGTCCATAAAAACTTTCCAGTCTTTAAAAAAAGCACTTGTCTCCCTGATCAGATTTGCCATTTCCGCTAGTTCTGACATTTTTATGATCCATTCCTCTATCGTGGGAATTCTATCTTTGTTGAATATAATAATCTTGCTGTTGTTATCATGTACAAAACTAATCTTTCACGAGTCTTTTCCAGTTCACTATTCTTAACTCCCTATAAAAAGGTAATGGCGGTTTTTCATTTGGCATATTAATCTTTAACATTCTTTGTATGATTGTATATATTTGTATCCAAAATGTTTTACCTTTTTTACAAGTGGTAAATGGCAAAATATCCCTCTGTTTTTTTCACATTTCCAAGAGTAACTTAAACTATCATTCTACATTTTTGATAATTTCTTAGGTGTTATATACCTATGATATATCACTTTATTAAAAAAAAAATTCTCTTAAATTATATTATCATGGCCATTCAGGTTGGTCTACATTTTTCACACATCTCAATACAGCAGAGAGGTGTTCACGGGCTACCTAACTGAGCCAGAGACCAGAGCTTTCAAATTACAAACTCCCCAATACCTGTCTGCCCTTATTTCTTCCTACAATTGTGTTCATTTTTTTATGATCGCTTCAGCGGGGTCTTTTTTCAAATTCTTGTTCCATAGTTGTAGTCTCCAAGTTTCAGACCTTGAAGGACTTGGTTCGACAACTCAATAATCTGCTCCCTTCCTCCTTTTGCTTCTGTGGAAATTTGACAGGCTTTAAGATTTTAAACTCTTTACTTGATTAGTAGGTTAGTGAAGGATCTGACTGTTCGACTCTTAGTTAGCTGACACTTCCAGGTAAGCATCTGCTTGAAAAGATTGCAGCTGTATATACATCCAGTCCTATCTCAGAACACTGTTTTAAATATAGTGTTCTGTTGATAATATTTTTATTAGGCTCTGAGCAAACTTCATTGCATTGAATTGCAATTATTGTGAAGACTGACTTCTACATTAGGGCTTCTCTAAAGGACGGTTTCCTTTTTCATAGGAATCTGCATATCACTCGTGTTTTATGGTCTGCCTCAGGACCATGGTATCCTTCTGGGACGACTAAGGGAGCTGGGAGTGGGAGGCACCGTGTTACGGTGGTTCTCCTCCTATCTCTCTGGTCGATCACAGTCGGTGTTGGTAGGAGGACAGAGGTCGACCCCTAGGCCCCTCGTTTGTGGGGTGCCTCAGGACTCGGTCCTCTCTCCCCTCCTATTTAACATCTACATAAAGCCGCTGGTTGAGATCATCCGACGATACGGGGTGAGGTATCAGCAATACGCTGATGATACCCAGCTGTATATCTCTACCCCCGGTCAATTCAGTGAAGCGGTGGATGTGATGTGCCGGTGCCTGGAGGCTGTGAAGGTCTGGATGGGAGTCAACAGGCTCAGACTTAACCCAGACAAGACCGAGTGGCTGTGGGTATTGCCTCCTAAATACTTTGTTGATTGTCCATCGTTGGTTCTGGGGGGAGAGAATTTGTTCCCCTCAGAACGGGTTCGCAATTTGGGTGTCCTCCTAGACTCACAGCTAAGATTA
Source organism: Pantherophis guttatus (assembly GCF_059756535.1). NCBI lineage: Eukaryota > Metazoa > Chordata > Lepidosauria > Squamata > Colubridae > Pantherophis > Pantherophis guttatus. Next base: position 22,240,323 of record NC_142063.1, on the reverse strand, counting down.
GAGCAACATCTGATAGCTGTGGCTAGGGGCACCTTTGCACATGTTCGCCTGGTGCACCAATTGCGACCCTATTTGAATCGGGAGGCTCTCCTCACAGTCACTCATGCCCTTGTCACCTCACGGTTAGATTATTGCAACACGCTCTACATGGGGCTACCCTTGAAAAGTGTCCGGAGACTACAGTTGGTCCAGAACGCAGCCACGTGAGCTGTCGTGGGAGCATCTAGGTACACCCACATTACACCAATTATCCGTGAGCTGCACTGGCTCCCTATTGGTCTCTGGTCACAATTCAAGGTGTTGGTTATTACCTTTAAAGCCCTATATGGCTCAGGGCCAGGTTATCTTCGAGACCGCCTTCTGCCGCATAGCTCCCAGTGACCGGTAAGATCCCACAGAGTTGGTCTCCTCTGGGTCCCGTCAGCTAAACAATGCTGGCTGGTGGGCCCGCAGGGGAGGGCCTTCTCTGTGGCTGCCCCACCTCTCTGGAACCAGTTACCTCCTGAGGTCCGGACCATCCCCACCCTATTGGCCTTCTGAAAAGCAGTGAAGACCTGGCTTTTCCGGCAGGCCTGGGGCCGTTGATCTCGCTCTTGCGATCCGGCGAGATCTGGCCATGAATGGTGTGAATGAGTTTTAATGTTTTTAATGTTTTTAATTTTTAAATGTTTTTTATAATGATTTTAAATGTATTGTGAGCCACCCTGGGTCTTCGGAGAGGGGCGGCATATAAATTGAATTAATAATTAATAATAAATAAATAAATAAATTGGTCCTCTTCTAGAGATATTGTTTGCTTCCTCATTGATTCCTGCACTTTGAAGTTCCAGGAAAGGCTTGTTTATTTCAATTTAGCTCTAATTGGCTCAGAACTGTTAAACCTATTGTGACATGACTATAAAATTTTGCAATGATGCAATCTTTTGTTATTGTTTAAATGTTTTTATGCATTTCATTTCTACTATATTGACTATAGTGTCTATTTAAATTGCCACCTCCCATAGATATGCAGTTCTATAATAAACTAAAAAAAACACTTTGCAGGAAAAATTCACGGACCAAAAAGTAGGATTATTATTGTTCTCCTGTTCCATTTTTCAATGAGTCTTTTTTATCACTGACATTTCAGATTTGTATCCATTTATTCTTTTCCATACATATTGGCTAGTTTGTTCAATTAAAATAAGTTGGATATTGCCACCATGCACTCTTTCCCTCACCTCAATACACATACAGATAATTTCCACCTGCCTGTCAGTTCTATAAAAATAGGATGTAGTGACCACTTTGAGGATTAGTAATATAATAAAATGGGGTGGGAAATTCTAGTCTTATTTAAGTGAAAATAATTTCTACATCTGCCACAAGAAGCAGACTGAAGTACTGCTTTTACTACCTGAGGTGATTAGTTCAGATTTTAATTTGCTGAAAAACATTCTAAAATGTAATTCAGCCAGAAGCAGGTATTTGTAAAATGTCCACAAGACTTCACATATAGTTCTAAGCATAAAAACAGTTCTTGTTTTTTCTGAAAGTTAGAAATTCTACATTCTGGCTCCATTTCCATCCAATTTACTTATTAACCATGTAAAAGCAGTTATCTTGAGCACATGTACTGTCCTAAGCTGTATTCCCCACACGATAGGCCAGAGTTCATACATATACTATACCAGAGAGCAAACACATATAAACATCTGTAATGTAACAGAGGGCAGGACAAGAAGCAATGGGTGGAAATTAATCAAGGAGAGAAGCAACTTAGGAGAAATTTCCTGACAGTTAGAACAATTAATCAACGGAACAACTTGTCTGCAGAAGTTGTGAATGCTCCAACACTGGAAATTTTTAAGATGATGTTGGATAACCATTTGTCTGAAGTGGTGTAGGGTTTCCTGCCTGGGCAAGGGGTTGGACTAGAAGACCTCCAAAGTCCCTTCCAACTCTGTTATTCTATTCTATTCTAAGATAATAATATTAAAAATGAGTTCTACTTTGTTGGTACAGCTATCAAAGAATGTTTCAAGAAGAAAATCTCAGGAAAAAGAAAGAATTACTTTCCCTGTAGAGTTTTCAAAGAAAATTAGATTGATTAAAATCTTTACTATTGTACCAAGTACTAGTCACTGTTTTGGCCTGTAATTCCTCCTTTTTTGAGGAATTACCACTGTACATTCATCAAACAAAGACTGTCTTCTTTCAAGACAGAGCACTTGATGGCCGTGTCCGGGAGGATTTTTCATCAGGTTCGCCTGATTCGCCAGTTGCGTCCCTTTCTAGATCGGGACTCCCTACACACGGTCACTCATGCCCTCGTCACCTCTCATCTGGACTATTGTAACGCTCTCTACATGGGGCTCCCCTTGAGGTGCACTCGGAGGCTCCAACTGGCGCAGAGTGCGGCCGCGCGGGTGGTTATGGGAGCAATGTGGAGCTCCCATGTAACACCTCTCCTGCGCGAGCTGCACTGGCTCCCGGTGGTCTTCCGAGTGCGCTTCAAGGTTCTGGTTACCACCTTTAAAGCGCTCCATGGCTTAGGACCTGGTTATCTACGGGACCGCCTGCTACCACCAATAGCCTCCCACCGGCCAGTACGCTCCCATAGAGAGGGGCTCCTCCGGGTGCCGTCGGCCAAACAATGTCGACTGGCGGCCCCTAGGGGGAGAGCCTTCTCTGTGGGGGCGCCTACGATCTGGAACGAGCTCCCCCCGGAGATACGGAGGATCCCGGATCTGCGCATCTTCCGCCGTGCGCTTAAAAAGTTTTTATTTCATCAAGCTGGCCTGGCCTAAATCTTCTCCCTTTTAAAATTTTAAAATTTAAATTTTAAACACTAATTTTAATTTGTTTAATTATGGGATATTTTTAAAATTGAGCCAAATTGTTTAATCTGTTTTAATCTATTTTAAATTTTGTATTCCTGTGTTTTATTTTTTGGCTGTTCACCGCCCTGAGTCCTTCGGGAGAAGGGCGGTATAGAAATCTAATTAAAAAAAAAAAAAAGATGGTTAGATACAGGTAGTCCAAGACTTATAACAGTTTGTTTAATGACCGAAGTTACAGTGACACTGAAAAAGTGACTTATGACCGTTTTTCACACGTACGACCACTGCAGCATCCCCATTGTCACATAATCAAAATTCGGATGCTTGGCAACTGGTTCATATTTATGACAGTTGTAGCGTCCTGGGATCATGTGACCACATTTTGTAACCTTCTGACAAGCAAAGTCAATGTGGAAGCCACATTCACTTAACAACTGTGTTACTAATTTAACATCTGCAGTGATTCACTTAACAACTGTGGCAAGAAAGGTTGTAAAATGGGTCAAAATTCACTTAATAGCTGTCTCTCTTAACAACAGAAATTTTGGGCTCAATTGTGGTTGAAAGTCGAGAACTACCTGTATGCAAATATTTATTTTCCCTTAAATACAGCTTCTGCCCAAGAAATCTCAACAAGCAAGTAATGCCAGAACTTCCATAAACTTCATTATCTTTTGCAAGCGTCACTAAGGCTCTGACTTAGTTGAATCATTACCCTTGGAGATTCTTGATTCAGCTTGCTTTCTAGAAAGCTTGGACCAAAGTTCCCCTATCTTATAAAGGACCAGCAACTATGTTAGATAAAGCCTCACAAACAATTGTAACAGCATGGCCAAAGTTGCATCCATTATCTGAGACACCTTAGAACGGAACAAAAGTCTCCTTCTACAAAGAATTCAATGACACTATTATGCTAATATTAGCAGCTCACCTTGTTTCCAGGGCATTCTAGCCAGAACCTACCAAAAAACAGGAAATATGGCACAACAAGCTGTTTACAGGTAGATATAGTCCTCAACTTATTGGTCAGTAAGCAAGATATCATGTGACTGTTTTGCTTAATGACCATAATCCTGGCATTCCTGATTGAGGTTGTTAAGCGATCTCGTGGGTCCTAAGCAGGAAAGGTGGTGCAATATTTTGCAACAGCCAGAAATGCTTTCAAGCCATAAAGCACTTTCCAAGGCTATTGCAACTTCAAATGATCATGAAATGGTTGTAGACTCAAAGACTCATAGTCCTCGACTTATAACTATAAATGGGACTGGCCCTTCCCTCACGAAACAATGCGATTAGTAAAGCACAATATCATGTGACCACTCATTTAGCAATAACAATTCCAGCACTCCTGTTGTCATTGTTAACTGAACCTGTGCATCAGGGGTTTCTTGGCACACTATAAAAACTCTCAAGGAAATAGTTGTGTTTTCCAGTAGAAATAGCTTTAGTATTGTTCAATACTACAAACTAAGTACTCTAACACAGTGGTCCCAACCTTTTCAGCTCTGTGGACCGGCAGCAGCAGGGGGGGAGAGGGGATGGTCTTGCCCACCCCTTGTGCAAATGGAGCTTCACGCGCTCATATGCTTACCTGCTGCTTGCACAGCCCAGTTCCCAACAGATCATGAACCAGTACCGGACCGTGGACTGGGGGTTGGGGATCCCTGTTCTAATACGGTATACTTCCATCTCTTGCTTGACAAGCCAAGAAAGGAAGTCTGTCCTCACTAGAGCCAGAAGAAAGCCACACTCAGGGACTTACCTCTGAACAAAGACTTCATTGTGGAGGTAATTCTCAAAAGTCTTCCTGAAGGCAGATTCCTCCAACTCCTTCTGGATCTGAGAGTCTGTTTTAGGGCAGGCACAACATTCTTCATTTCTTTTTTCACCCTCAGTCCCGTTGTGCTTGAAGTGGTCTTCTACTAACGGAGGAGACCATGTCCAAGAGGGTAGCTTCAAGCCTGCAGGACAGATGGACAATAAAGCTTTTATGTCTCACGATTCTAAAAGATTAATGGTCAGCAAGGGAATTACAGCCTCAAGGTCATCATGTTTTTGAATATGTAATGCCAATTCCTAAGCAAAGTCCTCTCTAATTGAATACATCTGGGGGTTGAATATAGTACCTGACTACAACTTGTTAAAGCAGTCACTCTTTCTCCCCAGATCATGTACCGTATTTTTTGCTTTTTTCCCTGCCTCTAAAAGCTTCCGAAACAGAGCTTCAGAAAAAAAGCCTCTGAAGCTCTGTTTGGGGGCTTTTTTTTTGAAGCTCTGTTTGGGGGCTTCTTTTCTGAAGCTTTGTTTCTGATGCTTTTTTCAGCCTCTGAAACCTCCATTTGAGAAGCTGGGCGGGGCTACATTAGGAATATAAGACGCACCCAGATTTTCACCCTTTTTTGGGGGAGGGAAAGGTGCGTTTTATACTCCGAAAAATACGGTAGTTGTTCTCAAAAGTTGTTGTATAATCCCAGAAAAATATATGCTTGGTTTAAGGATTTGCAGATAGATGTTATTTGTTTCTGCATGCTCCGTGACATTTTTCTTAATCCAAATCAAAGGGTTAGGCAGCCTGTTACATAACCTATTGACCATGTTGGTTAGATTATGGGAACATTGGCCCAGCATGTATAGAAGATGCCAGTTATGTTCAGACATTTTAGCTAATTGCTGTTGGGTTAGTGTAGGGTTGCTCAAATCACCTCCTTCCAAGTTAATCAAGGAAGCTTAATTAAGGTTAAATCCACAGTGCTACACAGCCAAAGTAGCTATTGATTGTTAATTGTGTGTTTATAGAAATAGCTGTAAATGGGAAACCCCAGGTTTGAGATAGATGGCTTTGTGGAAACATAAGGAAAAGGTATATGTCTGAATACAATAACTTTTTTTGGAAACTTCGGAAAACAATAGTTGAGTATTCACATGTGCTAAACTGTATAAAGTGGTTGGTTTGGTTTACTATATTAAATTAATGTAGCCAGAGTTAGCTTATTAGATTTTTACCCCATTGCAATTCATCAAACTCTTGGTGCTTATAGATACAGTTAACCAAAAATTCAAACATGACCACAAATCACAATATCAACAAAGAGGTGTTGTAATCTAAATGCCTTTTGGTACAGCTTAGTTGTCAACATCTTCTGAAGCAAAATCTAATCTCAAAAAAGAGCCCAACCCAAAGGGCTGATGCCACCCAAAAGTAACAATTTTTCTGAACATCACCTTCCTGACTTATCAAAAGTGGGGAACAATCTGCTGCTACTCCTGGCATAATCATAATGTTGGACAGAGTTCTGTATGAAGATACAGTCTTGTATGTAGTGCCAAGCCATAAAATACCTTTATAGGTTAATACCAGAACTTCAAACTGCATCTGAAGTTTCACCAGGAACTAATGCAGGGATGACAATAGAGGTGTCACACGGTCCAAGTGATAATTCCAGGTGAACATCTGGGCAGCTATATTCTCTATCAATTAAAACTACTAGATGCTTTTTAAAGGCAGCCCCATATGGAGTAGAGAATTACAATGGGCTAAACAATGGACTAAATAAGCGCACCAACCTACTTGTTCTGAAAATATTAGAAGTTTAAATCTGGAAACAGGGGGACACAGCTAGCCTGCCTTACCCTTCAGGCAATAATCTAGATCATAGAGTTCGCTGTCTTCACTTTGTTGTTCCCAGGATACCATATAATGTGTAATATTCCCATTGGGATGAGAAGGTGACTTCCATTTCAGAATGATCTGTGATGAAGAGTTGGAAACAGAAATTGGATCCTGGGGGACACTAGGCACTGGAGAGAAGAGAAAAATATATATAACCATCAAAAAATAGGAACAATGTGAACAAAAACTTTATCAAGTCACACATTGAGTGTTTCAATAGAAGAGAATATTTGTAGTTGAGAATTCGGCTGTGAGGACCTTGGTGCTCTCTGAGCTTGGTTTTCTTGCAGATGTTTCATTACAAGCCAGGTAACATCATCAATGCTAGTATTCTAGTGGCTTGCCCTATCAGTGTTGGTGGGAGAGGTCTTTATGGTTCCTTGATTGGACTGTTGTTTATTGTTATCTTATATGTCTGAGTTGGTAGTTGGGGGTATTCAGGTATTGCTTACTACTTGATTCTTGGTTTAATGTTAATCTTGATGCTAATCTCTGCTCATCTGAATGCTGATTGCTGATGAGGAGTGTTTTGGTGTTTTTGCTTCCTTTTTGGCTGTTTGATTGTCTCTATTTTATTCTGGGCTAGTTTGATTGCTCTTGAAATGCTATGGCCACTTCTGAATAATGAACTTTAAATGGCAAATAAAGAAGCCAGACAGATTCAAAGGAGAACTAGCCAAAATGATAAGCGGTCTGGAAACTAAGCTCTATAAAGAGCAGTTAAAGGATCTGGGTATGTTTGGCTTGCAAGAGAAAACTTAGGGGAGATATCACAATGGTCAATTATAAATTATTACAATTATAAATAGATATTTATAAATATCTAAAAGGATGCAACATACAGTAGTGGACCTATTTTGCTAAAACTAAGAGGAGGTAAGGACTAATGAAACTGAATTTTTTTTTTTAAATTTGATTTATATGCCGCCCTTCTCCGGAGACTCAGGGCGGCTTACAATGTGCTCAGCAATAGCCTTCATCCTTTTGTATATTTATACAAAGTCAGCTTATTGCCCCCACAACTGGGTCCTCAATTTACCTACCTTAGAAAGGATGGAAGGCTGAGTCAACCTTGAGCCTTGGCGAGATTCGAACCTGCAGTAATTGCAGGCAGCTGGTCTTAATAACCAGCTTAATAACAGGGTGCCTTAGACCACTGTACTACCAAGGCTCTTTTAACTAAAAAGGAAAGGCGATTCAGATGAATACTTTGAGGAATTTCCTGGTATTAAGAATTGAGAAAGATTTTCAAATGGGAGCTGGGGCCAGCTAGGGGGAGATGGCTTGCTGGATTTCTGCTATGAAAGAGGTCACATTAGATGACCTATAAGTCTTTTCCAACAAACTCTGCAGCAATACATTAAAATAATTATGTAGTATATAATTATTAAGTCAAAGAATCAATTACAACCATCCTTCCCCAAGAACTGTTTTGACTGGGAGTTCCTAAACATTGCAAGACAGTAGTACTGCTCACCAGAAGCATTAGTTCGAATGTATATGATTTCGCTCTTTGCCCCATAGATTTTCTGCTCATCTGTATGAGTGACCAGTGTCTTCACAAAAATGGCATACTGAGTCCAGGCTTTCAGGCCCCGCATCAGATACCCAGGGTCTTTGATTTTGGCATCAGTCGCCCGGGAAGGAGGTTCAATATCCACCACTGTCCAGCTGTTGGAGCCACAAACATCCTGGCCATCAAATTCCGTCACGTTGCGAAAAGGACTAGCCCAAAAAGGAAGGGAAAGAACACTAGCTGCTATTTCAGAAAAGCAAAACATACATGTAGGAAGAAATGTGCTATTCATTTTAAATGGGGGGCAATGGATACAAGTTCAGAATTACGGAGAAGAGAGAGAACTCTTCTCTCTAACTAGACTGGCCAATGATAGTGAGTGCTAGGTGTGTAGAGAATCATGTCAGCCTAAAATGGCCAAATAACTCAAGCGAACAAAAGATGCCAATTTTGGTGTCGTACAATGGTAAAGCCAAGCACTCAAGAGCAAGTGCATCAATACATGAAGCTATTCCCACTAGCCACTTGATAGCCTCCACTGGGTTACGAATACAAGCAGAGACCATAATGTTTTCTTGCCTACTGAACATAACTGACGTTTTGACAGAGCTGCTATTATTTATATCTTTTAATGTGAAGCATTTTTAAAGCTAAGTATAAGATTACTAATTAAAAAATGGCTAATAAATAGTTTGAATGTATTTAGAGTAACTACAAAGCTAATTTTGTTTTTCCTCACAGTTAATCAATTTATTTTATACTTAATATAGGATCAAATCTATTGAATATCACTATATTTTTGTAAGTATAATATTTACAAAGCCTCTTAGCTACAGGTTGCTTGGTTCTTGTCCAACTATGAAGACTAGTACTTCTATCTACATTCAGTCTACAAGAATATTCAATGAAAGAAATAAAGCTGGAGGCAACTCTGGTACTTTCTGGATCGCTGACTATTAACCATTCTGTTCTGCACTGCACAATATAGGCTCGATATCTGGGAACCTAACTTTAACAAGGATTGTTTACTCACGCTTCCTTATAGAACACCATGAAGCCCAAAAGGTCACGGAAGTCCAGTGGCCAGTATGGCTCCCATTTCAGTACAATTTTGTCACTGGATGTTTTTATCTTAGTAAACTTCAGCACTTCATTCTCACCTGTAGAGAATGACATCACATTTGTATTACCAAGCATTTGTGGGTAGAAAAAACAATGGTAAGATCATACCAAATTAAGTATTTTGTGTTGTATCCAGAAAAGTAAATCCCATACTATGTGAGACCCACAGAAGTGATGTTAGTTCAACAGGAAAGTAATGGTGAATTAGAAGAGAGTCAAAAGCATGGAAATTTCTCTTATTTATTTATTTATATATATATATTGCAATTTGTATCTGCCTATGGGGGGGGGTGTTTACTATCAAATGAAATATAATGGGAAACCAGGGCTTGAAGTCAGAGACCAAAGTATTGTAGGTGTTAATGAAAAAAACCATCATGGGAAATTGTTTGTTTGTTTCTAGTGCCTTAATCACTAGACAAAACTGACTTGAATCAGAAGAACATGAAGAACACATTGGAGTATCAGAAATAAGGGAGTGATTTTTTAAATCTGAAAATGGAGGTAGAGAAAGAAAGAAAGAAAGAAAGAAAGAAAGAAAGAAAGAAAGAAAGAAAGAAAGAAAGAAAGAAAGACAGGGAAGTATGATTTTTATTACCCCACCTTCATGAATTAATACAATGCAGGCAGCTGTGGCCATAGAAATCAAGCCCCTCTGATCTATAGAGAGAAGGTAGAGAGCCTCTCACACACATATGTGCTATTGCTAAGGGAGGCTGTGGGGACAAATTGTCCTGTGCTCTGCCAGCCTGGCAGAAATTCATAAACGAGGGCTGGATTTGCTTTGCAACTCAGTCGGAAAATATATAGCATACATAAACAGGATGTTTCCAATTTGGAAGCTACATCTTTGAATGCAGAAAAATTCCCAGAAGGAAACAAAGCCAAAACACAACAAATGTATGGTTCTGGACCAATGCCCATTTCCTCTCCTTGTTGCTTTGAGATTAAAATAAAGCTTCAACCACACTAGTGGGCAATTACTGACCCCAAAGTCAAAGTCAGAGTGGTAGCATAATTCCTAAAGTCACTGAGAGAAATATGCCTTTGCCTAATGAATCCAAAAGTCTTAATGCAAAATAACAATTTTCTAATTAATAGCAAAAACTAGAGACTATGAAGTAATAATCAATAAACATTACTTAAGATGTATATTGATGCACACAGATACCCCAAAAGAGTATCTATGTGCATCCTAACCAGTAAAATCATGTTAATCCTCCACTCATCAATAATTAAGGAAAGACATATCATCTCATTTTAGAATTATTCATTTCTTTGGATAGCAGAAAGTCATCCTTACAAGAAGCCTGGTCGCCATTGGTCTTGAGAGCAATGTCATTCTTCTCCTGGCGCCCTTTTGTTCCTGAGATCTCTTCCATCTTATGGATTTCTGACAGGCACAATTTGGGGTTGTAATAGAAGAACAGCTTCCCTCGGGCAATAGTGAGATTGTGTTTGCTCCAGTCCCAAAGCTGGCGGAGATTCTGGTTGTCCAGGGCATAAAATGAATAATTTCTGGATAAGGAATAAAAGGACATAAAGAAAATAAATGCAAACAAAAAGGAAGGAAAGAAGGAAGGGAGGGAGGGAGGGAGGGAGAGAGAAAGAGAGAGAGAGAGAGAGAGAGAGAGAGAGAGAGAGAGAGAGAGAGAGAGAGAGAGAGAGAGAGAGAGAGAGAGAGGAGATTGCCAAACTGCCTCTTTTGTAATCAGCTGTCATTTCTAAATCCCCCTCAAAACCTCTCTTGAGAGTAGGGGCCAAAGAACAGGAGATCAAAACCAGCTATCACTTTTCCTACCCCCTGTGTCTTTAATAGCAGACTGACTTGCTTGTGATGCTTTATAATAATGCAATAGTGAGGAAAGATCTCATTGCTCTCAATAGTATTTCCAGGGGTTCAAGATATCCCTGAAGAACCGAACTCACCCTGCTTCCAGAGTCTGTCCTCTGATCAGGTGCAGCTTGCGGAAAAAAGAGAGAGAGACCAGGGCATAGGAGCGACGGATTTTCAAATAACCTGAGATTTCTTCAATCAAACCAAGGTTGGCTTCCAATTCAG